>NC_053394.1:418300747-418613803 GCF_905171765.1 Bufo bufo
CGGCCGCTGCATGGACATTGCCTGTGCATTGGGGACCGCAAATTGTGGTCCCCAATGCACGGAACGGATACAGAACGTTCGTGTTCAAGATCTTTTCTTGTTGTCCGGGAATGAAAACATTCTGGTTTCTATCCAGATGGTGGAGATGAGTCTTGATAATGTCCCACCGACGTGGGCTGTATTCACATGCCAGTCTTTCTGAGATTTCTGGCGCTGGCACAGATTTGCTTTATGAATTTTTTTTTTACGTAAATTATGTCTAAAATGAAAGCTCAAGGCTATGCCTTAGCCATTTTTAATCCTTAAAAAAAAAATGTGACGTTGAAAAGTCACAAATTTTGGGCAAATGATGCTTGAAAAAATTGTGAATGTTCAAAGCTACAAAGGCCATTATTAATTTCCCTTACAGGAGAGAGCTATGATAAATTTTAAAGGGGTCGTGCAAGAATGGGGGGCGAACCCTCCCCGCTTGGCCAGAAAGGAAAGATTACTTACCTGCTTCCTGGCGCTTGGTCCCCTCTCCTTCTCTTCCTAGGCTGCTGGACTCTTTTGATGTAAACATCCAGTTTGACACCTGCAGCCATTCCCTGGCCATGGTGGAGACCGGATCCTCTTGTGCCTTGTGACCATTTGTCATTGACGTAAAGGAAGCTGGTCCCCGCGGCAGCCAGTGATGGGCTGCAGGTGATGTCAAACTAGAAGGTTAAAGCGAGGAGAGCCATCGCAGGCCGAGAGGAGAAGGAACGGGGCGCTGGCACCAGGGCCAGGTAGCAGGTAACTAAGCTTCCCTTTACAGGTAGGGCCAAGTGGGGCCATTCTTGCACAACCCCTTTAAGGCCACTTACCAACAGCTGTAATACAGCAAGGGCATTTTTGCAACCATATTATGGACACATCGCCTTGACTTCCTGCAATTCCTCAGACCTGGAGTTAGTGTGTGTGCTTCAACTCTTTGATGAACCATGGGAGGAGTGGGTGCTGCACCCAAAAGGCACCCATATGACATCCGAAGGTGACGTTAGGGTGAGGTCACGTATTCTAGTTGATATGTGGTCCAGTAATATGGGCTGATTTCTCGCCGTTTAGTTTTTACAGATGAAAGGCCAGATTGCCAAACTGCACCTATTACATCAATCATTCACATTGTCTGGCCTCAGCCTTATCCGGGCCACTGTTTGAGGACAACCTGCTGTCCATTGTCAGCAAGCAAAGATCTTGACAACGTAGAAGAATTGGATCCCATTAGTATACTTAGATATATTACAATGTGAATTGTTGTGAGTGTGGCTGCAGGGTTTGACTACACTGGGTTTGTTTGTAGTCTGTAACCATGGAGACGCATAGCTCTGTACAGGAGCTGTATACTCTACTTTATTTTAGAGGCAATGGAGCAATTAAAGGAAATTGTTTGCAAAGACGGACATGGTCTTTGACTTGGAATGTCCTGCATCCCCTATGGTGAGGCAGGCGCCTTATATTGAGGTCCTCTTGTGGAATGAGGCTGTGTTAACGAAGGTAGAGATACAGTGAGTGGCGGTGTCTGTAGACATCTCTGCTCTCCACCGCTCGTTACCTGAATAAACTGTAGCACTGCACCATCGACCGGTGATGGGAAGCGTGCCTTGTGTATCTCACAGGCAGCGCTCATTACTACCAGGCTGGGGTCCTCACCGCAGGATGACAGTGATGTACTGCTGATAATCAGGGTGTAATCACCGTGATTGAGGGTCGCCCACTCTGCCATATTTTTCTATTGACTGATATGAAAAAGGCCAACAAATTAATCACTCTGTTTAGGAATGCAAACTCCGCTCCTGGCATTTCCAGCAAACTAACTCCTCGTGGTTGCCTGAAAAATAGGTTGATTGCTTTTTAATTATTCAGGGAAATTGCTTTTGATGGGTTGTCTCTTTGGATGAGGGTTTAACCGCTCGGCTGCCGGAAACCGCACTTGGGTAAACATCGAAGGGAAGGCAGCACAGGGATGAATAAATGATGGGGAGGAGGCGAGGAACGGTGCAGATCCAGAGGGAGATGAATGGATTCAGGGGGAGACACCATACATGCTCCCTGGTCCATTAGGAAAATGTATTAAATCTATGGAGCAAAGGTCAGAATTAGCAAATAGAGATCACTACTTCTGCGGGAGAGATCCTGCCTAGATGCAGATTTTCCCCAGAAAAATTAAATGGTCCCCATATGAAAGAGTTTACTATGAGATGACCCCTCTAATATGAAAGGTGTTTTGTCATGATTTATGTAAAAATTTTAATCAGACATGACAATGTCTTTCTAACAAAGCTAGAACCAACACTGCACCTCACATGGATCCAGAGATCTCCCCATTCATTGCTTTGCTAGATTTATATCTAGCTGGCTCCTCAGGGGAGTGTTCTTTCTGCTGTAGTTCAGGGGCATGTCCTTTCTCAGGAGGCGTGTCTTTTTCACTGCTGCTCACTCCCTCATCATCTGTACTTTGATTGACAGGACCTGTTGTGATCACATTTATATTGACAGTGCAGAGGCAGTTGCAGAGAGAGCAGAGTCTCTAGGTGTAATGGTAACGCCCCCGTTGCTCCAAGAGGCTCATTTGCATATATTAAAACATTTTTCTCAGCACTGCGGGCACATATGAACATGGGACCAACACAGATGCCTTCAGCTGCCAAGCGCACATGGAACAGGTCAGCCAGTGTCATAGGGACAAATCTGATGTTCTTCAATGAAACTGTATAAATTTAAGAGGAAGCAAGCTTGCATCTTTGGATTAGGCAAAATGGCGGTATAGTGTCATAGATATAAATCTGCAGACAGGTGCCATTTAAACACCCGGAAAACCCCTTTAATGGGCTTTCGCCATTTTCAATCCATAGTGTCATCATGGAGCCTTCAAATAATACCCTGTGTTTATTCTGCTTTTACATTCAGCAGGAAGGATACTAAATATGTGTATGCTTTATCTCTGGTTATTACATCTGTACTTTATTGCAGTAGTAATTGACAATCCATCACCATCTGCGGAGGGGATACAGTACATACATTTTTAATTCCAAACCCTGAGAATTTGAGAGCCAAGTCTGGTTTCTCCACAAAAAACAGCGAGGAAAGTTTTTATTAGAACATTTTGTATTGTAGGTGTTATGGGATTCCTGTGCTCCAGCAAGCGGATTTTATATACAGTTTATACTTTGTAGGGGGATATGGCTTTCTGGCGGTTGGCAGATCAGTTTATTCTCAATCTGTATTTAGGGAGATGCAGATGAACGTTTCCAAAAAAACAAACTGTGAAAAGCAAACTGGTATTAGCTACTGCGTGTTCAGACTAATGGTATAATGCTTCCCCCCCGCTGTATATTATACAGGGTCCGTGTCCTTAAAAGACACAAGTGAGCAAGCTCATTCCTACGTTAGCTAGGGGAATGAACCATGCAGTACACCCCCCCCCCCCCCCCCCAGATGCTGCAGAACCTCTTGATTGATTGACGTGAAGTGTTTGCAGGGATAGTGATTCTGCTTGCTGTTACTGAATGGAAGCATTTGTGCTTACTTTAACAACCTGTCCCGATTAAAGTGCTGCTCACAACAGGTACACAGCTTGTTATTTGTAGCGATCAGTCCCAGAGACTTGACAGCCAGTAGTGATGACACCGGGGACGCTAGGTGCACAGAATAGGGTGGCTCCGCCCATGGTGCATCGAAAGTCTTATTTGCAGAAAAATAAAAAGAGGCATTTCCTCAGGATTAGAGTTCTGTATTTTCACAAGAAAGGTATGGGTTTGTTTTGGGGCACCTCCCCTATATGGCAGCATGCTTACTTTGAAACGGACTTTGGAAGTGACAGCCTCCCTTTCATGGGGTTGTCCAACCAGCAAAGAAAAATAAAAATTAAAAGGGGCAAAAAAATTTAAAAATAAATAAAAATATAATACTTACTCCTCCGATCCACCATCATTTCCCAGATCTCTGGTCAGTTTCTACGTCTTAGGGTCCATTCACACGTCCGTTGTTTCTTTCCTGATCTGTTCCGTTTTTTGCTGAACAGATCTGGTCCAGATCTGGACCCATTCATTTTCAATGGGTCCTGAAAAAAATCAGACATTGAGCTGTCCGTTTTTTTCCAGGACCCATTGAAAATGAATGGGTCCAGATCTGGTCCAGATCTGTTCAGCAAAAAACGGAACAGATCAGGAAAGAAAAAACGGACGTGTGAATGGACCCCAAATCTATGTCAGCAAAGGAGATGTGACTTTTCAGCCAGTCGCCGGCTGCAGTGGTGGGCCACCTCAACTAGCGATTGGCTGGGCAGTTCTATTTTGTGCCAAGATGGACTTGAATAGTGGAGACCTGTAAAGTAGGTATTACGTTTTATCTGATTATTGTAAAACAAATGAAGCTCAGACTTCATCATGACAATCTCTTTCTAACACAGCTAGAACCAGCCCTGTACCTCACATGGATCCAGAGATGTTCCCATTCAGCGGTCCAATTGCTAGATTAAAGGGACACTGACAGGCCCAATAAGCATATTTAGGTATATATATATATGACAGTACAGTCTTCTAAAGTGTATTAAAAGCATATAAGTATACCCCCTGTCCACCTTATAAATACAGTAAACTGAAGTTTTATAACCTGGTTGAATCGTCTTCATTCTGCCCAAGCGGCGGCGTTTCATCTCCACTTCTGCCCAGCCAGCCTCGCCCCAACTGCCGTTTGAAGCGCCGCCCAGCTCATCAATATTCACTTCGCTGGGCGGCTACTACTGTCCCCGACTTTACAAGATCCGGCGCATGCCTAATACAATCCTATGGGCATCGGCCTCCGTCTCATCTTCAGCGCATGCGCCCGGCACCTTCACTGGCCGGGATCACATCGCGCCTGCGTTCAGTCTGCATCTTAGAGGCCGCTACAGCCTCTGCGTTATGCGCATGCGCCGGGCACTGTTCAGAGCAGCGCTTCAGAGCGCTGCTCTCTTACACCTCAGAAGGGGTTAATACTAGAAGATGAGACGGAGGCCGATGCCCATAGGATTGTACTGGGCATGCGCCGGATCTTGTAAAGTCGGGGACAGTAGTAGCCGCCCAGCAAAGTGAATATTGATGAGCTGGGCGGCGCTTCAAACGGCAGTTGGGGCGAGGCTGGCTGGGCGCAAGTGGAGATGAAACGCCGCCCCTTGGGCAGAATGAAGACGATTCAACCAGGTTATAAAACTTCAGTTTACTGTATTTATAAGGTGGACAGGGGGTATACTTATATGCTTTTAATACACTTTAGAAGACCTGTACTGTCATATATATATATATATACCTAAATATGCTTATTGGGCCTGTCAGTGTCCCTTTAAGTCCAGGCTGGCAGCTCAGGGGCGTGTCCTTTCTGATGGGTGTGTCTTTTTTATTTCAGTTCTCTCACAGTAGATAGGGATGGTTAGCAGTTGAAGGATAGAACTGAGCATGTGCGACCACCTCAGTAGGTGGACAGAGAAATAAGGAAAAGGAACAATCAGCGGGTGGCTCTATGCAGATATATTTTCTTGAATAACTCAGTGGTTATACTGCATGCAATTACAATTGTATTCAGATCCAGGTGCTCATTTGCAAACTGTAGAATATTTTTCATTGGAGAACCCCCCTGCCCCTTTTTGATGTTTTTTTCCCGGCTGCGCAACTTCTTCAACCTTTTACAGTTACAAAGTATTATTTATATAAATCTGGAAAACCCCTTTAAAGAGTCACTGAGTTTTCAAAAAACTTTTGATATGTCATAGGGACGTATCATTGGTGGGGGTCTGAGCGCCGATCACTAGAATGAGGACAGAGAAACTCTTGCTGCAGAGAATAGACTCAAGATGGACCGATAGACTTCTGTTGAGTCCATCTCCTGCGGCAATGAGGGAGAGCGAGATATACGGGTGCTCCTCTCTCCTCTTTCTAGGGATCTTTGGGGGTTTCAATACTATGACCCCACCCATCAAAAATGTTGATATTTGCGTGGTTTCTGTTTGTATAGCATGGTGGGTGTAGTTGTTCTTCTCCAAGGACCCTCCGGTCACAAGAAATGAGACACGAATCCTGCACATCATAGGGACAACACTTTATCTTTGGTCGTGAGACAATAGACGTGAAGTAGAGAAAGGACCTTGGCATTTCCAGCTGAAGATTCTCCGCACAATGCCTGTTTCAGAGCCTGATTGTCACTGGGGTTTTCATTAAAAGCTCACGTCTACGGGCTCAGAACGTTCTCGGAGGGGCCATTGTTTGGACCTGCTTTGTGTTTTATTATCGAGTATCTCCGTCTTGAAAAGACTATGAATAGATCGCTGCTCTGTGGTATACAGAGTGCACGCCACGTTGGTGGTCACATCCGGGGAGTACACGCCGTAGACTCGGAGGAGTGGGGTCGGAGGTCAGTCCTACCCGGTAAACTCTGACAATTAATATGAATAGCAGCAGTCAGGTGTTATTAGGAGTAAAGCAGGAGATGAAAATCCAATTTATCTTCAGCCCTGCACGCTGTGGCGGCACACATAATAGAAACATTTAGGCGGCATAGTCTAAGTGTCGCTGGCCACTTTAAGGGAAAATGTATGTTGAAGGCTTTCTTCCATCAGTTTGTATTTTTTTTTTATCATCCTCGCTTGCATGCTTGGATCTGGCCAGCCACTTACAGCATGTTTTACACGAGTGTATTCACCTTAATATTCTGTGACCTATCCATAGGGTAGAGTATACAGTGATAATGAGGGGGCGACCACAGGGGTACACATCAATGCCGAAAGTGGCCACAGTTTAGTCTGTGTCACGGCCAGGCCCATGACCGTGACTTCTTACCGCATGCAGTTGCCGGCGGTTTTGCATGGGTCTTCAACCACGGGTGAGGGCCGCTTGTCTGTGGCCTCACTTGTGGTTGCCGCGGGCAACCAGTGTTGGGGTTTAGCAGCAGAGCAGCCTGAGCGTTGCTAGGCAGCTTGCTGCCCTGGCATGCGGTCACACCTAGCAACCTTTTTGTTAGGTGTGTGTGTTGTGTGCACTGTGTTGTATGTTTTTGTGTGCACTTTCCCTTTATGTATGTGTGTTTCCCGTCTGTGGCATTGGAAGGGGTAACTTCCTTCCCAGTGTGTGTGTGATGTCACTGGGTGTGTCTTACCTTTGGGTGTGGCCACTTTGGCCTATATAAACCCTCTCTCGAGCAGGGCTCAGTAGGTTGCTTCAGTCTTGCTAGCTGAGGCAGCCTCCTGTGCTTTCCATTCCTCTGTGAGAGCCACCACTGTGGTCATAGGTTTAAGTTCAGGTTTTATGTCTTATTAAGTTTATGCTTACCTGTATGTGTCATGTCTGGGTGATGGTCTGTTGGGATTTTCCTATGTTGGTTTGTGCAGCTAATGGTTCTGGATTCTCTGTGTCAGGGATCCAGTCAGCAAGGCTGTGGCAGGTTGGTTGAGCTACTGAGTTCACCTGCCATTTCCGTTAGTCTGTTTATGTTAACCCATTTTTCCCAACAGCTTGGCCGTTGAGACTCCTGCTCCTCCGTGCCTAGGAGGAGTAGGTCGTCTTACCCTGACTCCTAGCGCAGGGACTGGACGGAGGGTGAGTTAGGGATCCGAGGTTCCTGCGCATGGGTCCTCCTACCTTTAAGGTCGGCCCATGCAGTTAGGAGTTAGGGTCAGGGTAGGGACGCTGTTAGGAGGTGACCTGCTCCCTATCCTGTTCTCCTGGGTCAAGCAGCCATACCAACACCTGGCTGCACACGGCTGAGGATTTCCCCCATCCTCAGCCGTGACAGTATGACCACAGCGGCTTCTCGCGTGGCGTATCCCTCGAAAGAGGGTAAACCATGCTCCGCTATCTGCGGATGGGGTGCATGCGCGTTCTCCGGAGGGAGAGCGTTATGGGGCTTTCATCATTTACGGCGCGGTGAGTGGCATTCCCCGCCATTCCTAGCTCACTGTTGTCCGTGTTGGTGTCCCCTTTTGTTTGTCTTTCCCCTCCCCCCCTCCCATTGTTTCCTATGCCTCACCAACCTTCCCCTTTTTTGTTGGGAGGGGCTTTGAGGGGTGGGAGTATGCTTCCCTCGTAAGAGGGTGTAGCATGTACTGCCGTCTGTTGAGGGGTACATGCGCGCTCTTCGGAGGGAGAGCGTTTTGGGGGTTTCGCCGCTGACTACACGGTGAGTGGCTTTTCCCCGCCACTTCCTCACCGTGTTCGTTTGGCGTCCCCTGATATTTTTAGAACACGTGGTGTTTGTTTTGGTGTACAGTCTGCACGCCTTCGGAAGAGGGTGCAGCATGCAGTGCCATCTTCTGGTGGCCTGCATGCGCGTTCTCCGGAGGGAGAGCGTCCCGGGGGGGATCACTGTTAACGGCACGGTTGGTGGCTTTTCCCCGCCACCTTTCCTTCCGTGTCCGTATTGGTGATCCCTCGTCCCTCTCCATGTTCCCATCTCTGGTCGTTTGCTGGCAGCTCTCCGTAAGTGGTCCGGCTGCGTGCTGGTTAGGAGGGTCTGCTGGCAACGACTAGAGTGGGGACGTTAGTGGAGAGTCCCCTCGTCCACTCTCTGTGGTTCCATTCCCTTGTCGCTGGTGCGGGCTGCAGGCCTTGTCGGACTGGCTAGTTTGAGCTGGGAGAGGATGCAGCTGACAGTGACCCCCTGGGAACCATGTCCTGAGAGTGGACGTCTCCTTCTCCCATCCCCTTGTGTGAGTCCCTCACCAGTTTCCTTTTTTGGTGGGGGGGCTTTGAGGGGTGGGAGTGTCACGGCCAGGCCCATGACCGTGACTTCTTACCGCATGCAGTTGCCGGCGGTTTTGCATGGGTCTTCAACCACGGGTGAGGGCCGCTTGTCTGTGGCCTCACTTGTGGTTGCTGCGGGCAACCAGTGTTGGGGTTTAGCAGCAGAGCAGCCTGAGCGTTGCTAGGCAGCTTGCTGCCCTGGCATGCGGTCACACCTAGCAACCTTTTTGTTAGGTGTGTGTGTTGTGTGCACTGTGTTGTATGTTATTGTGTGCACTTTCCCTTATGTATGTGTGTTTCCCTTCTGTGGCATTGGAAGGGGTAACTTCCTTCCCAGTGTGTGTGTGATGTCACTGGGTGTGTCTTACCTTTGGGTGTGGCCACTTTGGCATATATAAACCCTCTCTCTAGCAGGGCTCAGTAGGTTGCTTCAGTCTTGCTAGCTGAAGCAGTCTCCTGTGCTTTCCATTCCTCTGTGAGAGCCACCACTGTGGTCATAGGTTTAAGTTCAGGTTTTATGTCTTATTAAGTTTATGCTTACCTGTATGTGTCATGTCTGGGTGATGGTCTGTTGGGATTTTCCTATGTTGGTTTGTGCAGCTAATGGTTCTGGATTCTCTGTGTTAGGGATCCAGTCAGCAAGGCTGTGGCAGGTTGGTTGAGCTACTGAGTTCACCTGCCATTTCCGTTAGTCTGTTTATGTTTCCCCTTTTTCCCAACAGCTTGGCCGTTGAGACTCCTGCTCCTCCGTGCCTAGGAGGAGTAGGTCGTCTTACCCTGACTCCTAGCGCAGGGACCGGACGGAGGGTGAGTTAGGGATCCGAGGTTCCTGCGCATGGGTCCTCCTACCTTTTAAGGTCGGCCCATGCAGTTAGGAGTTAGGGTCATGGTAGGGACGCTGTTAGGAGGTGACCTGCTCCCTATCCTGTTCTCCTGGGTCAAGCAGCCATACCACCACCTGGCTGCACACGGCTGAGGATTTCCCCCATCCTCAGCCGTGACAGTCTGCGTCAGTAATAGGGGGCCAGTAATAGCACTTGCCCTCCACATAGGGAGGGCCGAAGCGTCAATCACAGTGTGCCCATTGCCAAGTACGGTGTGCCCGTCTATATATCGCCAGGCACAGTCTGCTCTTCTATACAGTGATCGGCATGGTGTCTCCCTCTGTATGGTGCCAGGCACGGTCTGCCCTTCTATACAGTGCCATGCATGGTGTGCCCTTCTATGTATCACCAGGCACAGTCTGCTTGTCTGTACAGTGATAGCCATGGTGTCTCTCCTATACAGTGCCAGGCACAGTCTGCCCTTCTATACAGTGATCGGCCTGGTCTCTCTCTATACAGTGCCAGGCAGAGTCTCCCCCTCTATACAGTGATCGGCCTGGTGTCTCTCTATACAGTGCCAGGCAGAGTCTCCCCCTCTATACAGTGATCGGCCTGGTGTCTCTCTATACAGTGCCAGGCACAGTCTGCCCTTCTATACAGTGATCGGCCTGGTCTCTCTCTATACAATGCCAGGCACAGTCTGCCCTTCTATACAGCGATCGACCTGGTGTCTCTCTATACAGTGCCAGACACGGTCTGCCCTTCTATACAGTGATCGGCCTGGTCTCTCTCTATACAATGCCAGGCACAGTCTGCCCTTCTATACAGTGATCGGCCTGGTGTCTCTCTATACAGTGCCAGGCAGAGTCTCCCCCTCTATACAGTGATCGGCCTGGTGTCTCTCTATACAGTGCCAGACACGGTGCCCCTCTCTACAGCGATCGGCCTGGTCTCTCTCTATACAGTGCCAGACACGATCTGCCCCTCTATACAGTAGGGGTGCACCGAAATGAAAATTCTGGTCCGAAACCGAAACCGAAAATTCAGGATGCCCTTGACCGAAAACCGAAACTGCCTTTTTGCCCAAATACTTTTAAAATACTTTTTTTTTAATGATTTTATTAATAATTCTTTTTCATGAATGAAATTCATCTGTGGGTGGCGCTGTTATGGAGAGGGGGATCTGTGGGTGGCGCTGTTATGGAGAGGGGGATCTGTGGGTGGCGCTGTTATGGAGAGGGGGATCTGTGGGTGGCGCTGTTATGGAGAGGGGGATCTGTGGGTGGCGCTGTTATGGAGGGGGGGGATATGTGCACTGTTATGGGCATAACAGTGCACAGATCCCTTTCCCCATAACAGTGCACAGATCCCTTTCCCCATAACAGTGCACAGATCCCCCCTCCCCATAGCAGTGCCATAGACCGATCCCCCTACCCATAACAGCCCCAGCCCTGCTGCTCACAGCATCACTCACTGCATCTTTATTTTACCTTACAATCGTGACGCTCCAGTAACTAACAACTCTGCAGGCAGAGCGGAGGGCGGCGTAACGTCACTTACTCACGTGACGCACCTGCTCCGCCCACTTTATGAATGAAGGAGGCGGAGCAGGCGCGTCACGTGAGTAAGTGACGTTACGCCGGCCTCCGCTCTGCCTGCAGAGTTGTTAGTTACTGGAGCGTCACGATTGTAAGGTAAAATAAAGATGCAGTGACAAAGTAAACCGCCCGGCGCCCGCCCGCAGATGGTGGGTGACAAATCCCACACCCCATATTTTCGGCCGATATGTAACAATATTGGCCGAAGTGGATTAGGTGCATTTTCGGCCGATATTTTCGGCTGCCGGAATTTCGGTGCACCCCTACTATTCAGTGATCGGCCTGGTGTCTCTCTATACAGTGCCAGACACGATCTGCCCCTCTATACAGCAATCGGCCTGGTCTCTCTATACAGTGCCAGGCACGGTCTGCCCCTCTCTACAGCGATCGGCCTGGTGTCTCTCTATACAGTGCCAGGCACCGTCTTCCCCTCTATACAGCGATCGGTCTGGTCTCTATACAGTGCCAGGCACAGTACCCTCTATACAGCGATCAGCATGGTCTCTCTATACAGTGCCAGGCACAGTCTTCCCCTCTATGCAGCGATCGGCCTGGTACCTCTCTATACAGTGCCAGGCACGGTTTGCCCATCTTTGCAGCATGTTACACAGTCTGCTCCAGCCGAACGAGAGAACAGCAGTGAAGCAGGAGTGTAATCTGTGCAGTCCTTGGTTCCCTCGGGGCTGTGTATGGCGGTCTCGGTGACATGACTGTGGGGCCACCATTAACCAGAGTCACTTATAGTTTAATTATGTCTGTTCACAGCACAGGCCCCTTGAGCTGCAGAACGCTGCACGTGTGAGATAGAAAGGAGCTAGTGCCATAGAGAACATGTGTGCACGCCTCCAGTATTAGATATGGAAGCCAAGTTACAATAGGAATAATGGGGGAAGTAGTCCTTTGCGAGCATGCAGTTACTAATGAGGTTGTTTATCTTCTGTCAGTATCAGGGTGTGTCACTGCATAAATAGTCAGATTTGCCATATATTATTTTTCTTCTCTGCTGCTGAATACTATTAGGTGGCTTCTGTGTGCACCATGTGCTACCTAAAATCCCGCCACTCTTCCACCTCTTAGGAAATAGTTCAGGGGGGTACTGGTTCCCATTGAAGAGACACAGCAATGTCTGGAAGCTTATATTTCAGGCAATGGTCCATGGGAAGAAAGTATGAAATTGGCTCATACTAGCCAAGCCATTGACGCCCATCTGTAGTCAGCACTGTTTCTGGGTTTTTGCCCCTCATCACTGCAGATTAGGGCTATGGTTGGCTGGATGAGATGAATAGGCATTTCAAGCATTGCTCCATGGTTGGTTGGATGAGCTAATTGATATACTTTTTCCAGTGGAACATTGCCTGAAAAATACGTTTTTGTACACTGCTGCATCAAAGGCATCTAAGACGACCGTACATATTCTATCGCTAGCATTCAGCCGACAGCAATCTCTCTCGACTCCCCCAGACACATTCAATAGCTGTTGGCTAAACGATCGTTCAGCTGACGGCTATCTCTCCCGACTCCCTTCTTCCTCCCCCGTACACTTACACATTCAGCTCAGCCAAACGTGCATGTATATTCAATGGGAAAGCCGCTGCCAGACACCTCAGCTGGCGGCTTATCTCCCTGAAAAACAGAAGGATATACAGTACAGACCAAAAGTTTGGACACACCTTCTCATTCAAATAGTTTTCTTTATTTTCATGACTATGAAGGCATCAAAACTATGAATTAACACATGTGGAATCATATACATAACAAACAAGTGTGAAACAACTGAAAATATGTCATATTCTAGGTTCTTCAAAGTAGCCACCTTTTGCTTTGATTACTGCTTTGCACACTCTTGGCATTCTCTTGATGAGCTTCAAGAGGTAGTCCCCTGAAATGGTCTTCCAACAGTCTTGAAGGAGTTCCCAGAGATGCTTAGCACTTGTTGGCCCTTTTGCCTTCACTCTGCGGTCCAGCTCACCCCAAACTATCTCGATTGGGTTCAGGTCCGGTGACTGTGGAGGCCAGGTCATCTGGCGCAGCACCCCATCACTCTCCTTCATGGTCAAATAGCCCTTACTTTCAAAGTTTTCCCATTTTTTTGGCTGACT
Source organism: Bufo bufo (assembly GCF_905171765.1). Lineage (NCBI taxonomy): Eukaryota > Metazoa > Chordata > Amphibia > Anura > Bufonidae > Bufo > Bufo bufo. Next base: position 418,313,998 of record NC_053394.1, read on the forward strand.
GACTGACCTTCATTTCTTAAAGTAATGATGGCCACTCGTTTTTCTTTACTTAGCTGCTTTTTTCTTGCCATAATACAAATTCTAACAGTCTATTCAGTGGGACTATCAGCTGTATATCCACCTGACTTCTCCTCAACGCAACTGATGGTCCAAACCCCATTTATAAGGCAAGAAATCCCACTTATTAAACCTGACAGGGCACACCTGTGAAGTGAAAACCATTTCAGGGGACTACCTCTTGAAGCTCATCACGAGAATGCCAAGAGTGTGCAAAGCAGTAATCAAAGCAAAAGGTGGCTACTTTGAGGAACCTAGAATATGACATATTATCAGTTGTTTCACACTTGTTTGTTATGTATATAATTCCACATGTGTTAATTCATAGTTTTGATGCCTTCAGTGTGAATCTACAATTTTCATATTCATGAAAATAAAGAAAACTCTTTGAATGAGAAGGTGTGTCCAAACTTTTGGTCTGTACTGTATAATATAAAAATATCACTTCTCCCCCCGACATCATCTAACCAGGGAGAGTTGGAATCTCCCCACACACCAGACAGTCCACCGAACCCACCGTTCTCAACGGGTTCGGCCGACAATACCATAATGTGTATGGGGGCCTCTAGACAATGAATCTTTACCCCAAAACGGAGGTGTCCACAGATTAGTGTCTCTGGTTGGATGGTATGAGCTATGTCATGTAGGAAATAGTTCATAAGAGCTAAAAGTGGTTAGTGGACTACAATGTCAACTATTCAGACACAAACGTGTCGTCGCACTCAACACTGCTGTTCTGTTCGGGCAAACCGCATGGCTGTGGTATATGTGCCCCTCTGTGTCAGAGGTGAAGAGGTGAAAGAGAACCTGTGCAGGGACATACCCCCAACTGGTAACAGCCATGTCGGGAGAGGGGACGGGTCCTGTTTAATGCACCTTGCATCAGCCTATGGAGCTGCACATTCAGAGGAGATTGTGGAAGCACTTATGATATTTGCCGCTAAGGGAATTCCCCGACTTCCTTTGTGGTTAGTGAAAGAATTTCATTATAACCGTTTGGTCTGAATGGTATAAGAGCAGAGTCTTATTTTTCTGCGGTTGTGACATTTGTCGGAGTAACAGAGTTTCAGCACATGACTTCACTCCATTATTCCACTCCTAGAAAGAGACCTTTACATTATATTAGATTATTTTTTGTTCTTGTGTTTGTGAGTTTGGCATGAAGTTATCACAATGTGCCATCTCTGCTGCGATAATAACCCTACTGAGCGATGTATCCCTGGATAACAATGCAGCCTTACCGTTCACTTGTGTCTCCCGCACAGACGACGACGATGTATGTGCACTCTAATATACTTCATACGTGTACTAGCCGGAAAATGAGCAGTACAGTAAACTTTAGGATTCACTTTCACCTCTCCGATAGATATGTCCACGTCTGGAAAAACAGAGGCCACCTCATCTGGCAGAAATAGGGTCAGGCAACACACCCCATTGTCCGAAAATTGGGCCTTTTTGGGGTGGAGTATGTGCTCTATCTCTTGTGTTTTTGTTTTTTCCTCTCATCTTCTCTCCCCCTCCCCTCAGTATTCTCAGGGGTCTCCACCAGCATATAAACTTGGCGTTACGCTTCCTTCCTAAATGAAAGCAGGCGTCGACATAACATATCATCTGCCTGCAGCGACAGATTCTCTTTAACAATTTATACAGCGCCATTTCTTGAATTGATGTTTAGAACCAGAATTACAATCAGGATAATTAGCCACGTTAGTCACAGACGAGCAGCGAAAACTGACAGAACGTGATTGAGATTTCGGCGGTGTCAAGAATGAGGAGAGAGCGGCCTGGATTTAGTATCCAATCCTGGAGGTGTTAACACATTGGACCAGTTGTCTCCACCCTGTGGTTCCCTCGCTTGTGTGAAGCTATGACTCCCATCGTGCGCAGGACATGCTGAGAGTTTTTTTCCCACAGTTGGAGCCTCAGGTTGGATATTTACAGTTTTAGACTATGTTACGTGACCATGGAGGTAATGATCTTTTAACTGTTACAAAAGTAGTTTGTAACTATACTTACAAAAATGGCGACACAATGGTTCCAGTAATGGATTTGTTGGAGACGTCCTAACCTTTTTTTTTTTTTTTTTTCCCCATGGAGCAGTGTTTCCATCATAAAAATACTTTCTTCATTATTTTTTGCTTATTTGTTTTCCCTCTTGGTGCTGCTAAGGACTGGCTTGTGGACAGAATCAGTCTCCTTCTCCTTCTGACAGCTTGTAAGTCTTGTAAGTAAAGGCTGCCATACACATTCAATAGCGGTCAGCTGAACAATCATCTTTCCAACTTCTTCATACACATCCAAGATGTTTGCATATTCACTGGAGAGAAAACCACTGCCGTACACCTCTGGCGGTAGCTTTTCTCGCGAGAGAACCAAAAGACCAGGCAAAAGTACTTACCCCCAGAGCTTTTCCACAGGTATCTCATCCAGCCAGTCAGCACCCTATTCTGTACTGATGAGGTGCAGTAACCAAATGGGGGTGTTTTCCAATTGGGGGGGGGAGGGGAATAAATCAAAGATAAAAATTGGAATGGTCTCCCGCCCATATATGAACGTTTATCACTAATTTAAGGGGTAAAGTCTCAAACAACTCAAAGGGCCTAAGAAGGCGACAAGGGCTTGTTGTGGAAGGAAAATGCATATTGATTTGAAATCTTGACAAATCCATGAACCATGGACTCAAAAGTACATGTTGGAGGGTCATGGTTCCAAACTTTAAAAGGGGTTTCGATTCTTTGTGGCTGAATCAGTCAGGACCAAGACTGGATGGGTTATTCCATGAATGATACCAAAAGTCCTAAACAGCGGTTTTAAAGTAATTTACGATGTTTCCAGCATAAAAAATACAATCCTTATTTTTTGCTTCCATTTGTCTCCCGTTGCTTCTGCTAGGTTTGGTCTTTGGACAGAATGAGTCTCCTTCCCCCTCTGGCAGCTAACAGTTTAGTCCCTTCTTACTTTCCCTGCAGAAGGAGTCTTCTCATCTATACTGGCATGCTACTGCCAGGGCTCTGATCCTTCCTTGACAAGAAGGGAAGAAAACTCTTTCTATTTGCTGCCCTGAAGTGCAGAGATGTAGACTACTGGGCTGAGCACGTGTGTCCACCAGTACTTGGCTCATAGGTGGACGCGCACTCTGAACAGTAGGTGGTGCCATAAAGTCTAAGTAAATGTCATAACTCTGCCTGAATCTTTAACATGTCGTGATATTTATTGGTGGGATGTCCCTTTTAATTACCAGGTTTCGGAGCTAGCGATGTGCATCGGGAAGGTGTGGATGCCCTTCCTCTGCAGTCTCTCATCTATAAGAGATTTTGTAGCCCATGGAATAGCTATAGGGTGTTGCGGACGTTACACCCGGGCCCCGGTGCCTGATATTGCCCAGTGTCCCCTCTTAGAGGACAAAAGTAGTGTATATAACACATGGGAGGTGAAATTCAGCAATGGATCCCTGGGGCGTCACATTACACCTCTGATGATGGGGACAACGTTCTGAAATGTATCTGGAAAATCTGACTTAATTGACTTGCCCAGAAGTTGGTTGTGTTGTGTGTCTGCAGTTGTGATCGTCATGTCTGATCGCTATGTTCCGGAGAAAGGCTCCTCTTTATTACGCTTTGTGTGTTTTCTGTGCTTTATTGTAATAGCAGATCGCAGCCTTTGCTTTCATGCTGGATTTAATTTCATCCCCGTCACCTCGCGGCCGCTGAGATGTCTCTGGATACAGTAGGAGCAATGTTTCTGTACTGGCCTCCTCCCAAGGAAACATCCACGTTTGGAGTCGATGAGACTCTCATCCTCTCCACTCCACTCTCTCTTCGGAAATTCTGAGCATTAAGTGCAGTGCCAGAAGATCTGTCAACGAGCTCAGCTACATAAGGATGTGATTGATATTAAGGGCCCATTCACACGTCCGTAGTGTATTTAAAGGCGGCATATAAAGGTCTTGTACACACACTCAATGTATTCTGCAGTTTATCAGTTGATTAGTATGCAGTCGGGCCCGGAGAGGGGCCGAGGGAAGCGGAGGGTTGGAGACAGCGCAGGACGAGGGGAAATCGGATGAGTCGACGGATCTCATGTGATAAGTAATTGGAAATGGTTCCCAGTTAATGCATTTTTCCTATGCTCGCTCACGGACTGACTCCTAATGTGACAATGGTGTAATGCCAGGTTTTGTATTGTGCCTGCCGGGCGGAGTAATGGTCTGCGAGCATCGTTCTAATTATTCCAAAGCATTGTTCAAAATGTTATATCAACTCTAATGTGCAAAATGTAGACTTTTCCCTCCGACGGTGGAGGATGTGGCGCATCTGCAGATGTCAGTGTATGTCTACCAGCATGACTGGCCACTTTACAGTCTTTGGAACTACCCTGAACAAAAAAGTACTGAACCCAAAAAATGTCATCCAAACTAGTCTGTTCATTGCATAAAGTGTATGTCCACGTTTATACACCATTTCAGTTTGCAATTAATCTGTAAGAATAGAGAGGAGTCCTCCCGGACTGTGACGGTGGATTATCCTTAGGATAGAGCGGCAATGTTTGGTCGCTGAGGGTCCGAACTCTGTTTCTGCGCTATCCGGCACAGACTCTTCTTTACGATGAGCCCCCATGTCTATGTAAACAGGGCACAGGACTGACAAATGTGTCACAGCCCCTACATTTTGTTAATTGGTTTGCGTTCCAGTGGTGAACACCCAATAACCAAACGTTAATAGCTGAGAATACATCATTACCATTATATTATATAGTAAGAGTCGTGTGTATCATTATGTACCTTGTAAATACATTGCACTACAGATCCTGAGCTACAGCCTGTATTATACTCCAGAGCTCCACTGATCCTGTACAGGACAAGTAATGCAATGTGATTCCACCAGGAGAATAGGGAGTACAGCTCTGGAGGTATAATACAGATGAACCTCAGGATCAGTACAGGATAAGTAATGTAATGTATGTACACAGTGAATCCACCAGCAGAATAGTGAGTGCAGCTCTGGAGTACAATACAGGATATAACTGAGGATCAGAACAGGATAAGTAATGTAATGTATGTACACAGTGACTGCACCAGCAGAATAGTGAATGCAGCTCTGGAGTATAATACAGGATATAACTCAGGATCAGTACAGGATAAGTAATGTAATGTATGTACCCAGTGACTCCACCAGCAGAATAGTGAGTGCAGCTCTGGAGTATAATACAGGATCAGTACAGGATAAGTAATGTAATGTATGTACACAGTGACTGCACCAGCAGAATAGTGAGTGCCGCTCTGGAGTATAATACAGGATGTAAGGGCAAAAATGATGCCAGGATGGGTAGTAAACTGACTATAGAATATGGGGTATATTTACAAAGACTGTTGTTTCATATTGTGTTCTTAGTGAAAAGTATGCTGGAGGAAGATTCACCAAATGTATTCAGGGCCACGTCTTGTGCTGCCTGTGTGCCACAAAATAAATCCTACACCAGCTCAGTGGGGAGAGTGGCGGAGAAACAGAAAAAGCTGCAAAATTATGTCTTTGTGGCTTTGGGATGCAAGCTTATGTGAATGTGCCCCAATTGTTGTAAGAGGTTCCATCTAAATCTCATTAAGTTGCCGATGCCATAGGACTGGAGGTCTGGGGAGCAGCCCTTTGCTTTTTTTATGCAGTGACAGTAAATGGGTCTAACATTTTCTTAAAGCTTCTCCCTCGAGATCCTTTATCTTCTCTGCACTGATCTTGGAAGGTGATTTTCAGGGAAAGCAGCTCAGATATCATTAGGAAGTGTCTCTCGCTTCTAGTGGCAGCTCTTTATTACGGCACTAAATTCTTTTAAAGCATCTACTTTTTATTTTCTCCCATTTCTGAGTGTTCCCTCCTTCTCTTCTCTTTTTAGGGTTTAAATGATGATCCCTTCTCTATCACGACTTCAAATTATGACTTCAAACCCGTCAAGGAGAAGGACGAAGGATTGTCGTATGAGGACCGGGAGCTGAGCATCCGGATAGGTAGAGGAACCTCTCGCACAGGCAAGCATCCTCTGTTGTCATGTACCAGGCATGAAGAACCTACCGTGCACATAGCATGCTGTCCATTAACCGTTTCCTGACTGTGGCATGTCGGCACAGGACATTCTGGTAGCCTTGACATGTGACAGCTGGACACGGTTGTATGGCGGTACATCAACTGGATATATTTTTGATTATTTTAACTTTTATGGGAAGCAACAACTTCTTCCTTTCTTAAGAAGGCGATTGCAGGGTTTCCTCGCTGTGCAGTCTAAAAAATGACCCCGAGAGTCGTATGGAGATAGGTGGCAGCCCTCTTAGAGCTTCGCGTAGAGTTTGTGCTGGTAGTAAGTCGAGCACTTGTCTCGTCGGTAACTATTTGGATGGGTCAATAGACTCTATGGGGGACATTTATCATTCCCTGTACGTGAGATAACTGGCATCCAAAAGTGGCAAAATCTTGCCACTTTTTGGGGGTTTAGAGCTCACCCTACCACATTTTAAAAAATTGGGCAGAGCTGGGTGTGAAATGGGCACTGAAGAGGCGGTATCAGCTTTTTGTATTGGCCCAATATATTAGTGCTATACATTTTGGTTATTTTTAAGTTTTATGAGATTTGGGAGACAAAAAAAAAAGTATCTGCTGCTCTTTAGCAGACACAGCGCCATTCCTACAGGTAGGTAATGTTTGGTATTGCAACTGAGCCCATTTCACTGTAAGGCTACATTCACATGACAATGAAAAAAAATGGCCATTAAAAACAGACTCAAAGTCAGTTTTTCATGGCCATTCTGCATCCACATGTGCATCCGTTTTCTGGATGTATTCGGTGGGATCAGTTTTATGACCGTCAAAAATGTCCATGAAATTGGCTGAATTTCATTTTTTCCAGTACATTCCCACAGCGCCCCCAGTATCTCTAATGCCCCCCCTGTAGTGGCTATAATGCCCCCCTATAGTAACCCCTAGTATATATAAGGCCCCCTCAGTGCCCCCTGTATATAATATGTCCCCCACAGTACCCCTTGTATATAAAATACCCCCAATAGTGTTCTCCTAGTATAAAAAAGCCCCCAATAGTGCACCCATTTTGCTGGGTATAAAAAATATACCTCTGACACTTTCTCTGCCCTGGAGGGAACTGGAAGGACCCGATGCTCCCAGCGTCCTGACATCACATGTGACATCAGATCCTTCCAGTTCCCTCCAGTACAGAGAAAGTGTCAGAGGTATATATTTTTTTATTATATTTTAACCCCTAAAAGGCACTTTAACCCATATTTAATGGTCATTAGATGGGCTATGTGGATAGCATTTCAGTGTATGCGAAGTGAAGGTTGCAATGCCTTAGTTGTATCTCGAGGCTCGCTTCATGTAAGAAGACCATGATAAAGACTGTACAGCCTGGAAGTCCCTGCACCTGGTTTCTTACCTTCAGAGTGGTTTCTACTGTCATGCTACAAGACTTCCATTTTTCCAGCTCTGTCCCTGATTCTGAACCTACAAGGTGTCCTGTCGCCTGATCCTATTTCCTAGGGTCGTGGGAATTGCCTACTTTCTCCGGCTTGTAAATGATCAGTTCTTCTCGTGATTTATTCTTCTGTCGGCTTGGCAGCAGACCTGAACATGATGTTAGCGCATTAGGGTCTCCGTGAGATTTACCGGGATATAAGGGTTGGGAGACGTTACGAGAGGTCTCGCACTGCTTTGGTCGATACAAGCAAAGGTCAGATGGAGCCAAAGCAGGTAGATCTTCCCAGTCAGGAGTTCTCAAGAGGCGTAGTGCTCGAATAGAAATATTGCAGCAGAATACGGGAACCTGTAAGTCGTCTTAGAGTAAGTGCACATGCTGCAGAAATTGCTGCAGCAAACCGGCTTGCAGAAATGCATGCACCTGCTGCAGAAGCTGCACCATGCAGATCAACAGAAATTTCAACAACAAATCTGTTGTGTCTGAATTCCCCCTTATAGTCGCTGAGGCAGATTTACTAACCCTGTCTAATATGTACACAGCATTAGGGCCCATTCACACGACTGTATATTTCTGTTTTGATTGCGGAATTCTCATTGCAATGGGGCTGCAAAAGATGCGGACAGCAGCACACAGTGTGCCGTCTGCATCCGTACTTCCGTTCCGGGGCCCCTCCAAAAACATAGAACATGTCCTATATTCTTGTCCGTAATTGCGGACAAGAATAGGCATTTCTATACAGGAGAAAGACATTCTGATCACAAAATGCGGAACGCACGCAACCAGTATCCATGTTTTTCAGATCTGCAATTTGCGGATCGCAAAAACGGATATGGTCGTTTGAATGAGCCCGAACTAATGAAAGTAGTTTGTTTTAGACAATAAATTTGGTGCTACTTTAAACCTTAACTTTGCACCAGTTATAGGTTTGTTTATTTTGGAGCAAAATTTTATACTTAAAGTTTGGCGCATTTTGAAGGGGTTGTTCCTAGAAAAATATTCTACGTTTTCAAAGTAGCTCCTGGATCTGACTACTTTTGTAATTGCATGTATAGCCACTGAATTATTCAGTGTAATATACCTGTATAGCGCCGCCTGCTGCTTGTTTTTTTCCTTATATTTCTGTCAACCTTATCACTGAGCTGGTCGCACATATTCAGTTAAATCCTGTCACCAGCTGTATCTACTGTTAAAAGCTGTGGCTACACGACCGTATGTATTTTGCGGTCCGCAAAAAATACGGATGACGTCCGTGTGCATTCCGTATGCAGCTGGCCCCTAATAGTACTATCCTTCTCAGTAATGCAGACAATAATAGGACTTTTTTTTTTGTGGAACAGACATACAGAAATGGAATGATTTTTTTTTTGCTGGCCCATTGAGATGAATGGTTCTGCATACAGTCCGCAAAAAAAACAGAACGGACACGGAAAGAAAATGCGTTTGTGTGCCTGAGCCCTTACAGGGAGACAGCTGACGACGAAAGGAAACGCCCCTGAGCTGTGATAGAGAGAGAACTGCAGCAGAAGGGACATGCCCCCCTGACCAAGAACACTCCCCCTGAAATAAATCTTGCAGAGTAAGGGTACTTTCACACTTGCGGCAGAGGATTCCGGCAGGCAGTTCAGTCGCCGGAACTGCCTGCCAGATCCGTCAAAATGTATGCAAACTTATGGCATTTGTCAGACGGACCAGGATCCTGATCCGTCTGACAAATGCATTGAAATGCCGGATCCGTCTCTCCGGTGTCATCCGGAAAAACGGATCCGGCATTTATTTATTTTTCACTTTTTTTCCGGTCTGAGCATGCGCAGACTGCAATGCCGGATCCGTTTTGCCGGAACACTCGGGGCCGGATCCGGCATTAATGCATTTCAATGGGAAAAAATGCCGGATCTGGCATTCTGGATGGAAATAAAACCGCGGCATGTTGCGGTGTTATCTCCGTCCTGAAAAGGCAAAAAGACTGAACTGAAGACATCCTGATGCATCCTGAACGGATTGCTCTCCATTCAGAATGCATGGGGATAAAACTGATCAGTTTTTTTCCGGTATTGAGCCCCTAGGACGGAACTCAATGCCGGAAAAGAATAACGCTAGTGTGAAAGTACCCTAATTGGAGCAATGCATGGGGAGATCTCTGGATCCATGTGCGGTACAGGCTTGGTTCTAGCTTTGCTACAGCCTCATTTACAACTTAGCTGCACACAGTTTTGTCAAGTGCAGTACAAAAAGAAATGTGGTGCAAAGCATATATTTCAGGTTTTTTGGCCTGATAAGTGTATGTCCACATGGACCCATCACACGTCGAAAAAAAAAATCGAACATGTATTTCCCGTGAAATTTGCCGCAAAATCTGAGGCTGAACCTCAGATTTCTGCAGCAGATAAAGTTTCTGATTGTGGCCAAACCCCGTCTAAGTCGTAGCTCGGGCGGAGGCCTAGCAAGGCATGTGTCCTACATATTTGGTTCCAATAAGCTACTTTGTCAGAGTACAGGGCTAGGGTAGCGAGCGAACTGGTGAAGGAAAACCTTTCATTGACCCCCCACCAGCGATCAACGCCCCTTATATATTACTATGCTGTGTTATTGCACTGTTTTGCTGGTCCAGAATTCTTTGCCTTTGCGTTGGCCCCCCCCTGTTTAGGAGGGTCAAAGTAACTGGGGAGAGTTTCGGCATATGTCGATACCCCTCCAAACTCACTGCTCTTAATCGTGCGATTCTAGTTTGCATTTATTAAGAATAATTCCCCTTTTTTAGGAACCTTTTTATATTGCTAATATTATATAGTCAATAATAAGAAAAGGTGTTTTTATGGTTTCCTGAGGAAGTCCCGAAACGCGTTGCATTGCTTTGGCACCTAAAGTAAACTTTATTATATTCACCCACATAGAATTCTTCAGCTCCATCCTTCAGCTCATTTTTGATGATGTATGTGATGTCAATAGCTTTCCACAGAAGGTGGTCATGTGAGGTATCGGATAACTGATTAATTGGCGCTTCTCAAGGCACTACAAGGTGCCCAGCCTTCTTTTAACATAGGGATCTGCCTTGTGAATTTCTCTTCCTGCTTGGACTCGGTCAAGGCATCTTTTGGAACTGCATGTGTGGGCACTATATCGGCCTGTAGGAAAATGGTGGTCTTCAAGCTGCAAAACAAACTAATGGAACCACAGGTTGGAGACCACTATAGCAAACCCAACCAAAGAGCCAGCCATCCTTCCTCACCTAATGCTACAGTTGCCTTGTAGATAAAGGAGCCTGGTATGTAAGTAAATCCCAATGGACTCCAGAAAGGGCATCTTAAATGTTAAGAAGTTGGATCTCTTTTTGTTTGTTTTCTTCGCCTCCGCATCACTTTTCATTTTAAAAGCGAGAACAAACATTTTCTGTGCCCTGTCAGAGAAGATATGTAGGATGGTAGGAAGTAATCATTTCTCTAGCTCGCAAAGTACCTTGATCAATAATAGAGCAAAGTAGGCTACAAAACACTACACAGGAGAGCACTGAATCAGAGGCCTGGCACTGGGAACGTGTCCATCTTACCGAGAGCTTAAAAGGCTGGCAACTGAGCTAAAATCCATCATTGATGAAGTGGGAAGCTCATGATAAGTGGCCTACATGTTTTGGCTCTTGTTATATACTCGGAAGCAAATATATCAGACACCCAGTAGCTTAAAAAATCATTTGTCTACGCGGTCCTCACCAAGTCCTGAGGAATTTGGTCAACTCCTGTTAATTTAACCTTAACCTTGTACCCGAGACTAGAAGATCGAGAAGAGAACTTCTCTTAACATGGAGATGTGTTGGATGGTGATGTATACTTATGGAAATGCAGTCACCAAATCTATTGGAAACGTATAGGCTCCCTACAGTAGATGTCTCCATACGTCAGATCAGTATAGTGTCCGGTATTTTCTTTGAAGTCTTTACAGTCTCTTGATTGTGGACAACTGAAAGAGCACAGAAGAAAATGACCCTTCCAGAAGTAACATGTTTTGTAAAGAAGTGTCCCATCCGGTATATAGTTTACATGGGCTGATGATCAGGAAGGAAAAATGCCCATTCCCAGCACACAAGCAGGTTCATGTGCCCCAAAAATGTATAGTTTGCTGGCATAGTTTTTTCACATCTACATCGTAGGCTTAGTTTGGAACCTAGGTCTCAGATCCTATCAAAACCATTTTTCCCGGGGGAAATCAAATAAACCACATTATAGTCATTGGGGGTCCATTCACTTCCATTATGTGCCAGATGTGGCGATTCCCTTATTTTCATTGTTCTGATCCTATAATGGAGCAAAGGAACAGAAATTCATAGCGTGGCGTAAACCCAGGCTTAAAGGGGTTGTCAGACCTAGGAGATGATCAAACTAATTCCCAGGACATGTGCCCAAATGAAAAAAGTTAAACGTTCACCTTTCCTGGACTCTTTAGGTCGCTTGGTCCCATGACTGCTATGGCCTCAACGGTTACATGTGCTAGAACGGCACGGCACTAGCCTACCATTTTAGCACATTTGACCGAGGCCAGTGATTGGCTGCAGTGGTTCTAGGACCAAGCCACTTCCGATCCAGCAGGACCTGAAGCATCCAGCGAACAAAAGTGGTCACCTCCAACAAGTACCATAAAAAAAAGATATCTATATGAAAAGGACAAGTTGTTACCCAGCAAGCAGGACTACTACCCCATCAGGTTGATGGCATTTAGGCTGGAACCACACATCTAGATTTGGGTGCATTGTTTTGAGCTGAAGCTAGACGTGGATTGAACAGGAGGGAAACGATTGTCCACCAAAATTTGCGAGTCTGTTTTCCAAATTTTATACTCTCCGCTGTGCTGTGATTTGCATTTATTTCAAGGAGCAGCAGAGTCTTTGGTTCTCTACGGTCACATCTGATGTCAATAATCTATTCCGCCGTTCTTGAGTTGTCACCCATGGTCACGAAATCTACAAAGTATAATATCAGCTTCTTGTTCTTCTTTCTGTGCAGCGTAATTCTGAACATCGAGCAAAAAAACATAAAAGCATAAACCATATTGTGATGCCATAAAGCGAAGCTTTCACAAGTCAGAGGAAATAAAACAGATGAATGCACAAACAAAAACCTATATTTGTATGCACAGACGCTTCATAAGGAAGCTGGAAAGCTCTGGGCATACGGGAGGCGTCAGAACAGATTAATCTTTAATCTCTCCTCGGCAATAGATTCCCTTTGAGACTGTAGACTTTATATCTTACAAGTGCAATGAGGGATGTGATCAAAACCCCTGCACATCAGGAGATTGAGTGGATGACATGGCCCGAGAAAATCGCTCACTTTACATGTCGGGAAACTTCTCATGAAAGGAAAGAGGGTTAATGAGGGCCTAACGCAATAGTGTTGGCTGTTCACAATGGTAGGTTATTGCCAGGTTGGAGTATCTAGATCTGCCTCCTTGCACTTTCCATTCCTAAATCTAGAATGCAGGATGGAGGTAGCGCTGTAAAATTTGGGGATTGTGATGCTTTCGGGCAAGATGGGGAAACTCAAATACCTCTTAAAGGGCTGGCTTATAAAGTAATGGCGAATCAGTAGGACATCTCATGACTTTATGATCGGTAGAGCTTTGACCTCCGGGACCTGCACTGATCCTGAGAATAAGGACTCATGCACACCACCGCTGCGGTGCAGAACGGAGGCACGGCACCCCACAGAAGCAATACTGAGTGCTTCCGTGGGTTTTCTGTCGGTGCCTCCACACCACAAAAGAGTAGTGCATGCACTACTTTTTTGCGGTGCAAATCGCGGACCCCATTCATCGTCCCCATACGGCAGCTCTACGGTCGGTGCCAGAGCAAATTGCAGTCCGTAGCACAAGCACGGGCCCGGCTGGCACACGTTAGTGTGCATGAGCCCTAAAGGAGCCTCAGCAGTGATATAACCGTATATCCCCTTCTAAGCTTTCCCCAGGGAATCCGCAGCCAGCCTCTGTAAATCAGCGTCGGGGTCTGGCCAGTATGGTCAGTCGCATATTATTGTGGTGCACCTTTTTTCAGTGATTTATGTTCCCTGTACATGGAAAACTTTGAAGGGGATGCAGTGCCACAGCCTCCGCTGGCGGTCCCAGAGGTAGGAAATGCCATCACTTTCGATTTTTGGGTACATTGGCTGTCCAACTGGGATTTGTCCAGGATGAAGTGCTCTTTAAAGCAATGTTTTCTAACTTTTTGACTGTCTAAAGACCCTTTCACATGGAGATGAGCGGTCGAGCAAGCATTCATAGGAACCCGGGTCTTGGTGTACTACAATTAGCTCCTTTGTCAACTTTTAAAAATACATTTTCTGATCGGTAGCACATTTCCCTGTGTAAACAGGATGCAGACTGAATGGGGCCCTTTCGGTTTGCAACGGTCCTTTATACAAGCACCGATCGACATGCTATGTCATCGATCGGCACTGAAATCAAGCTGTGTCCTGGTCCCTAACAGTGTGCTGCTCTATGCTGTCTGGCAAAACCTGACAGACCCCACTATAGTCAGTGATGGATCCGCTTCTGCCATTTGATTAGATTTCCTTTCCATCACTTCTGCCAATTTTGCGGCACTAGTTTAGGGAGGGTGCTAATTTAAAGACGCAAAGTCTTCTCCTGTCCGCTCTCGGCTTGCGAGAGCCGACAGGAGGATACCGTGGACGGCGATCTTTTTTTTTTTTTTATGTACAAGTGAAATAATTACAGATCGGCATACGGCGCTATAGCAGGACCGAGGGTTGGTGCGCTTGTGTTCCAAAGCGGCGGTGAGTGGAGGCGCTGATTCTTTTCTGAGCCACGCGATCCGAACAAGAAACACATAGCGAGGACACACACAAGTGGTGGAGAATCCTGCAGAGAGGATCGCAGTTGTGAGCAACCTGCAAAAATCACCTGGCTTTAGTATGAACATATTATAAACTATCCAGCAACACAGCGCACATATACCATAGACTTTGCTTCTTTAAATTAGCACCCTCCCTAAACTAGTGCCGCAAAACTGCCAGTTATTAGATTCCACATTGCTATCATCCACGTAAATGCACACACTAACGCACGAATATTTGCAACATCTGAATAATAACCTAAATGTGTATAGCAGCCCAATCAATGTGAATAACAACGTACGGGCATTGATATCTGCTGAATCGCTGATTAATGTGAACAATAACATATGAGCATTTAACGTCTGCTGAATTACCGTCCAAAAAGTACCGTTTTAATATACCAGTTTGGCCATTTTTTGCTTTTTAATTTGTTTTATGCGTGAGCTCCGCATTTTATAAGCCTGGATCACCAAATAACGTATTTTTAATATTTTAATGCATGTTTTTTTTTTTACATAATATGGATTAATAAAGTACAGGAGATGTGTTGAGCGCCAGTCATATTAGTGAATTATTTGTAGTTTTTGGTGCCGTGGGGTGAACGGTTGACTGGGCTCCACACTAGCTGGTGAGCTCCCTCAAATAGTTAATATTAAAATAGAATGAGATCAGTCTTGTAGGTAAAAGATGAGATTCTCTCCTGGAATAAATAATATAATAGCGTTTTATAGGTCATTGGTTGGAAGCTATTAATTTAATCAAGTCTCTGCTGCTACAGCCCAGGATCAGGATCTGCTGATTCTCATCTATCTATCATCTAATTATCTAATGTATTTATCTGTCTATCTATCACCAATCTAATCCAGGGATCAGCAACCTCCGGCACTCCAGCTTTGGTGAAACTACAACTACCAGCATGCGCCATTCACTTCTTTGGGAGTCATGAGAACAACTAAGGAAGTGTGAATGCTGGGGAGTTGTAGTTTCAATACAGCTGGCGTGTCAGAGGTTACTGATCCCTGATCGAATCAATGCAACCCATCTATCATTCAGTTTGTGGTCTTGTATAATTGTTGTGAGCATGTATGGTGTGTGTATGCGATATAGAAGTGCATTGTACATCAAGCGTTCATACAGGTACACATAATTCACCTTCGAGGTTCCTTTGGCTTCTGATGGACACTTAAGGCCATCTATTGTATCTCGCCCATTCACTTCTTCTACTTGTACTTATTGGATGACATGATGGAAATGCCACCATTGCGCAGTTACCTGTAACAACCTGGCGGTCCTCTATGATCACTGGTTCATCTAGTAATAGTCTGGCCAATGCATTGGTTTTCTTCTTGAAATACATTATTTGCAGTTGCACCATTGAGGAGTCAGACCACGCCTTTTCAGCTAGTAGTCCTATCACATCTCCTCTATATTCCACCCCACATTACCAAATAAACAAAGCATTGCAGAACTTTGTGGACATATGCACTTAACCACCTAAGGCCTCATGCACACGACCGTTGTGTGCACCCGTGGCCGTTGTACCGTTTTCCGTGATTTTCTGCGGACCCATTGACTTTCAATGGGTCAGTTGAAAACTCGGGAAATGCACCGTTTATCATCCGCCTCCGTGATCCGTGTTTCCTGTCCGTCAAAAAAATATGACCTGTCCTATTTTTTTGACGGACAACGGTTCACGGACCCATTCAAGTCAATGGGTCCGTGAAAAAACACGGATGCACACAAGATTGGCATCCGTGTCCGTGATCCGTGTCCGTAGGCTACTTTCATACAGACGGATCCGAAGATCCGTCTGCATAAAAGCTTTTTCAGAGCTGAGTTTTCACTTCGTGAAAACTCAAATCCGACAGTATATTCTAACACAGAGGCATTCCCATAGTGATGGGGACGCTTCTAGTTAGAATATACTATAAACTGTGTACATGACTGCCCCCTGCTGCCTGGCAGCATCCGATCTCTTACAGGGGGCTGTGATCCGCACAATTAACCCCTCAGGTTAATTGTGCCCCCAGATCATTGGTGGCAACGGAAAATTCAGATCGGAGTCCCAGTTTAATCGATGGGGCTCCGATCGGTAACCATGGCAACCATGACGCCACTGCAGTCCTGGTTGCCATGGTTACTTAGCAATATTAGAAGCATCTCACTTACCAGCTACGCTGTCTGTGACCGGCCGGGAGCTCCTCCTACTGGTAAGTGACAGATCATTAAGCAATGCGCCGCACAGACCTTTCACTTACCAGTAGGAGGAGCTCCTTACAGCGCAGCAGGTAAGTATGATACTTCTAATATTGCTAAGTAACCATGGCAACCAGGACTGCAGTAGCGTCCTGGTTGCCATGGTTACCGATCGGAGCCCCAGCGATTAAACTGGGACTCCGATCGGAACTCTCCACTGCCACCAATGATGGGGGAACGTGATTTTAACTAGGGGGAGGGAGATGTGAGGCCGCACTGGCCACCAATGATGGGGGATTCGGAACGTGATTTTAACAAGGGGGGGGGGGGGAGAGAGGTGAGGCCGCACTGGCCACCAATGAATATAATATTGGGGAGGGAGGGGGTCTGCCCCCTCCTGCCTGGCAGCACCTGATCTCTTACAGGGGGCTATGATACGCACAATTAACCCTTTAGGTGCGGCACCTGAGGGGTTAATTGTGCGGATCACAGCCCCCTGTAAGAGATCGGGTGCTGCCAGGCATCAGGGGGCAGTCATGTACACAGTTCGTAGGATATTCTAACTTGAAGCGTCCCCATCACCATGGGAACGCCTCTGTGTTAGAATATACTGTCGGATATGAGTTTCACGATGTAACTCAAATCCGATGGTATATTCTAACATAGAGGCGTTCCCATGGTGATGGGGACGCTTCAAGTTAAAATATACCATCGGATTGGAGAAAACTCAGATCCTATGGTATATTAACTCCTGACTTTACATTGAAAGTCAATGGGGGACGGATCCGTTTGCAATTGCACCATATTGTGTCAACGTCAAACGGATCCGTCCACATTGACTTGCATTGTAAGTCAGGACGGATCCATTTGGCTCCGCACGGCCAGGCGGACACCAAAATGACTTTTTTTTAATGTCTGTGGATCCTCCAAAAATCATGGACCAACGGAACCCCGTTTTGTGGACCATGAAAAAAAACTGTCATGTGCATGAGGCCTAACTGTTGTGCCTGAGCTGAGCTTGAGCAGAAAATGGAGGGGGGAGGCCAGGGCTACTTTAGCTTCTGATATTTCCTCAATGGTAGCAGCTAGAAGCCTGCAACTGGTGTTGTTTAATAGCTGACCGCATTAGTCCAAGCAACAGAGGAGAAATTACTGTATGGCCCCTTTCACACGGGCGAGATTTCCACGCGAGTGCAATGCATGAGGTGAACGCATTGCACCCGCACTGAATCCGGACCCATTCACTTCTATGGGGCTGTGCAAATGAGCAGTGATTTTCGAGCATCACTTGTGCGTTGCGTGAAAATCGCAGCATGCTCCTCTTTGTGCGTTTTCCACGCAACGCAGGCCCCATAGAAGTGAATGGGGCTGCATGAAAATCGCAAGCAAGTGCGGATGCGGTGCAATTTTCACGCACGGTTGTTAGGAGACGATCGGGATGGAGACCCAATCATTATTATTTTCCCTTATAACATGGTTATAAGGAAAAATAATAGCATTCTTAAAACAGAATGCATAGTACAATAGGTCTGGAGGGGTTAAAAAAATAAATAAAAATAATTTAACTCACCTTAATACACTTGTTCGCGCAGCCCGGCTTCTCTTCTGTCTTCTTCTTTGCTGTGCACAGGAAAAGGACCTGTGGTGACGTCACTGCGCTCACCGCATGGTCCGTCACATGATCCGTCACCATGGTAAAAGATCATGTGATGGACCATGTGATGAGCACAGTGACATCATCAAAGGTCCTTTTCCTGTGCACAGCAAAGATGAAGAGAGAAGAGAAGCCGGGCGCGAACAAGTAGATTAAGGTGAGTTATATTATTTTTTCTTTTTTTAACCCCTCCAGCCCTATTGTACTATGCAGTCTGTATTAAGAATGCTATTATTTTCCCTTATAACCATGTTATAAGGGAAAATAATACAATCTACACAACACCTAACCCAAACCCGAACTTCTGTGAAGAAGTTCGGGTTTGGGTACCAAACATGCCGATTTTTCTCACGCGCGTGCAAAACGCATAACAATGTTTTGCACTCGCGCAGAAAAATCGCGCATGTTCCCGCAATGTACCCGCATCTTATCCGGGCCAAAAACATGACACCCGTGTGAAAGAGACCTTAGAAATCGAGTCGGGAATAATCGCGGGTAAAACCTGCTTTTACTTTCACTTTCAGCTGCATTCACAGCATCCCCCGATTTTTAACAGTGATATCTTCCCTTGTACTGAAGATAGTGCTGTCATTCTGGTAATGTCTGAAATCCCATATCTCTAGCTGGTACCAAACCAGAGATACGCGCAGTCTGGAGGAGAATGAGGGAGCAGTTGCAGAGCTGACAGCCTTCAGGAGGAAAGGAAAAATAGTAAAAATATATAAAAATGTGACATTATCATCAATGTAGTGACACACATGATAAAATTTGTTAGTTTCTCCACACAGTGAACTCTGTAAAAAAAAATCCACAAAATAATGTAAGAATTGCTATTTTTTAATCTTTCCCCCTAAAAATTAAATAATAAAAGTTATTTAATACACTGTATATACCTCCAATGGTTCTTAAAACACCTACAACTAAGGCTAGTTTCACACTAGCGGCAGACTGTTCCGGCCGAGAAGGCTGCCGCTAGTGTGAAAGTAGCCTAATCCCGCAAAAAATTAAAAAAAATATATAGAAGAAAAAATTATCAAGTTATGACTACTAAAACACAAAGGGGTAAAATATTATTGGTCCTTAAGGCTAAAATTAATTATGTCACTAAGGGGTTAAAAATGCAATAGTGTCCCCTGAGTTGTGCGCCAGGAAGATTTACTGCAGACACGCTTTAAAAATGTACAATAAAAAAGTTTTATTTTTGGGAGTGTTTCCCAATTTTAACGGGACTGTTAGGAGTTTAAAGGGGTTGTCTGGTTTATAAATGAATTTTCACATATCCTATTGACCCTATGGATGTCATCGCAGTAGTGTCTGCTCAAAACACCATCTATGTAATAGTTGGTTCCAGACGGGAGAATTCAACCTGACCCTGTATTATATGATCGCCCAATCATTTGGATGATACATTTCCCCTGCATCATCGACGTGTAGGGGACATGCTATCTGCTAAGAGAAGCCAGCACATCTGTGCATTACAGTGGACAGCCCATCAGTTTTAATTTGCAACATGCAATGCTTCGTTTCACCTGTGGTGGTGCTGCAGGGAAAGTCGCCAGCTGCTGCCAGATTCCCCCACAGGTCTGCAGCGATCATTTGATCATTAAAGAGGTTGTCTCATCATGGACAATGGGGCGGGGGCATATCGCTAGGGTATGCCCCCATTGTCTTATAGGTGCGGATCCCACCGCTGGGAGCCAAACTTATATCGAGAACGGAGCCCCGCAAGGTGGTGGCTGGAGGACTCCGGCCCGGCCACCACCGAGCCGGCTCCCCATAGAAGTGAAAAGGAGTGTACCGCACATGCGCGACCCCCGCTGCCATTAATTTATATGGGACCGACAAAAATAGCCAAGCCAGCCCCATAGAAAATTAATAGAGGGTGGCTGCGCATGCGCAGTGCGCCCTCCTTCTCTTGCGGGGCTCCGTTCTCGATATAGGTGCGGGTCCCAGCGGTGGGACCATCACCTATAAGACAATGGGGGCATATCCTAGCGATATGCCCCCATTGTCCATGATGAGACAACCCCTTTAAGGCAGTTGTTACAGAGAAGGCTAACTTGATGATTCAATCCCAGGAGTATAGGAGGTCCTCTGCGCTGGAGAGAAACTACCAACTCTACAGGTCATTATGCAATACTGCTTTTCGCCTGTGGAGGCATTACAGCAGAAGTGAATACTTCCTCCCTGTTTTCCTCAAAGATGACAATTGATGACTGTGACTACCAGCAATGGAGTCAACTTATTATGTGGAGGTCCTCTAACAAAAAGGGGATTGTCCTAAGTGGACATGTCCTTTAACCCTCCCCGCCCTGTAATGTACAGTCATATCTCGGGAAGTATGCAGTTGCTATAAACTGATGTAATGATACTTCACACTAATGGTGAGGACACAGGAGCTTTACACTCACCATCACTTGCGGGTGTCAGATGTATTATACAGCTGACCCCCCTCTCTAACGGCCAGGGTCAGAGAGAGCCTGTTGTGGTCATTATTGGCCATGGAGCCTAAACGGTTGGACAGAGGCAGGGGGCTCCGAATGTGACCCCATCGATGCCTCCAAGATGTGATTGCAGGGAGCTGATGGGTTGCAATGGTAGTAGGGAGCCTAGCAGTGGCCCCAGTTTTGCCATGTACATAATCCAGAGGCAGGGGACCCAGTAAGATGCCTGCCTGTGTAACACTGACAGGCTTAAAAGGTTCACTCCACAAAAAATATTGTACATTTTTCAAACCAGCGCCTGGATCTGAATACTTTTGTAAATGCATGTTATTAAAAATTTTGCATAGCCACCGAGTTATTCAATAAAATGTATCTGTATAGCGCCACCTGCTGTTTACTCTTTTTTTTATTTCTCTGTCCTGCTCACTGAGAAGGCTGCACATGGTAAAATTGGAGCAATTAATGAGGAGACCTCTGGACCCATGTGAGGTACAGGGCTGGTTCTAGCTTTGTTAAAAAGAGATTGTCATGTACTATATGATGTCTGATTTAAATTTTTTACATTAATCATGTAATACAATACAATGTTGAAGTCCTTTTATATTTGAGTAAATAAAGACAAAAAATATCCATACATAATTAGTATCATTGCATCCATAACGACCTGCAGGATAAAATGAACACATTTTTTCCGTATGGTAAACACCATAAAATAAAAAAAAATTAAATAAAAAATGTTGTATGTACCCCAAAATGGCACCAATGAAAACTAGAAGTTATCCTGCAAAAAGCAATCCCTTACGCAGCCTTGAGTAAAGATGTTACAAGTTTTTTTTAAATGTAGCAACACCGAAAATTATTCTGTAAAAAAAAAAAAAAAGATGAAAATAGCTGTTTTTTTTTTTTCAGTTACCATCTGGGAAATCAGTTCTAATCAAATACCAAATGTCATAAATAATAACTCGCTAAATACATAAATTTTTCCATCTTCGTTCATTCCTCACATTTTGGCGCTTCCTTCTTCCTGTGCTGCTGTGTTTACTGTGTGTAGTCGATGGTCGTGATATACCAGCGGTGGGCGCGATTGCGCAGTTCTTTATGCCCTGGAGCATGTGCGGTATCTCTCTGCGCCTGCCGCTGCTACACGACCATGAAAAGCAGCAGCGGGAGCGCGCGCATTCAGGCTAGCGGTGCAGTGACATCATCAGAGCTCTGCTGGTCCGAACTCTCAATCACTACATCCGCATCTGGATGTAAAACTCGCTCGTGTGAAATTAGCCTTATACGTACCCCAAAAAGAAAAAAACTACAGATTTCAAGATGTAAAATGAAAAGAATCACTAGATCCTGAAAGCCAAAACTGTCTGCGTCATTAGGGGTTAAACCGCCTTGTATAGCCGTATACGGTAATTACTGACAGGATGGTGAGGAAATGCAGAGGACTGATGGTATACAGCAGGGATGCTCAACCTGCGGCCCTCTAGCTGTTGCAAAACTACAACTCCCAGCATGCCCGGAAAGCCTACAGCTATCAGTCTACAGCCAAGCATGGTGGGAGTTGTAGTTTTACAACAGCTGGATGACTGCAGGTTGGGCATCCCTGGTATACAGGATTAGGGTGCGATTCCCTGGAAAGCTGGCATTGCATACTCCACTTCTCCGATGGGCTTAGGTCCGATTTCCCTCCGCTCTGCCGCGGTGCCGACACAGTCACTGTCACCCCCATCATTGCTAGCAACAGCTACGAGGCTGAGAAGCCCTCAAGAGATCTATTTCCAGATTATATCTCAAGCTTATAAGGCTAAGGAACAGGGTGATATTACACATTACAGAAGGTGGCAAGTACTGGAGAGAGAACTTCTGAAGACTCTGCAGCCGAGAGCAGGTTAATGCGAGACCCTTTCAGAGATCCATCCCGAGTCATCAGTATTTCATATTCATGGCTGAATTGTCTTTTATGAATTCAGGAAGGATCTTTTTTTTTCTTTTTTTTTTTACATTTCGGTGAGGATACGTTGTCCGCTGCTTTTCAGATGTAACCCTGATATTCCGACTGGTTCATATCTAACCCACCGACCCCGATTTACTTGGATGCCTCCGAGATGCTGCAGCTTAGCTTTGGCCACGTCTCTGTGATATGTAAAATCGAGTTACTTTGTCCTTTATTTTGAGTTACTTTTTCAGGATTTATTAGTTATGTTGCAGTCTATTTTTTACACAGTGCAGAAAAGCTGCAAAACTGGAGACCATCAACAAGCAGACCAGCTCTTACCCCCACCCAAAAATAGTATGACACTTGACTTAGTGTTGGTGAATGGGGCAGAGATATAATGCCATAAACACCGGGGGTCATTTACAGACAGTTTTATGCCTCTTTTTGCTGCAAAATTGACCCCCTTTTTTGCAACGTTTTAAACGCCCAAGTGACAAATATTGTTTTTACGCCGCATTCAACACAAAGGAGTGTCGAGGGAGTGGCTGAATTTTACACCAGGAAAAAGGCGTAAAAGTGGCTGAAAATCGACGCCAGCCAGGGACTGGTGTAAATTTTCCGGCAGATGCAAGGACTAGCAAAGATGCGCCTAATTTATGACGAGGCGCACACCCTATCGTCCAGCAGCGATGCCTTGTAACGTGTACAAAAAATGACAGTCATAATAAATGACCCCACCACGTTCTTTGGTCCTTTTGTGGTAAAACAAAAAAGTCATGCCACCCTTTTTGAATCGCATACTACCCCTTGAAGGGTCATTCCCATCTCGATGTGCGGCGTCCTCTCTATTTACTTCTGTAAGATTTCGGAAAATAGCCAAGCAAGCATAATAAAGCTAGTTTCCGACGTCCCATAGCAGTGAATGGTGACCATACCGCACAAGTGCGGCTGCCGGCCACCGTTCATCACCATGGGACTTCTGGAAATAGCTGTTTCAGCGATTGTCTGTCTCCGAAACTCCATAGTAGAGAATGGAGGGTGGCTGCGCATGCGCGGCTTGTACTCCCTTCACTTCGGGGTCCTGTACTGGAGATAGGAGCGGCTCCTGTTGGTGGGATCCCCACCTGTCAGACACTTATGGCATATCCTAAGGTATTTTAATGAAGCCCAGAAGTGGAGGGTGCAGTTGCACCCACTAAACAGCCTCTTGCAGCGGTGGTAAAGAATAGGACTAGACATGGTGGCTGATGGGACCCTTTCAGCTGTTTCCTCACTCCCACAGTCATTAGTATATGGAGGGTGATGGGGCCTTGTAGTAGTTATGGATTCATTTGCATGACGGTAGGGTAATTGTAGTATTACATGCCAGCCAAGGGCGTAGCTAAAGGCTCATGGGCCCTTGTGCAACATTTCAGCTTGGGCCCTCCTTCCCTCAGGGCTTTGTGACCAGGGAGGCAAAAATTGAAAAATGGAAACACCCCTCCTCCCCATGCCAAATTCTTGACCTAACCCCTTCCCTCCAGCCAGAGGTGTAACTTGACCAGTATGCACTTTCTATAATATCAGTGTCTTCTTATGTGGCCAAAGGGTCTTTGGACCCCCCCAGGCTCCTGGGCCCGGTAGCGGCTGCTACCTCTGCACCCCCTATAGCTACGCCCCTGATGCCAGGCCTCTATAGCCTCCATTATAGCTTTTAGAGGGGCGTCCCGAGCGGCAGATCCTCTTTGACGTCCATCTGTCCTAATAATTAGATTATGGTCATGAGAGTTGAGACACCCCCCTTTAATGTTAGTTAATTGCTATAATTCACTCTTTTAGTCTACAGGTTTAGCTATTTGCCTTCTTCCTTCATATACATTAGAAAGTCACACACCTGTCCTGAATATAAAAGACGAATAAATGGGCTTTAAACCTCGGAGGCCTCATGATGGTGCATGGGGCAGATACTGATTATCTAGATCATTTCATTCAGTGGCGCAGGAGTATTTAATTTCCATTGCGTGGATTCATCCAGCGCTGCCTGTTACTAATCTGTGATAGACTGCTCCGTGCACTCTTAACTCTCTGATAGATGCAGCCAGACTGAATTTTCTGCTCTGTAACGATTTTTAAAAAGCCTGCCATGTATAATAATCTCTGGCTGGCAGGAGGACAGTGGCCATGAATAATTCTTAAAGGGGACGCACCGATCACACTAGAACGTAGACGTTTAAAACAGATGTAGCAGAGGAGAATTTATCTGTGATCTCTCAAGGGTGGCAACAGCTTTCTTGCCTCTCTCTGTTCAGCACACATGCATGCTCGGCCAGACATGCAGCTCAGATGAATCGAATGCGTGTGCATGCCCTGTACTACTGAGGCCAGTGATTGGCTGCACGTGACGAGGTGTGTACACAACATGCCTGCTGCAGCCAGCGTTGCAGGACTGAAGTGCCACTCTGAAAGCAGCAGGGGGGGGGGGAATAGTAAGTATGACTTCTTTTGTTATTTTGTCACTTTTACAGCTGCTGCCAAAGTTTTATTTAACGCCGACAACCCCATGCCTCCTAACCGTCTCGATTCGGCTGGTATCTGGCGGTTTAGGGAGGGCTGCAGCATGTCCCAATTTCAACTATGTCTCCATCCTGAGGATGCAGATACATTGCTGTATACTATGGTGAAGCAGGGAGCCGTCACCTGCCGGCTCCACCATTCCCTAACTTCTGCTTTCCCAAGGGGCAGGCCCAATGCAGTGATGTCATTGCACCCGCTGAGCTCCGTAGAAGGATCTTGGGGGATCTGGGGATCTTTTCCCGACCTGCACAGCTCAGCAGGCGCGATGACGTCACTGCATCTTACCAGCTGCTGAGGAGAGCATGATGTGCTCCATTCATCGTGGGATCAGGGCTAGGCGAGTATTACCTTTTTTTTATTTGGTTAACACTACAGCTGCTTCACTATTGTATGGGGGCCAACATTACTATAAGGAAGGGGTTAACAATTGTGTGTGGGGGCTCTAACGGGACATTTTGCTGTGTGGGGGTACTAAAGGGCATAACTATTGTGTGTGGGGGGCACTAAGGGGGAATAACTAGTGTGTGGGGGCACTTAGGGGGCATATCTACTTTGTGTGGGCACTAAGGGATTATCACTACTGTGAAGGGGGCACTAAGGGAGCATTCTTCTGTGAAGGGCGCAGTAAGGGTGAATAGCCACTGGGCGAGATTAGTCATGTATAGATAGGTATTGGGCAGAGTTAGAGGAATTATGCTGCTGCTCTCTCCCGGTAACTGTCACAGCTTCTACCAGTAGATATTGCTGGTGGCAGTTGAAGGATGGAACTGAGCATGTGCGACCACCTCAGCGATGCTACTGAGGTGAATGGAGAAATAAAGAAAATAACAACAGCAGGTGGCGCTATACAACTATTTTATTGAATAATTCATTGGCAGCAATACATTTTAAAGGGCTTGTCCAGGGTCAGAAAAACATGGCGCTTTCTTCTAGAAATAGTACCACATGTAACAGCAGCTGCTGTGCGCCGCTCTTCTTCTGCTTACCGCCGCGCTCCCGGGCGCCATGTTCAGCGGTGATCTGCTGCCAGTGCTTCCCATTCACCGCTGCAGTCTTGGGCTCTGTCTGTGTAGGTACTGTTGTTCTGGGATCTGCTCCACACAGTTTCCTCTCACAGCCCTGGCCACCGCATGCTTGCTGCTTGTTCCCTGCAGCACTTCCTTAAAGGGGTTCTCCAGAAATAAAAAAAAAATGAAAATACTTAAATATTATTTTATTTATATATTTTATAAATATATTCACAAATACCTTTCATTACTTAGAATGGCTTGTTTTGTCTGGGGAGCAATCATTAGGAGAAATAAAATGGCCACCATGCTATCAGTATACACAAAACCTGTCCTAATCACACAGGAGGACAAGTTACTTCACCGCTGTTACACCTTTTCATGGGTTGTGTCTGGTATTCCTGCTCAGCTTCATTAAGTGAATGGGGCTGAGCTGCAGTACCACGCACAACATGTGGACAGGGGTGGTGCTCTTTTTGGAAGAAAGTAACCATGGTTTTCTGATACTGGACAACCCCTTTAATTACTTGTCATTACAAAAGTGCCAAAATGTTAACTATTTTTGATGGGGCAACTCTTTTTATGTATTGATGACACAATAGGTCAATAATATGTGATCGTTAGGGGGCCCGAATCCTGGCACCTATTGGAAGGTCTCATGGCATTTGGCCTCTACCTTGGGCTGTGACATCTTGTCCATTGGTCATATGGCCTTTCTGCAGTCCAGTCCCATTCAAGCGAATAGAATTGAGCTGCGCTTCCAAGCGCAGCCACTATACATAGCATGGCGCTGTTCTCTATAATATTAAGGGCCGCAGTGCTCATTCAAACATTAGGGCCCCTTCAAACAGCTGGTCATGGGCGTGTCGCGAGTCGAACAGCTTGACTACAGGTCATCAATATTTAATTTCGTGTGAAAAGCCCCTTTGCCTAGGACGTCATATATATCTACTCCATGGGGTAGTTCAATATCCATTTATTTCAAGGGAAAAAAAGCGGACAACACAGTGATATTACATCACTAAGGACGTAAAGTCACTGAGGGATTTCTAGAGACGACAGGCATAAGATATAATATTTTGTGGTTTTTAATCAAAATAGGTCCAAACTTCTGCTGCGTAAAGTCTTTGGACACCTTTATTCTTTTTTTATTGCATTGTGTGTACTTTTGCAAATAAAAATGATGTTCAGTTGGTTTTGAACTTTTCTTCCATTTGTCTTCTACAGGATGCATGTATTACACTACAGTGCAAGCTGCTCAGTCTCGTCTGTGAGCTCACTGATGGCTTTGTCCGTAGCCCCTCTCTGGCCTAAACCATCTAATATATATATACAGTACAGACCAAAAGTTTGGACACACCTTCTCATTCAAAGAGTTTTCTTTATTTTCATGACTATGAAGGCATCAAAACTATGAATTAACACATGTGGAATTATATACATAACAAACAAGTGTGAAACAACTGAAAATATGTCATATTCTAGGTTCTTCAAAGTAGCCACCTTTTGCTTTGATTACTGCTTTGCACACTCTTGGCATTCTCTTGATGAGCTTCAAGAGGTAGTCCCCTGAAATGGTTTTCACTTCACAGGTGTGCCCTGTCAGGTTTAATAAGTGGGATTTCTTGCCTTATAAATGGGGTTGGGACCATCAGTGGCGTTGAGGAGAAGTCAGGTGGATACACAGCTGATAGTCCTACTGAATAGACTGTTAGAATTTGTATTATGGCAAGAAAAAAGCAGCTAAGTAAAGAAAAACGAGTGGCCATCATTACTTTAAGAAATGAAGGTCAGTCAGTCAGCCGAAAAATTGGCAAAACTTTGAAAGTAAGTGCTATTTGTCCATGAAGGAGACTGATGGGGTGCTGCGCCAGATGACCTGGCCTCCACAGTCACCGGACCTGAACCCAATCGAGATGGTTTGGGGTGAGCTGGACCGCAGAGTGAAGGCAAAAGGGCCAACAAGTGCTAAGCATCTCTGGGAACTCCTTCAAGACTGTTGGAAGACCATTTCAGGGGACTACCTCTTGAAGCTCATCAAGAGAATGCCAAGAGTGTGCAAAGCAGTAATCAAAGCAAAAGGTGGCTACTTTGAAGAACCTAGAATATGACATATTTTCAGTTGTTTCACACTTGTTTGTTATGCATATAATTCCACATGTGTTAATTCATAGTTTTGATGCCTTCATAGTCATGAAAATAAAGAAAACTCTTTGAATGAGAAGGTGTGTCCAAACTTTTGGTCTGTACTTTATATTTCGGATTGAGCCTAGGTAATAGCTTCAGGAGAGGTCCGAGTAGCCTGCGTTATAGTGTAATATATGCACACTGTAGAAAGCAAACGGAGGAAAATTTTTGATAAAAACAATTTGAAATCTCTTATCCATAGAAGTACATGCAATGCAATAAAATTTTCAATGTTCTACATAAATTTCTTGACATGTTATAACAGTCAGAGTTGTGTTTATCTGATGTGGAGCCCAGCGGCATACCTACCATGGAGGCAGAATACGCTTATTACTATGGGGCCCGAGGAGAACGAACAACTTCCCCTGTTTCAACATTAATTCACTTCATTTTCCAGCAGCTGCCACTAGGGGGACCTCATGTTAAAGACATTACGATATTTACAGCTTTTAATGTAAAATACTATGCACTGAGCTCCCCCTAGTGGTGGCTGCAGGCAGTCAGTTTTATAATCCAGTGTGCGAAGGTACACAGGAGATATATCAATGTTTGCCAGTTGTCTGGTGTAAATATATTGTTAAACATGGTGGTCAGAAATATTTGCATATTTACGAAGCGCCTGTTCTGCTTTTTGCTATTTAGAAGTTGGTTAAAGTCTGTGAAGTAGAGGGATTACAATTTCTTATTACTTAAAATTTCTACCACTTAATAAAAAAAAAAAAAAAAGTTAATTTGTCAGAAATCACACTTTGCATTCCTTGTTACCTGGGAATGTTTGACATGTACTCAGAAACTGTACTTAGTGGGATAATGGGGGAGGGGGGGGGGCAATGAAACATTTTGCTATGGGCCCTGTAAGATCTGCGTATGCACCTGGTAGATCTCTAAACCTAAGCCCCAGCATAGACATAGAGTTGAAAAATAAGTTGCCTGTCTGTAGCGGCCACTAGAGGGAGCTCACTGCATACTGCTGCATTATTTAAAGTATAAACAATATGCTGTAAGCTCCTAAGCGCCCCCTAGTGGCAGAAACTATTATAAAGAATTAGTACTGAATTATTCAGCACCAAATGTTGGTCCTAAAAACAACCTGATGATAAAATAAACGTTTTCCTCCTCATGTTTAATAACTTGCACTGATAATGGGAGAACTTCTTTACAGAAAGATAAAAACAGAATACCCCTGCAATGACCCACACTGCCCCCATCCTTCACAAACACAGGGCAGTATACAACCTGTAGGAATACTCGCGTGTGTGAATGTGAGCGTGTGCCATGCCTTCTCCGTGATTTATCATCTTGTCCAATCAGACGTCTCCATTATTTCTCTTCATTCTCTTGCTTTCCCCATAAATAAGACACCACGGCCTGCGGGGGGGATATGTGCATGGTATATGACACAGGATGAGACGAGCCATAATATCACCTTCTATAGGAAGGCTCACCTGTTACTCTGGGGTGGCCTCCAGAGGTAGGGGAATAAGGGGGGGGGGAGGGCGTTCATTCCTGGAGAGCTGCAGGTCGATTAAGCATTTCTAGGCCTCCTTTACACACGTTTTCAAAAACTTGTGAAAAAATATAATAATCATGCATTTCAAGTATTTTTCATGTTTTGTTGTTTTGTTTTTCTTTATCTGTTTTTGTTATGTTTTTTTTTTATGGTTTTGGGCAGCATTTCTCAACTTGTAACATTTAAAACATGCATTTTTTATTTAAATTTTTTTGTTTTCTCCTATTGAGAATCCTATAGGAAAGAAAAATCTATAGAAACATCATAACGGCATATGCTGTTTTTTTTTTTTTGGGGGGGGGGGGGGATGCAAAGCAAATCTCTTTGTATGGTATGTACTGCTTTTTATATTTCACTATAGACTTAAAAGTGTCATCTGGAGGCAAAAACACTATTAGGGCCCATTCAGACAACTGTATGAACGGGTCCGCACCTGTTCCGCAGGTTTGCTGAACGGGTGCAGAACCATTCATTTCAATGGGGCTGCAAAAGATGGTTCCGTTCCACGGCTCAGCGAAAAGGATAGAGCATGTCCTATTCTTGTCTGCAATCGCTGTCAAGAATAGGCATTTTCTAATACGAGTCCGCACCTGTTCCGCAGTTTTGCTGAACGGGTGCAGAACCATTCATTTCAATGGGGCTGCAAAAGATGATTCCGTTCCACGGCTCAGCGAAAAGGATAGAGCATGTCCTATTCTTGTCTGCAATCGCTGTCAAGAATAGGCATTTTCTAATATGGTTGCGGCCATGTGCGGTCCGCAAATTGCGGAACGCAGGCGGCCTGTATCCGTGTTTTGCGGATCCGCTAAACACTACGGCAGTCTGAATGAGGCCTTAAAACGCTGCAAAATGCCGTGTATGAATGCAGCATTCGGAGCAGAGGGATTATGAGCGCTCATCACTCTGATTGTCTCATGTAAAACTGTAAAAATGTTTTGTATTTCAAAAATGTTGCCAAATTTTCCCCTTTGTATAATATCGTCATTGGTTTCCAGAAGAGCCGCCATTTCTCCTGACAGGTCTGTTTTACAAAATACTTGCATTTCCCATGAAATATCAATTCTGGAGCATGGTTTCTTTCCATTTCTTCTGCTATTCTTCCTAGAAAATTATAGATAACTGGGTGTTACCAGTTGGGGGAATGTCCCTAGACACTGACATTGTCGAAACACTGCTGACAGTATCACACCGTCTAGGGACACAGCCCTTATAACAATGAGAGTGATAACACCAAGCTGATTCATAAATGTTCAAGAGGGATAACAAAGGAACGCCACAATGGTGAGTTATCAGGAAAAAAAAATATATATATATATTTTTAGTTATATATATATATATATATATATATATATATATATATATATATATATCTATATCTATATTGCATAATTATTTCACAGGAATTTAAGGACCTGATTTGCTGGAGTTTCTATATTGTAATTTTATATTGTTCTTTTCTTTAATAGAAACCAGCTCTCAATGGCTTTGTGTTTGCAAGGGTTGTTATCTGATCAGTCCGGGTCCGACTGCTGGGACCCCCACCTATCACGAAAAACAGGGTCCCGTGCCCACTTAGAGCAGCAGGTCAGAGATGTCCGCTGGCACTTTATCCATTCTTTCTCTATGGGACTGGTGGAGATACTGTAACAGCCATGCTCAACCTGCGGCCCTCCAGCTGTTGCAAAACTACAACTCCCAGCATTTCTGGACAATGTACAGCTATCAGTCTACAGCAGGGCATGGTGGGAGTTGTAGTTTTACAACAGCTGGAGGGCCGCAGGTTCAGAATCCCTACTGTAGCAGAATACAGCTCTAGACTTCTTCCATCACATCAGTCCCACAGAGAATGATTAGAATGGCAGCAGCCATGTACAACCTGCAGCTACATTCATATGTGGGCATGGGACCCCCATTATTGATAACACAGGAGGTTCTGGTGGTGAGACCCCCACTGATCTGTTGATAGGACATCAGGTTCTAAATCGTTAAAGTTGTGCTGGGCTTGTGCTTATACACCAGAGCCAATCTGCAAAAGAAGTGCTGGAGTACTTTCATGCACTGGAGAGGCACCGATGTAAGGAAGTAACCCATACGCATCTGTCAGACCGCCATCGTTTTTTGCACCCGTATTTTGGTACCCAATGCTTGGACTTCCTGCAGTTCAACCATGGCTAACATATCTTAAGCTTCTATGGTAATCTACCTCAGATCCTGCTGCGGCGCGGAAGATCTTGTTGTTGCATCCGTAATACAGGTGCTGAAGATCCTGTGTATGACTTAAAGGGGTTGGCCCATCTTGGGCATTGATATCAGATAGGTGCAGGTCCCACCTCTGGGTTCCACTTCTATCTAGAGAACAGGGCCCCCGAAATGAAGGAGAAGACTCTGCGCATGTGCAGCATGCTCTCCATTCATCCCTATGGGAGTTCTGAAAATAGCCAAGCGAGCAAATGAATTGTGTCATTTTGGCTAGAAGCACAAGGATTTCTGCAAGCGTCGTTCGCATAAATAGGGTATTTGCAGAAATTTATGCAACAAATCAGCTGCATTTGAATGTACCCTTAAAGTAAATACATGGTAAGTATTTCCTATAGGTAGTGCATATCGTGTATTAGCCCTAGAGGGACTCCCAGTTTAATACGAAGGGCAATACCCTTGGGCTGAGA
Organism: Bufo bufo; assembly: GCF_905171765.1. Classification (NCBI taxonomy): domain Eukaryota; kingdom Metazoa; phylum Chordata; class Amphibia; order Anura; family Bufonidae; genus Bufo; species Bufo bufo. Next base: position 418,346,514 of record NC_053394.1, read on the forward strand.
TTGAGTTATTTTCCTGCGTTGATTAATTCTGCCTGCTTTTCCACCAGATATATTGTCCACAGAAGGCTGGGTAATAGCTGACATGTTCCCTGCCAATATCAGAGCTAACTGACCATATAATGAGCCCGTACGACTTCAGACTGGCGAGCGTTACATATCCATCAGCTCCACTAAAGCCGCATCTGCTAGCAAAACCAGTCACTCCTGTTGTAAATGTTACTGGATGTGATGGGGGAGCTGTCCACACTTCCTATTAATCACCCCATAGTAAGGTCAGCCTCCCGCCCACCATCCTGAAATGGCAATAGACGGTATCTACCCGTGCAGTAATGAAGTGAGGTTGGTCTTTAGTTTTATCTTCACCTTTAATTTAAAGGCTGTGGCCACCTTTGAAGCTTTTTTTTTTTTGCTTTTCTTGTACAGTATTTGTGTAAATAAAATTTAGTTGCTGTAGTTTTTTTTTATTTTTATTTTTTAACATTTTTACTTAGCCTTCTGCAGCTTGCATGTATTCTAATACTAGGCAAGCTGCTTAGTGCTGTCCAGTGCCAAATCCGTCAGACTGCTGCCCAGTGGCTCACCCATATGTCTTCTCTCCCGAATACTAAGCTAAGCTGAAATCTTAGCATTCAGGAGAAGAACGAGAGGATCTGCAGGGTGAGCCTCCAGATGGATTTGGCACCGAATGGCATCAAGCAGCTTGTATTGTGTTAGAATAAATGCAGGCTACAGAAGATATACAAAGCACTTTATTTTTTTTTTTAAGAGCACCTGTCCGCTATTAAGCCAGACATGCTGGCTGGTGGGGTTGATACTGCTGATTAAATAACTGTCTTGTGAAAATCGGTCGTAGCATTGGTGAGAGAAAAAAAAAAGTATTTTATTCTTTATGCAGACGAGGGTTTTAGTGCATTAAAGGGCTTGGACACCACAGGAAAGCTTTCATTTGCATAAAGTATAAAAGTATTTTTTTCTCTCGGAACGCCACATTCGATAAGACAGGTATCATTTTAATCATCAGGATAGACCTGGTTTAATGAGGTTGATCCTGCTGATGGGTGCTCAGAAATGCATACAATGGAAAAAAAATGCCTTCAAAGGTATCCAAAGCCTTTAACCTTAAGGCTGTGTGATGTACTATTATATCCCAGAGAGCTGGTACTTATAACTTTGCGCCATAATGCTACCTCATGTCGATACCGTAGGTTTAGGAGCTGGGCCTGCACAATAGCTTTCACAGCCGGAATCAGAGATAACTCCGATCCGGCAGTTTAGCTCCTCAGATTCTGCAGGCAATAGGGACTGCAGCATCTGTGCAATTAGACATACGGAGGGAGCTCTGCCCTCCAATCAGCACCCCATGAGCGCAGTTACGGGGTGCCGACTACTTGGCATGGCAGCCGAGGGTCTTCTGAAGGGAGCTGCTCCTGTCATGTCCTGGCTGCTAATACATTCTGCTTTAGGATGACTATGTACTATAGCTGTGATAGCTAACCTCCGGCTCTCCAGCTGTGGTAAAACTACAACTCCCAAGATCCACACTTGCTTGGGTGTTCTCAGATCTCCATAGAAATGAATGGAGCTTGCTGGGAGTTGTAGTTTCACCACAGCTGGAGTGCCAGAGGTTAGCCATCACTGCACTGTAGTATATGACCAGTATTACAGTGCGTAGTACAAGCAATCAGAAGATCGCATGTTCAATCCCCTTAAGGGTCACTAGAAAAAAAAGTGAAAGGAAAAAAAAGTTTGATAATGTTTAAACAAAAAATTGAATAAATTATGAACAAACGGTCCAAAGTATTTCAAAGTGGTATCAACAAAGACTATAGTGCACCCTGCAAAAAAAAAAAAAATACCCCAATCAGCGCTGTAAAAAAAAAAAAAAAAGTTATGGGCGTCAGAATATGGCGACACAAAGCAATCTGTGTTTAAAGAAAAGATCATTTTTGTATTTTTTAAGTAGTAAAACATAACACAAAACTATATAGATTTGGTATCTCAATAATCCTACTCTCCTGCAGAATATGGTTAAAATGTCATTATTACCATACAGTCAACCTACTTCTGGGAACCCTCGCTGATCATGAGAACGGGTACCCCCTAAAGTGAATGGAGCGGCAGATCGGGCATGCACTTTGCCTCTCCATTTATCTGTATGAGACTCCCGCATATAGACCCAGTACAGCGCCAAGATATTGTCACGGTGGACAGGATACAAAATACACAGAATATAAACAAACAAACAAGTGTCTAGGCAAGAAGCTGGGGATGAAGGTCACCTCCTGACAAATCTCTACCAGCTCTCCCTAGACTTCTATGCCCACCTTCAGACCCTGAAGGTGGGAATGAACGTGTCCCCGTGCCTAGGCTGAAGATTCCCTAAAATCCCTAAGATGGTGAAAGGGGAAAAGAGGCAGCCTGCTCCCTCAGGACCTGGAGGGGGCAGGCGTCTCTCTAACAGCCTAGACAGACAACCACAAGAAAGCAAAACCAACTTATCTTTTACTGAGCAGGAATAGCAAATCCATCCATCCATCCATCCTTCCTTCCTTCCTTCCTTCCTCTGAGCCAGACAGAAGCTATAACCCGCACAAGACACTAGGAGTGGGCGTAATTTAAACTCAAACCAACGACCCCACCCAGTGCACCTGAAGGGAGGCGGATATAGCTCAACTCCAAAACAAAAACAAAAGGCTACACACGTGCTGCTAATCTGGCAGACCTCCGCACATAGCCTGAGCAGGGCATGACAGATATTTCCAGCAGATCCTATAGAGATGAATGGAGTGGAAATTCTGTGGGGTGCAGGGTGCCAATTCTTGTGATCGGCGGGAATCGCAGCAATCGGACACCCACCAATCGAATAGTTATCCCCTATTATGTGAATAGTTGATAATTTCAAGTTACTGGAATGCCCCTTCAAGTACCAAATTAGGCTGCATCTTTTTGCAACCCCTTTAAGCTGTTGTATTCTATAGGATAGGTCTACAATATGATAATAACTTGCACCGCGTTCTAGTATTGTGGTCATAAAGTGGTTAATCAGCATTCTATTAGCGTTTTTACCTCCCTTTGTTCCCTCGCTTTAACCCAAGGCTATATCTATTGAGTGGAAGCTGGTTGTAATTCTTTGAGCGCTAAGCTGTGCAGTGTGTGTTTCTACATGTTTGTATTGCGGAGACTAATCTGAGTTCAGGAGCCGTCAATCTCTTCTTTCATCCGGATAATTGGCGTGGAATGATTCATTTCTGATTAAGAGAGGCATGAAGCCCATCAGAAAGGTAGCCACTGTTACTTGCAGAAGGTCAGGAGGATCTTTTATCATCGCTCCAGACTGGAGGTTCCCACACATAAGCTTATGCCTAGCAACCGTGAGAAGCAGACATGTTTTTCTTTTTATTGGGATCTTTGTACAAATGATATTAGAGTAGAATTAATAAAGAATTACTTGTAGTGAGTGATCTGTGGTCAGAGGTGACACTGTGCATGGTGACGTGAAGGTACCCGGGGTATGCACAGTATAGCAGGGTCAGAAGGTACCTGGGGATGAACAGTATAGTGGGTTCTGAAGGTACCTGGAGGATGCTGAGTATAGTGGGTTCTGAAGGTACCTGTGGTATGCAGAATATAGTGGGGTCAGAAGGTACATGGGGTATGCAGAGTATAGTAAGGTCAGAAGAAAGCTGGAGGATGTAGAGTATAGTGGGATCAGCGGGTACCTGGGGGATGCAGAATATAGTGGGGTCATTAGGTACCTGGGTGATGCAGCGTATAGTGGGCTTAGTAGGTACCTGGGAGATGCTGAGTATAGCAGCAGATGGAGGATGTAGAGTATAGTGGGGTCAGAAGAAACCTGGAGGATGGAGTGTATAGTGGGGTCAGAAGGTACCTGGGGGTGTAGAGTATAGTGGGCTCAGTAGGTACCTGAGAGATGCTGAGTATAGTGGGCTCAGTAGGTACCTGGGAGATGCTGAGTATAGTGGGCTCAATAGGTACCTGGGGTTGCAGAGTAAAGTGGGGTCATAAGGTACTTGGGGTATGCAGAGTATAGTGGGTTCAGAAAGTACCTGGGGGATGCAGAGTATGGTGGGGTCAGAAGGTACCTGGGGGATGCAGAGTATGGTGGGGTCAGAAGGTACCTGGGGGATACAGAGTATGATGGGGTCAGAAGGTACCTGGGTGATGCAGCTTATAGTGGGTCAGAAGGTACCTTGGGGGTGCAGAGTATAGTGGACTCAGTAGGTACCCGGGAGATTCTGAGTATAGTGGGCTTAGTAGGTACCTGGGAGATGCTAAATATAGTGGGGTCAGAAGAAACCTGGAGGATGCAGTGTATAGTAGGGTCAGAAGGTACCTGGGGGATGCTGAGTATAGGGGGTCAGAAGGTCCCGGGGGGGGGGGGGGGGGGGCGTGTAGAGTATAGTGGGCTCAGTAGGTACCTGAGAGATGCTGAGAATAGTGGGCTCAATAGGTACCTGGAGGAGAATGCTAAGTATAGATGGGTCAGAAGGTACCTGGGGGATGCAGAGTTTGGTGGGGTCAGAAGGTACCTGGGGATGCAGAGTATGGTGGGGTCAGAAGGTACCTGGGGGATGCAGAGTATGGTGGGATCAGAAGATTCTGGGAGATGCAGAGTATGGTGGGGTCAGAAGGTACCTGGGGGATGCAGAGTATGGTGGGATCAGAAGATTCTGGGAGATGCAGAGTATGGTGGGGTCAGAACGTACCTGGGGGATGCAGAGTATGGTGGGGTCAGAAGGTACCTGGGGGATGCAGGGTATGGTGGGGTCAGAAGGTACCTGGGGGATGCAGAGTATGGTCGGGTCAGAAGATCCTGGGAGATGCAGATTGGAATAAGGGTGACCATTGCTTTTATTTTAAAAAAAAGCTCTGTTTCCCTGATGAAAAATCCTCAAACGTGACATATAAATACTTCCTTTTGATACATATCTATTTTTAATTGCTCACTTTTACCTACATCATGGCTTAGGATGGAAAACAGACTTCATATTCCCATTACCTCCTTAGGTGCTCATTATCGCCCCCTGCTGAATAATGCACTTATGAGCTACCAAGAGGAGTGAGAGAGGTTGTCACATTTTCCCCCCCTCAAATGATACTATATAATAATTGCACTCCCCTTCCCTTTGCCAAAGTTCTTTTTAGAGAGACAGAGGAAGTGATCCCCACCCTTGGTCCTCTCTTATCTTGATTTCTAGCTATTGGGCACTACTAGTGGACAGCTGCAGACCTATCTTTAAGTTTGCTGACTTGTATTTTAGGTGTTGTTTAGTTGCCATTGCCGTCACTTTTGTCCTGCATCAGTCTAGCATCCAGCTAAAAAGGACATGTGGGAGGAGCATGGTGAGCAGCAGACCTAACAATACTCCTCCCATATGTCCTTTTCAGCTTGATGCAAGGCACATAGGCAACTACCAATTCTTAGAATTAAGAAGGGGAACTTGTCATCTGCTTGTTAACCTTTTACAAATCTTATATTTTATCTTATTTAAAATGCTAATTTCATGTCGGTCAATTTAAGGATGATGTGTGGGTTCAGATATTAGATGAATCCTTGTTCCCTGGAGAATAATGAAGGATACGGTTGTTGAAATCCTCAATATCTGTGTCCTGGTAACATGAGTCTTCGCTGTGTTGCTGGCCGTAGTGCTGAAATCCAGTTCACATTCCGTCGCTGATGTTCCCATTTCAGCACCAACGCATGAAAGGGAGGGAGGCCCCCCCCACAACTAATATGTTAGGGTTGTCCTGATACCAAAGTTTTGATTTGATACCATAAAAAAAACTATTGTGATACTCGATACCATTTGATACCACGCAAAAAAAATAAAACACCAAAAAAAGCTGTGTACATTCGGCATTTTTATGGAACGTCCGGCCCATAATAGAGTAGTCCTATCCTATTTTGGGGGGGGAAATCAAGTATTTTTATATTTTTTTCTGTTACGGCGTTCACAGGAGATATTTTTTCATATTTTATTATTTTGGTCTTTTTCGGGCTAGGCGATATGTAATATATATCGACATAATGAGGACCGGTACTATGTAGTATCCATTAAATAATTTCTTTATTATTAAAATGACATAAAAGACATAAACCAATACATAAATTAGAGACCATTCAGAGTGCCAACAGAGGCAGTCCACATGTAAATCACTATACCAGCAGCAGATAGTAGCTATAGCATCCAGCTGTATTGCTCAGGAAGGGCTATGTGTCAACCGTCAGGTCAGCATAAAATATCCAAGCTGGCTCTGGCAGTGTGTGCAGCTCCCTAACTCCAAAGACACATACAGCTGGGGTATAGACAGGGTGTAAACAGTGTGGTTATATTGAGGCAGACATCTTATACAATGTATCACAAATACTATTATGGATGTAGTCAGGCCGATCAACGTATGTAATATGTTTATTTTTTTTAATGTTTATATGTTTCATATGTAAAATTGGGAAAGAGGGTGATTTAAGGTCTTAATATTTTGGTGGGTTTTTTTTTTTTTTTTACTTTTTATTTAATAACTATTAGTCCCCTTAGGGGGCTAGAACCCTTGTCCTATTCACCCTAATAGAGATCTATTAGGGTGAATAGGATTCTGACACTGTCCCTGCTGCCATGTGCTTTTTGCACACGGCAGCAGGGAGCTTACCATGGCAGCCATGGATTGCTTTAGTAGCGTCCTGGCTGCCATGGTAACCGATCGGAGCCCCGTGATTTCACTGCTGGGGCTCCAATCGGAAGCTGCCACTGCACCACCAATGAAGATACTGAGGAGGGGAGAGGGCCCTGTGGCCACTGCCACCATTGAATATAATACTGGGGGGGGGGCACTGCACTCTGCCTTATAAACTATGTTTTTAAACTATGTACAAAGAAATGGAAAATTCGATCTATTCTTTTCTTTTGTTCCTTGGTTTTAGCCACGGGCTGTCAATCAGGAGAGGGGTAGATTAACCTATTGCCCACCCGTTCCAACAAGCCGTGTGTATTTTAAAACCTTTCATATGTTTCACTGGCATTGGTGCTCTGCCTGATGAAGGGACTGATATGTGTTATGGATTCCTGTCCACTGTCCATTAGCGTTCTGTTAGTAAGGTGAAGGTAAAGCTGGCACAGGTCTCAGGCCATTCACTGACGGTAGTGATGTCTGCGCAGGTGTTGAGAATAATTAACCACACATACTATTGGATATGTCACATGGAAAGATCTGCAGTATCTGGAAATCTCTGCAAGTAACATAGAAGTGATGCTGTGTATAATAGAAAACAGACCAAATAATATGATTTAATTTATAGTCTGTGTCACCTCCTCACTAATCAGAAAAATACTCAGCAATGGAAATACAGGCCATTGGACTGTATTAAACAAGGGATGCTGGGAGATTCCTGTTCTGCAGCTTGAAAAATTGTGACTACAGCTGTGGCCTTTAATATGGTCAGCAAGATAAAAAAGTAATGAGGGACTTCCTGTTCCGGCGCGCACATGTGAGGACGGAGATAGAAGAGGCTCCGTGCTGCCAGGTAAATAACCGGGGGAAATTCCGCAAATCGAGGTGACATACCCTCAGAACCTCATCCCGCGAATGGAGAAGTTTGTGGTACGAGGCGGCACCCCGATAACGGAATCTCCGCTCCCTCAGCGAGACAGCGCGAGCGCGCTGCAGAAAAGTAAAATGGCGAATAAGAGAACGAGGCCCACGCGCTCCTCTTCACAGCCTTCTGCACAGCCCGAGGTGAGTCAGACGCAGCCCCTCAAAGTGAATACCTTACCACAGTCACAGGGATTGGAGATCCCATGTAAGGAGCTGGCAATCGAGGTGGCGAATCTACTGGCGCCCGACATTAAAGCCTCGCTAGAAGCTACGGTCGCATCTTTTCCGAAGCAGATTCAGGGCGATGTCGCCCAACACTTAATCCAAATTCAAGAGCTGGAGCAAAGGGTAGGAACTATGGAGGACGAGTTAGAGAAAACATACTCTCTGGCGAAAGAATCCCTTCAAACGAACCAAGCCCTAAGAGAAAAAAATCGAGGATTTAGAAAATCGCTCCAGACAGAGCAATCTACGCATTGTGGGGTTACCTGAATCGATTCCGCCAAGCAAGTTAGCGCAAATTTGTTCGGTGGATCTTCCCCAGGCTCTTGGGATCCAAGGCCCCCTGACAGTTGAAAGGGCTCACCGTATTGGCCCCAGGAGAGACTCTTTTAAAGATGGCTCTAAACGAAGACCGAGGGCTACGATAGTGAAGTATTTCAACTTCGCTGAGAAGGGAACCCTCCTCACTGAATACAGGAAGGAGACTGGCCCAGTTCTATTGCGAGGACATAAAATTTTGCTTTTTGGAGATTACTCTGCTGAAGTGGCCAGAAAAAGAAGAGCCTTTTCGTCCATATGTACACAACTGGTCAAAGAAAAAATAAAGTTTGCATTGATTTATCCAGCGATATTGCGAATCTTCAAGCAAGACGGTACTATAGTTACCTACCTTACACTGAAGCCCTAGAAGTCAACAAGGGACTCTGAGAGGGCAGCTTCACCAGGGACCTTCACATAGAAGTCCTCATGAGTCTGCTTCAAGCACCCCAAGAAGGGATCTAAACCGAGCATCAAGTCCAGAGTGGGACTGAATACGTCAATATGAACTTTTCCTCTCCCGCAAGAGAGGACGGGTATAATTTGAGAGAGGAAGAATGTTATCTATAATGTTAAGAGATAACAGGGAGCTAGATAGAAAGATGTGTACTAGATTATTGTTTTCAGCAGTATGGGGGAGGGGGGGAGCGAATTTAAAGAAGAAAAATCTGAGCACATTGGAGCCAGAAAAGGGAGAGAGATTATAAGAAAGATTTATTATTCTGGTTTTAAAGATTTCAGCAGATCTAACCAGAAAGGTGCGAAAAAAGTCCAAAATGTTGATATGCTGGTTTAATATGTCTTATGTTAAGAGGCAAAATGTTATGTGTTGGGAGATGGGGAGGGTAAGGGTAACTAGTGTGGCTCAGCTCCAGGGTTGTAGTATGTATAAGCTCTGTAAAAAAGAAATTCAGTTACTGAGGTCTGAAATGACAGATGGTACGCCTCCTCTGGAGAATCTTCCTTGCATGATTCACAGTAAAATAAAAACATCAAAATAGTGACATGGAATGTCAAAGGCCTAAGAGCCCCACAGAAGAGAGTTTCGATTCTCAGACATCTTAGAAAATTGGGGGCGGACATTGCGCTCTTGCAGGAGACCCATCTAGAGGAGGCGGACTTTTGGCGGATGAAACGCCTTTGGGTCCTCATCCGATGGTAGAAGAGCAGGGGTAATGATCCTAATACATAGAAAGGTACGCAATAGAGTCATCTCGACTCAGAGTGATGACAAGGGCAGAGTGATAATAATCAAACTTGAAACCGATGCAGGGGAGCTATCTATTTTTAATGTCTATGGACCCAACTCAGCCCAGACCACCTTTTTCAAAAAGCTGGAACCTGAGATGCTCCAGGAGGGAAAGGGACAAATACTGGTGGCAGGGGATCTTAATGTAGTAAGGGATGGAGCGGAGGATCGCAGACATCTCATACAGGTCGCATACTCAAAGAGTCAGAGAGACTCCCTGCTTGAAAACTTCATGGAATCTACAGATATGACTGATGTCTGGAGATTATTTAATCCGACTGAAAGGGAATTCGCCCACTATTCTCATGTTCAGCAGTCTTGGTCAAGGCTGGATTATGTCCTGGCCTCGCAATTACTAATGCGGAGAGTAGAAAGGGTGGAAATAGCGGATATGGTAATTTCTGACCATGCTCCTGTAGTGTTATGCGTAGCGGAAAATACTCCCAGAGGGACGGACTTTGTCTGGCGACTCCCAAGTTATCTAACAAATGATGAGGAGTTTATTGTGAGATTACGAGGGTGGTGGTGGGAATACACTGACAACAACAAGGATCACAAAGATCAACATATTTTGTTTTGGGAAACTGCGAAGGCAGTAATTAGAGGAAACATAATGTCTTTTGTGTCAGCCAAAAAGAAAAAACAGATGAAATGGGAGGGGGGACTGCAGTTACCGAACATCAGGAGGTATAATTTAGCAGCACTAGTTAGACAAATCAGGGACTGGATTGGAAACTCATCACATTTCTCTAATTTACAATTGGAGAGGGAACTGATGGCTCCGTAGGACCCAGTGGCACTCCTGCACTCTAGAATAAGAGACCTGCCTCCCCTGATAAAAAATTTCACTCTGATGAGAGACACTACAGCTACGTGGAGAGCAATTAGGAAAATTTACAAATTACCAATGTATGTTTTACCTTACATGCCCCTATGGACCCTCCCATCTTTCCCATCAGGGAGGCAATCTGTCATGTATAACAAATGGAAAGCAAAAGGTATAAGTAGGTTAAAACTGATTTTGACCCCATCAGGTCTTGAGATATTACCGTGGAAGGATCTTGAATCCAAACTTCAATTGCCACAATCCCATTTCCTTCCATCCGAACTCACCCGGCTATGGAGTGATGCGATCGCGTATATTGAGGCCACTTGGGGAGTTGGACTGCACCTCTCTCCACAACAATGTATTTTCCATTATATTCCTTTGGGCCTAGATGAAGACATTTCACCGGTGATCGGGGTTAAGGGAATACATCTGTTCTTGCTGTCTGTTAAAAAATGTCTATTGAGACACTGGCTTTGTCCCACTGTCCCCGTAATAGAGGAAATTGTGGGAACAGTGAAGCAGATTCTACATATGGACAAACTGGAGGTAGAAAGGCATAAAGAGAAGGAGACCCCAGCTTTCTTCCATAAGTGGAAAAAATGTATAGTCCACTCTATGACGGAGGAGGAGATACAGGACTTAATGATCCCCTTTCGCAACACTCAATGGTTCTTGAGGGAACAAATAAAAGGGTCTCTAGGAAAACTAGATGCTAGAAGTTCTTGAAATGATAGGAAAAGTTTGGAAGAATTGAAGATAAAAACTACTGTGGAGCGGGTACTAGCTGAGATCATGGAGAGAGCTGAATGTTCTTATGTTGGGTTTTGGGAAGTTGGGTAGGGGAATATATCAGGGAATATAACAGAAAAAGCAAGGATTTTGTCTGTTTAAATCATTTCTTTATTCATTTATACATGCAAATGTATCCCATTTACAGCTATCTATACTTGTGATCAAACAATTGTATATGAACTCATGTAAACCTTTCTGATACAGATATTTTCCTTGAATAAAATTTTGGTTAAAAAATAAAATAGAAAGTAATGAACTAGATGGACAGATGTGTTTTTTCAGCCTTATAACTATGTTACTAAACTATGTACAAAGGTAATGTATGTACACAGTGACTCCACCAGCAGAATACTGAGTGCAGCTCCGGAGTATAATACAGGATGTAATTCAGGATCAGTACAGGATAAGTAATGTATGTATGTACACAGTGACTCCACCAGCAGAATAGTGAGTGCAGCTCTGGAGTATAATACAAGATGTAACTCAGGATCAGTACAGGATGAGTAATGTAATGTATGTACACAGTGACACCATTAGCAGAATAGTGAGTGCAGCTCTGGAGTATAATATAAGATGTAACTCGGGATCCGTACAGGATAAGTATTTTATGTACACAGTGACTACACCAGCAGAATAGTGAGTGCAGCTCCGGAGTATAATACAGGATGTAACTCAGGATCACTACAGGATAAGCAATGTAATGTATGTACACAGTGACTCCGCCAGCAGAATAGTGAGTGCAGCTCTGGAGTATAATACAGGATGTAACTCAGGATCAGTACATGATAAGTAATGTATGTACACAGTGACTCCACCAGCAGAATAGTGAGTGCAGCTCTGGCGTATAATACAGGATGTAACTCAGGATCAGTACAGGATAAGTAATGTAATGTATGTACACAGTGACTCCACCAGCAGAATAGTGAGTGCAGCTCTGGCGTATAATACAGGATGTAACACAGGATCACTACAGGATAAGTAATGTAATGTATGTTCACAGTGACTCCACCAGCAGAATAGTGAGTTCAGCTCTGTAGTATAATACGGATGTAACTCAGGATCAGTACAGGATAAGTAATGTAATGTATGTACACAGTGACACCATTAGCAGAATAGTGAGTGCAGCTCTGGTGTATAATACAGAATGTAACTCAGGATCAGTACAGGATAAGTAATGTAATGTATGTACGCAGTGACTGCACCAGCAGAATAGTGAGTGCAGCTCTGGAGTATAATACAGGATGTAACTCAGGATCAGTACAGGATAAGTAATGTATGTACACAGTGACACCATTAGCAGAATAGTGAGTGCAGCTCTGGCGTATAATACAGGATGTAACTCAGGATCAGTACAGGATAAGTAATGTATGTACACAGTGACTCCACCAGCAGAATAGTGAGTGCAGCTCTGGAGTATAATACAGGATGTAACTCAGGATCAGTACAGGATAAGTTATGTAATGTATGTACACAGTGACTCCACCAGCAGAATAGTGAGTGCAGCTCTGGAGTATAATACAGGATGTAACTCAGGATCAGTACAGGATAAGTTATGTAATGTATGTACACAGTGACTCCACCAGCAGAATAGTGAGTGCAGCTCTGGAGTATAATACAGGATGTAACTCAGGATCAGTACAGGATAAGTTATGTAATGTATGTACACAGTGACTTCACCAGCAGAATAGTGAGTGCAGCTCTGGAGTATAATACAATACGTAATTTAAAATCATGCCCACTGGCTCCATTAAGTATAGATCCGGCCGCATTCCAGCAAAAATGCAGAGAATCAGCCGGACGCAAACTGCTGCACATCACAGTTTGTATCCGGACGATTCCCAGAAATCTTTGCTGGACCAGGTGAATGGATCTCATTGCCGCAGACGTAGCCTAAGTAATGTAATGTATGTACACAGTAACTCCACCAGCAGCATATTGAGTGCAACTCTGGAGTATAGTTCCAAGAACAGTAAGATTTGTTTCTGTGAATGTGTATCACAGATACATGAGTGCACATATTTTTAATGTACAGGCTCCCGTAGGAATCGCTCTGCTTGTTTTTCCCCGGGGGCTCTAACATTTAGAAAATCTCACTCAGCATATTATCTGTAGCATTATGCCTGACTGACAATTGCAGCAGGAGAAAGCAGATTGCAAGTGTCAGAACCAAGAATTTTGCAGGTTCATTTTGCTTTCTTCATCTCCATATCACATATTCCCGGATTAAATTAGTGAGCAGACTTTTTGTTACAGTTTCCAATAAAACTGGACACTTTAGGGAATCGAAGGAAAACCTCATGTTGTTCCTTTCTGTTGCGCTCTTGGTTCACTGTCCACCCCCCGTGCTGACATAACAGGTCCATGTAGACGTCTTACACGAGGATGATACTGATGAGGTGGAAGATTAAGTCATGCAGTGCACCTGTCTTCGGCGAAGCTGGAGATCAGTGGAGTTCCTAACAAACTAACATTAGATGTGGTCCATGTCATCTGGCCACAATCAATGTCTAGTAATATGTCTGATATCAGACAGGGATATATATTTCCTCTAACATCCATTATGAAGCTGGCATAATGGCTGCCGTCTTTCCAACTAAATGGACTATATTAGGTCTTGATGTTGTATGGTCCTAGGAGGAGAACGCCTGAAAATTTTTCTTAAAGAACTCTGAGATGTGCAAGTTTTATGAGGACTGGACATTTTTGGCCAGCTTCATCGTATGGCAATATCTACATTTTTGAGTTGGCATGTAAACCAATTGAAGAGACTTGGTATGGTCCATGTAGAGAACCTTTACTCCCCAATCTTTTAGCTTGTTGAGGTTGCCCCCCGTAGGCCAAAGACCCCGAAAAGTATTGTGATGTTTATTTAATAAAAGTGATTGGAGAATACAACAGGACACCTAGTGTATGAGTCCGGTGTGTTCATGAGGAGAGCGTTCCCCCACCGTTCTCAGCAGTGCCTGAGTGTCACGGCGTGGTGTGGGAAGGGGAACTCCACACCAAACACAACAGGGAGGGAGAAGGTACCAGGCCTGCAAACTAGGGAAAGGTCATGTCATGGTCTTACCTGCTTGCTGCTCTCCTTCGTTTGACATGTGCTGGCGGCCATCTTGGGTCCTGGGTTTCTTGTAGCCTTCCACCCTGCGGCTCCTCCTTCCCCTGGGAGGAGCTGGATGCCTAGCTCATATATATAGGAGGTCTGTGGCTTCAGTTCCTTGCTTGGTCCTCTTGTGTTCACATGCTTCTAAGACTGCTGCTGCTTCTGGTTCCTGATCCTGGCTTCGTCTGACTACCCTGCTGGTTCCTGATCCTGGCTTCGTCTGACTACCCTGCTGGTTCCTGATCCTGGCTTCGTCTGACTACCCTGCTGGTTCCTGATCCTGGCTTCGTCTGACTACCCTTCTGGTTCCTGACCTCTGGCTTCGCAAAGACTCTGCTCGGTTTCACCATCCGTTTGGACTTTTGCTTTACAGCTTTATTTTCAATAAAGCCTTCTTATTTTCATTTATCTCTTGTTGTACGTCTGGTTCATGGTTCCGTGACATTAGGACCAAGCCATGAATTCTGACGGTACAGGGCCATCCTCGCTACCCACGCTGGTTGCCAGACTTGATCAGCAGGATCACCTGTTGGGTCGGTTCGCTGTGGCGTTGCAAACCCTGCTTGAACGCACGGCTCATTTCGCTCCCGTTGCCGATGGGTCGGTTGTCGCTCCTGGGCTCGCTCCTACTGCCGCTCCGGTTGTTGCGCCAGAGTCTACCCCGACACCTGTTGTTGCGCCTGCGGTGTTTCGGGGTATGACCGGTTCTGCCCCTCTTCCACAGCGCTTTGGGGGAGAGCCAACTCAGTGCCGAGGTTTCCTTAACCAGGTGGGCATTTATTTCGAGTTGCTGCCACATGCCTTTCCTACTGAGAGATCAAAGGTGGGCTTCTTGATCTCGCTGCTCTCGGACAAGGCCTTAGCCTGGGCCAGCCCTTTATGGGAGAACAACAATCCGGTGGTTGCCGAGTTTTCCGGTTTTGTTGCTTCTCTTCGGAAGGTATTCGATGTGCTGGCTCGTGCTGCCTCTGCTGCGAAGCTCCTTATGTCCATCAGACAGGGTTCACGATCCGTAGCTGAATACGCCATTGAGTTTCGTACCCTGGCAGCAGAGGTGGGCTGGAATAATGAGGCTCTGGTCGCTGCTTTCTCTCATGGTCTCTCGGATGCCTTGAAGGATGAGGTTGCAGCTAAGGACCTACCAGTTGAGCTCGAGTCTCTTATTTCTTTCCTGATTTTGATTGACACCAGACTCAGGGAGAGACCTTCCTTTAAGGAGAACCTGCGGTGGTCTTCTAACACATTGGTGCCTACGTTTGCTGTCCCACCCGTGCCTCCCTCTCCTCCCACGCCTCCTGGGGATGACTTGTCTGGGGGTGAACCCATGCAGCTGGGGTTTGCTCGCCTGTCAGAGGGGGAGAGGGCACTCCGGAGACGCGAGGGCCGATGCATGTACTGTGGTCTCGGTGGGCATTTTCGGTTGGCATGTCCGAACCGTCCGGGAAACGCTCGTACCCTGAGATCCTGTCGGGGGCAGATCTTGGGTGGAGTCTCCTCGTCCCCGGTTTCCCGTGTTGACAAACCACTGATCACTGTTGTCCTCTCCTGGGTCGGGGGCTCGGTGACGACCCAGGCGTTGGTGGACTCTGGTGCTGGTGGTTTGTTCATTGATAGTGTGTTCGCTGCCGCCAATTCCATTCCTCTGCAGGCTCGAGGTTCCCCACTGGCTCTTGAGGCGATAGACGGCAGACCCCTTCTGCCGCCACACGTGACTCATGAGACCCTTCCAGTGGGGATAGCCATTGGTGCCGTTCACAGAGAGTCGGTCTGCCTCCAGGTTATTTCGTCTCCACACTACTCGGTGGTCTTGGGGTACCCCTGGCTCCAGAAGCATAATCCGACTTTCGATTGGAGATCGGTCGAGATCCTCTCGTGGTCACCGCAGTGTGGGGCTAGTTGCATCCATGGGTCTGTCAAGTTGCTGTGTACTTCCTCGGACTCTCTGTTGCCTCCTGAATACGAGGAGTACCGGGATGTATTCGATAAGGTGCGCGCGGTTGCCCTACCTCCGCACCGCCCATACGATTGTGCCATAGAGTTACAATCTGGTGCCGTTCCTCCTCGTGGCAAAGTCTATCCACTGTCGGTAGCGGAGAATGAGGCCATGGAGGAGTACGTGAGGGAGGCGCTTTCACGCGGACACATTCGCAAATCTTCGTCCCCGGCAGGGGCTGGATTTTTCTTTGTGAAAAAGAAGGGCGGTGAGTTGAGGCCTTGCATCGATTACAGGGGTCTCAATCGCATCACGATCAAGAACGCTTACCCGATACCCTTGATTTCCGAGCTGTTCGATCGCCTTAAAGGGGCCACGGTCTTTACCAAACTCGACCTGAGGGCGGCATATAACCTGGTAAGGATCAAGGCGGGCGATGAGTGGAAGACCGCGTTTAACACCAGGACCGGTCATTACGAATCCTTGGTTATGCCCTTTGGGTTGTGCAATGCGCCCGCAGTCTTTCAGGAATTCATCAACGATGTTTTCCGTGACCTGTTGCAGCAGTGTGTGGTAGTCTATTTGGATGACATCTTGGTATATTCTGAATCCATGGAGGCCCACATTCTGGATGTCAGACGAGTGTTGCAACGGTTACGAGAGAACAAGCTGTTCGGTAAGCTTGAGAAATGCGAATTTCACCGATCCCAGGTAACCTTCTTAGGTTACATCATTTCCGCTGAGGGGTTCTCCATGGATCCTGAGAAGGTTTCGGCTGTCTTACAGTGGCCCCAGCCCAGTGGTCTTCGTTCCCTGCAGCGCTTTTTGGGCTTCGCCAATTATTATCGGAAGTTCATCAGGGACTTTTCCATGCTGGCCAAGCCTCTCACGGATCTGACCAGGAAGGGCAGTAATTCCCAGGTCTGGCCGCTCGAGGCCATCCGAGCTTTTGAGGCCCTAAAGTCCGCCTTTGTGTCGGCTCCGATTCTGTCGCATCCCAACCCTGGGTTGCCCTTTGTCCTCGAGGTGGACGCGTCTGAGACGGGAGTAGGCGCCCTTCTGTCTCAGCGTAGAACACCAGAGGGTCCTCTGCTTCCTTGTGGGTTTTACTCCCGGAAACTGTCTTCCGCGGAGTGCAACTATCAGATTGGTGACAGGGAGTTATTGGCCATCGTGCAGGCCCTTAAAGAATGGAGGCACTTGCTCGAGGGTTCGGTGGATCCGGTTCTCATCCTGACGGACCACAAGAATCTGACCTACCTTTCTGAGGCCAAGAGATTGACACCACGTCAGGCCAGATGGGCTTTGTTCTTGTCACGTTTTAATTACGTGGTCTCCTACCTACCCGGTTCCAAGAACATCAGGGCGGATGCCTTATCACGGCAGTACTCCGAGCTGTCCAGGGAGGAGTCGATTCCGACTTCGGTCATACCTCCGAATCAGATCCTGGCCGCCATTCGCACCAGCCTGACCTCTCCCCTGGGTGAGCAGATTTTGGCGGCTCAATCTGGTGCTCCCTCTGGGAGACCCAACGGCAGATGTTTTGTGCCTGAGGAGTTGCGCACTCGGTTGTTGCGAACCTACCATAACTCCAAGACCGCGGGGCATCCTGGAAAGAATCAGCTGTCCTGGGCTGTTTCACGTCTGTTCTGGTGGCCTTCCCTACGTTCCGACATCGCCGCATATGTAGCGGCATGCTCCATTTGTGCCCAGAGTAAGTCCCCTCGGCACCTTCCGTTGGGCCTTCTGCAACCCATAGCCACCGGGGAGCGCCCATGGTCACACCTGGGGATGGATTTCATTGTGGACCTCCCTGCATCCCGAGGCCATACGGTCATTCTCATGATTGTGAATCGGTTTTCCAAAATGTGCCACTGTGTTCCTCTCAAGAAGTTACCCTCTGCACAAGAGTTGGCCACGATTTTTGCCAGGGAGGTCTTCCGGTTGCACGGTTTGCCTAAGGAGATTGTGTCGGATCGGGGGAGTCAGTTTGTGTCCAGGTTCTGGCGCGCCTTTTGCTCCCAGTTGGGGATTCATCTCTCCTTCTCCTCGGCCTACCACCCTCAGTCCAATGGGGCCGCAGAACGATCCAATCAGGCCTTGGAGCAATTCCTTCGTTGCTATGTCTCCGATCACCAAGACAATTGGGTTGACCTCCTGCCTTGGGCTGAGTTTGCCAGGAACACGGCGGTGAACTCTTCCTCTGGGACGTCTCCCTTCATGGCCAATTATGGGTTCCAACCTGCCGTGTTACCGGAGGTATTCTCTCACCAGGATATTCCGGCTGTGGAGGATCACCTTTCCGTCCTACGTGCTTCTTGGGTACAGATCCAGAAGTCCCTTGAGGCTGATCGCAGACGAGCGCCTGCTCCTTCCTACCAGGTCGGAGACCGTGTATGGTTGTCCACCCGCAACCTCAACCTTCGAGTGCCCACTCCCAAGCTGGCGCCTCGCTTTGTTGGTCCCTTCCGAGTGCTTCGCAGGGTAAACCCGGTAGCCTATGCCCTTGCGCTTCCTCCTGGCATGCGGATCTCCAACGTGTTTCATGTCTCCCTGTTGAAGCCACTGGTGTGTAATCGTTTCACTTCCTCGGTTCCTCGGCCTCGTCCGGTCCAAGTGGGCAATCGTGAGGAATATGAGGTGAGCAATATCCTGGACTCACGCCTGGTCCGCGGTCGGTTGCAGTTTTTGGTCCATTGGCGTGGTTATGGTCCAGAGGAGCGTTCCTGGGTTCCCTCCGCAGATGTCCATGCTCCTGCCTTGCTCCGAGCCTTCCACGCACGCTTCCCTCAGAAACCGTTTTGTGCTCCGCGGAGGAGGGGCCCTTGAGGGGGAGGTACTGTCATGGTCTTACCTGCTTGCTGCTCTCTTTCGTTTGACATGTGCTGGCGGCCATCTTGGGTCCTGGGTTTCTTGTAGCCTTCCACCCTGCGGCTCCTCCTTCCCCTGGGAGGAGCTGGATGCCTAGCTCATATATATAGGAGGTCTGTGGCTTCAGTTCCTTGCTTGGTCCTCTTGTGTTCACATGCTTCTAAGACTGCTGCTGCTTCTGGTTCCTGATCCTGGCTTCGTCTGACTACCCTGCTGGTTCCTGATCCTGGCTTCGTCTGACTACCCTGCTGGTTCCTGATCCTGGCTTCGTCTGACTACCCTGCTGGTTCCTGATCCTGGCTTCGTCTGACTACCCTTCTGGTTCCTGACCTCTGGCTTCGCAAAGACTCTGCTCGGTTTCACCATCCGTTTGGACTTTTGCTTTACAGCTTTATTTTCAATAAAGCCTTCTTATTTTCATTTATCTCTTGTTGTACATCTGGTTCATGGTTCCGTGACAGGTCACCACCTAATAAATCCCAACCCGAGCCCTGACTGCTAACAGAATGAACAGACCCCGATGGTAGGACAGTTCTTCCGCAGGAACCTAAGCCTGGCTCACCCTAGAAGGCCCTGAAGATAGTGATTGGGCCACAGAACACCTGGTCCTTCCCAGCTGAAGGAACAAGAATCTGCCTCAGGTCTGGTACCAAGAGACAGGAAAATAAACACAATACATAAAGGAAAGACCCTTAACTCTGGGTAAATGGAAAGCAGACTAAGAAAGGAGTAGTAATGGTCACATGATCTACACCTGAAAAGGAGGTGTGGACATCCCAGCAACACATAGACGAAGTGAAACCAAAAGAAGCTGTCAGATCACTGACGTGCAGCCAGTCTTTCAAATCTTCTACCACCTGTCACGGGTGTGACACTGAGTGCATACACCTCAGCCTATCAATCACTTTGAGGAGGCCTCTAATATATGGGGCGTCCCGCAACTCATCATGTGATGTGATGACGTTGGTTTTGGCAGCTACTCACGTTTCAAGACATTGGATTGGACATTACTTACAGAGTGACTACCTATAGGTGGCACTAGAGGGACAGTTTTCTTCCTTCTGGAGGAACGCCTGTAGGACGCCCTACACCAGCTGGGTCTCTCAGAGAGATTTTACAGTCTATTCTTTTTTTCCTGCTCACTTAGTTCCTAGAGATAAGCATCTTCAGATACACTACAGGCAGGGTTCACATACTCGGCAATCATTTCCATCAACTTAGCATCAAATTGGCAGTGTCAAAACCGCTAATCAAGGCGTAATTTGCATAACAAATATGTAGAAGTTAATTAAAGATCGGAGCAGAGCGTTGAAGAGGTTGGATCTCGGCTGAGATCTTCTCCTTGGTCACAGTTCAGTCTGTTTCATGCTCATGGTATCACAGATGTGATTTCATAGCCCTGGAATAAAGCCACATATGCTCCTTACTTCTCCGGCATCAACTGGGAGAAAATAGCATAAAGCTGCGCAATGTTCTGCTCTGCGAGCAAGCCTAAAATTGCTTCATGATAATTTTCTGAATCTGATTTTGCTTTGTTATGGCACGTAGCGCGCTGCCATCCTGTTTATACCAGCTTCATTATAAGAACTTCTTACATAAAGGGGTTGGCCCATTTTAGACATTGAGAGCGTATTGCTACAAAATCCCATCAGTGTCAGAGAGATTCAGGTCCCACCTCTGGGACCCGCTGCTATCTCTAGATCAGAGTGCCCAACGTGAAGGCAAGCATGCCACGTAGTGCATTCGACTGTTTTCGTAATTCCTATAGAGGTCAATAGAGAGCGCCCCTCGTGTGCACGGCCAACCTCTCTATCCACTGCCATAGGACTGCCGGAAATACCAAGTAGAGGACAAGGACCTGATACAGGAGCTCCTAGTCAGATAGTATAGCCACTGCAAGAAGCTTTAAACCACTCGTACGACTGCCAATATTTCTGAAAGTTTAGCTGATCCGACATGGGCTCACTCATAAGGGTTGTCTAACAGCAAAACGTTTTTAATAAAATACCTACGATCCCTACAGCTTCTGACACTTACTGGATCCCATCAGGTCTCCACTTCCTGGTTTGATCTACTCTCAACATGCAAAAATGTCAGGATTGCTCAGTCAGTTATGGGCCGAGGTGGTCACCATTGCAGCCAGTGATTGTCTGAACTTTTATTTTCTGCCTTTTTTTTGTGAACCTGGCAGTTCAGCTCAGCCCGGACCCAGTGGCAGTGGATAGTGAAGCTGCTCGTTCTTTTATTTTTTATTTATTTTAATCGCTCTGAGCACTTTACTAAAAATGTTGCCCCACAGGGCCACCCCTTTAAATTTCTTTCCATTTCAAGGGTGCTCGGTAGTCCTAATAATACAGAAAAGCTAAGAGTCCAATAGTTGGATAGTTCTGTGGACACTCAGTAACTTGGAAGAATCCTGTTAGGGTTAATCCACACATGTACACCCCTGTTTCGCAAGTATCGCCTGTATTGAAAAATTTCTCGCAACTGTTGACTGCTACAGGTGGGCATGGCCTGTCCTGTGGGAATCGGCTAGTAGATCAAGTTGTCCGCTTTGTGTAATCGCGTTGCCAACGAATCGTTCATCTTATGGGAAGACTGTTAAGATGGTTCGTTTTATTAGGACAACGCGTTTCAGGAACAGACCTCTCTCTCCCTTTCGTCAGCCCATTGTTTTACAATGATCGTGATTTGACCTGGCAAAGGGAGCGGCCCGCTCCTGAAATGCGTTGTAGCAGTAATGCATACCTTTTTAGCAAGCTACCCGTATGATGACAGCTTCTTTGGCAGAGCGATCACACGAAGACCACTTGATCTACTACTCGACTGGTGTGAGGATCTGGAGATACGCAGCAG
Source organism: Bufo bufo (assembly GCF_905171765.1). NCBI lineage: Eukaryota > Metazoa > Chordata > Amphibia > Anura > Bufonidae > Bufo > Bufo bufo. The sequence goes on from NC_053394.1 coordinate 418,368,298, forward strand.
CCTTATGCATGCCCTTCGTGGTGTTGTGCCTATTGCACAACCATTTAAGATAAGCGCTCAGTTGTCATTCCCTATATTATACTGGGATCGTTGTGCCCCTCTCTTCTCTATCCTGTCTCTGTGGGGGCAGCTGCACCGTGTGGTCACACCCTTATAACCTGAACAAGTTGTGCTTTTTCCGGCAGGTTTTGGTGCCCTCAGGTCCTGCACGCTAATCTCTGTGCACCCCTCTGTTTTATAAAGATTGATTTGCACGATAAGAAAATCCTAAAGAATATATATTTTCCATTTTTCATTGCAAACTTTACTAATATAAGCCAACACATCAAGTATTGATGGATGGCCTATGGTCTACTCAAAGTATCTGCATGGGTAAGCGTCCCTGTCTATCCCGCACACCCCGCAGGCTCTCGCTGAGGTCCACGCTTCATCTCGTTGACAGCATTCGATTGGTGATGAGCTTTGGACAGATGCAGATGTCGATGCTCTCGCTTTTGTAATTACATATTATGTAAATGTGTTCCCGACTGGGGTTTTATGGCGACACTGATGGGAGCAGGGCTATAAACCAAGCAAAGCAATGACAGAACCACTTGCTAAAATATTTCTGGGAATTCCGCATGGCGACTGGAAAAACATCATCAATATTCAGTCTCTACAGGCCCGGCTATACGCTCTTCTGCTGTACCTTCTTCACATTCAGCTTCTGGCAGATTTACATATTCTTGTACTCTAAGGCCCTTTATAGCAAAGCTGTGTACAAGGAGCTTGCCCAAAGGGGTGGTGCGGATGGCACAGAGTCCCTGTGGTCTCTGCCATACGTACAAACTTTTCCACACAAGCATTGCTGCTCGGTGAAACAACCTCCGAAATACACCATGCAGTGTGTGAATGCATGTGGAAAGAAATCCTTTCTGTGCAGCCTGTAGAAATAAATCTAAGGCTCCCAGGAAACCGAGTAGACTAGCTCCTGTTGATAAATCTTACCATGACATTTTTTTGCCCCCCAAATTCGTCCCTTTCTGGGACACAGGGGTGGCAGACATTACCTTATCTCCGTTCACATGTCGGAAATTCCATCATATTTGACGGGCAGGGGTGCACCTAGCCTTTCTGCTGCCTGAGCCAAAAACTGAAACGACGCCCGACCTCCAATGCCAATTTCTGCCCCCCCTCTTGACCCTAGCTCTTACATCGAAATTGGGATCTAACGGGCGCCACTGGGGATGATGGACAAGAGAAGCGCAAATTTTACGGACATGTGAACATAAGTTTTGCCTGCCACACATTGTACGTTCTAGATGTCTATTACTAGGCGTCCGATAAGGCCTCTTTCACATTTGCAGTGCAGGCTAGTAATCGGACGGACGAAAAACGTTGCATGCAGTGTTTTTTTTTTGTCCCAGTTGAATTGTGTAATACTTGCCGGGCCACATCTCCGCTGGAAGCCATTAGCTAGATAATGGGGCTGATGGGCATTTAGGCAATGCCGGATCAGAAGAACTCTAGCAGGCTGTTCCGGCAGAGAACGATGTGCCACAAAAGTGAAACTAGCGTAGGTCTACCTCGTGACTGGTCTCACAGACAGATTTGTAGGGCGGTTCACACCTGTCACACCCTTTATCTCTTTTTCCCACCATTCAGAATCAGATGCACCAATACAATAAAATTTGCCCCAGTTTTATCTGACTCTGCTTCGTTTTCTAATATCTGCTTCTGCTCCTCCGCGTCGCCCCTTCCCTCTTCCCCAGCTTCTGCTGTCATACATATAAATGTCTTTAATAAACTTCAGTCCCTTCCCGAAGATGTCAATTTGGCATCTAAATTTGCAGCATAATTTACCCCGTCCATTACTGGAGGAATTGATCCACATTGCCTGGGGGTAGTTTGTCCTTCTGTATAGAGCGGCTTCTCTTCAGTCCTAATGACCATGGGTCGCTTGTTGCTCTTGCATACTAGCACTTTGTGTCCCCCCACGAGTTATTTCAGTGTTTTATGTATTTCTTTTTCCGAGCGGCAGCGAGTAATGAAATCTATGCAGGTGAAATCCTGCGTACAGTAGATGACCATCCCTATCATTGCATGTGGACATAACGGGGGGTAGCTTCTCCATTGGCCTCTACAAAGCATAGCTTTCAGACGGGGGGGCCTGATGAGTAATCTGGTGGCCCCTTGGCAAATCTTGAAAAGGCAGTGCTTATTTGTGGCAGCCTTACACCCACAGAGTCTCTCACTCATTCTGGATAAATATCAGAGACGTTAAGGTGCTGGTTTAGATAAGATGCTGATGTTGCCTTAAAGGGGTTTTCCAGGAGTCGCTCCTTTTTTAAGTGTCCCCGGCAGTGAGTTGTGCTGCTCCCTGGTACCCTGTCTCGGATCAGCCATCTCTCTGTTCCAGGAATATAGTGGCAATGAGGAGAGAAAGGCGCACAGTCAGTGTTCTCCACGTGCCGACAAACAGCGGCAGTGCTGGCCATCCTGCTGACCTGTATCCAGACTTGATAAAGGGGTCTACGGTGCCCCGAAACACATCGTCATTGAATAAATTGAAATTTGTTTGTGAATGTGCGCCCCTTGTTGTCCACACACTTGACTCATATGGTCCGGCGCTCTTCCAGTACTATTGTTCCAGGAATATGGACGGGGTCATGTGCACCACTGCAGCCAATGACTGGCCTAAGCTGTGACGTCCCTGCTGGATTACGTGCCACTTGGGGACATGTCACTGCTGAGGCCAGTCACCTGTATCCCAGCCAAAAGATTGCCAAATAGAGCAACGGCCCAAGAGTGAATATGATTCTTTTATTGGGTGCCACATCCTACAGGACCAAATCCTGGAAAATTAAGTTCAAGCAGCGGTTTCGTATCGGTGACGCTCTAGCTGTTGCAAAACTACAACACCCAGCATGCTCTGACAGCTGCAGACTGGGAATTGTAGTTGTGCAACAGCTGGAGAACCAGAGGTCAGACAGGCAAGAGTGGCTAATCCTGGAAACCACCGGATAGCAACTTCTTATTCAGAAAAAGAGATTCACCCGTGACCTCAACGTTCCTTCCATGTCAGTGTGCTCGGCCCGTCACTCAGGACTAGATTCATGGCAGGGTAGATCGCCTCCCGATGGGAATAAAATGAATGGTCTATCTGTCTCATAATAGATTCTGAGTGTATTACGTGAGACTTCAGTGCCCATAAGTATGAGCACACCAGTGGAGCATATCAGTAAGGACACGCTCCCCCCTCTTCACGTGGGGCATTCTCCGAGCTGATCTTTTACTGCTGCCATTCACACCTGGCAGAGCTGGCACAGTCTTGTGTGTGGGCGTTGGTAGAAAGACAGGTTCTCAGCTGAACGTGCCAGGTGATACGGGGCGGCATGGTTCCTGCAGGCGCCGGCAGCCTCCTGTATGGGGAGCATTCCCCAGGACGGAGGAACTAGAAGAGCACATGTAACATACATGATGCTGGGGGATGTGTGTGCATGATATCTGTAAGCAGATGGAGAAGTGGCTCAGTGGGAGCAGCTTCCAGAGATCTGCACCCTCCTTCCATACATCTTCATGGCGGCTTGGCACATTGCTTTACCTCTTTTATGGTTGTCATTTTCCCAGCTTTGATGATGTTTTATTCATTATGACATTAAAACATATGGCCGTGTTTTTATTCTGCACGGGAATTCACACATCTCTGCAAAGTTGTTAACAAACCTTTTGAATACACATCATTGGCAATACAGATGTAGCAGTGCAGAGTTTGTCACATGTCACAAGTTGTCATGACATTGAATCGTACACCTGTGGTTGTTCATAAGGGCTGTTTCACACGAGACGAGCGCAAGCAGTACGGAAATCACTCCGTGTGTGAGTGCGATCCTCCATTCCAGTCTTGCAGGAGCGCAGGGCATTATACTGATTTATAATGCTGTGTGTCTCTGCATGACTTTACTGCTACAGAATCACAGCTTCATGTCAGTATGTAGTCCTGTAGAAGTAAGGCTGGGTTCACACCTGAGCGTTTTACAGCGCGTTCCTACGCGCTGTAAAACGCTCAACAGGCAAGAACCAATGTTTCCCTATGGGAATGGTTCTCACCTGAGCGTTTGACAGCGCATACGATCGCGCTGTAAAACGCCCGACTCCCCAAGAAGTACAGGAGCTTCTTTGGGGCGCCTTGTCGCGCGTTCCCATACATAGACCTCCGTGAACGCGCAACAATGGGCGTTCGCTTGTTCCGGAGCCGTGTCTGTAAACGCGCATAAAATCGCGCATACAGAGTGCTCCATCCCGTACGCTCAGGTCTGAACGCAGCGTAAGGTCATGCAGAGACACACAGCATTATAAATCAGTATAAGGGCTCGTTCACACGAGTGACGAGGGAAAAACTGATGGTTTTGCACACAAGTTCAATCAGTTTTGTCTGCGATTGTGTTCAGTGTGTGCTTTTTCCCCCCGTGCGGATTGGATGCGTTTTTCATGTGCGTGAAAATAAACTGAAGAATAACAATTTATAATCTCTCCTGGATTATCCAGATGCCTTCCGTTTTTCATGCCTGTGGGAAAGAGACCTAAGTCTAGTTAAAGGGGTTTAACGGTGGATGAAAATTTCTTAAAATTGAGGCAGAAAGGATTTAAAAATAAATAAAAAAAACTAATAAAAAAAAGAAAGCGTTGTACCGGCGCTTCCTGGGCTGTATAGCTGACATCCTTCAGTCCAGTTCACACAGAGGTTTTTTTGGTGCTGATTTTGGAACCGCCCCAAAACAGCCTCCTATTTATTTCAATGGGAGGCAGCACTTGATTGTTTTTCTTTTCACATGTAAAATAAGTAGCAGTGCGCCTTATCTTGGGGCAAAATCAGCACTGAATCTCCCATTGAAATAAATGGGATGCGCTCAAAGGGCATTTTCCGAGCGTTTTTTGGCGCAGATCTTTGGCGTTTCAAAAACATTAAGCTGAAAATTCAGCTTTGTATTGAACCCATTGGTTAAAAAAAGCCCCTTCAAAAACCGCACGAAAAAACGACACCTGCTTCCCATTGAACTGAATGGGAGGCTTTTTGAGGCTTTTTTTGGAGCTCATCTTGAGTTTTACCTTACTGCAGATTTCCTGAGAAGGGTTGGCCCATCTCACACATTGGTGGCATATCACTAGGATATCTGATAGGTGCAGGTCCCACCTCTGGGACGAAGCCCACAATGTGAAGGGGAGCGAACCGCGCATGCGTGGCCTCCCTCAATTAATTTCCATGGGAGTGAAACCCGCACCTATAAGACATTGGTGGCATATCCTACCAATGTGTGAGATTAGACAACCCCTTTCAGGACTCCAATATGTCACGATACAAACTTGATTCGTTCTTACACGGACTCATGGGGCATAACCAACCCACCCAACAGAATTGTGTGGTGATGGGGTGATTGGCGAGGGCCACCCTGTGTAGGGACTGAACCTCCGCTTTATCTTTTGCCAATCCTGCCTCGTACTCCGTGGAAGCTGTTGCCAAGGAAAAGGGTGCAGGTTAAGAATTATTCATGGGGACCCTTCCAGCCCCTGTGTAGTATAAGCTACTGCGGAAGCCACCTGCACAATATTTCTTGTCCCGTTACACAATCCCTATTATAGGAAGCATAGCCCAATATTTAACCTCCTGGGTTCTCGGGCTCCAGTCTCAGGCTAATGCGGTATTGCCAGCTTCTCTGAGGCGGCACTTAGTGACTCTGACTTCCTTGGTCACGGCAGCCATGTATGAGAAAACGCTGTGAAATTAGTATACATGTTTTTCAAGCTGTGTTTTTTAGTCACACATTTTACTTGCGTGTTTTTCAGACTTATGGCGGGGTTACACGGCCTGATTTTCGGGCAGATTATTGGGGGATGAACTTTCCTACGAATTCCTGACAATCTTCCCGTCTAAAGGTGCAGCCAATCGCCTAATGAACGAGCAAAACGCTCGCTTATCGGGGGTTGTTCGTGCAGTCAAGTAAATCATCATTTCTGGGCAGCAGATTGTGCGGTCTAAACAGCAATCTGCTTCCCAGAAACAATGCAGCTGTATGAGGACAAGTGATAACTAAGTGGCTCGGGGACTTAGCAGCAAACTTTGTGAAAACTAATAGTCGTGGCCAAAAGTTTTGAGATTGAAACAAATATTAGTTTTCACAAAGTTTGCTGCTAAGTCCCCGAGCCACTTAGTTATCACTTTTGCCTTATGGCACGGTGCTCCATCGTGCTGGAAAATGCATTGTTCTTCACCAAACTGTTGTTGGATTGTTGGAAGAAGTTGCTGTTGGAGGGTGTTTTGGTACCATTCTTTATTCATGGCTGTGTTTTTGGGCAAAATTGTGAGTGAGCCCACTCCCTTGGATGAGAAGCAACCGCACACATGAATGGTCTCATGACACAGGACTGATGGTAGCGCTCACCTTTTCTTCTCCGGACAAGCCTTTTTCCAGATGCCCCAAACAATCAGAAAGAGGCTTCATCGGAGAATATGACTTTGCCCCAGTCCTCAGCAGTCCATTCACCATACTTTCTGCAGAAGATCAATCTGTTCCAAATGTTTTTTTGGAGAGAAGTGGCCTCTTTGCTGCCCTTCTTTACACCAGGCCATCTTCCAAACGTCTTCGCCTCACTGTGCGTGCAGATGCGCTCACACCTGCCTGCTGCCATTCCTGAGCAAGCTCTGCACTGGTGGCACTCCGATCCCGCAGCTGACTCCTCTTTAGGAGACGATTCTGGCGCTTGCTGGACTTTCTTGGACGCCCTGAAGCCTTCTTAACAAGAATTGAACCTCTTTCCTTGAAGTTCTTGATGATCCTATAAAGTGTTGATTGAGGTGCAATCTTAGTAGCCACAATATCCTTGCCTGTGAAGCCATTTTTATGCAACGCAATGATGGCTGCACGCGTTTCTTTGCAGGTCACCATGGTTAACAATGGAAGAACAATGATTTCAAGCATCACCCTCCTTTTAACAGGTCAAGTCTGCCATTTTAACCCAATCAGCCTGACATAATGATCTCCAGCCTTGTGCTCGTCAACATTCTCACCTGAGTTAACAAGACAATTACTGAAATGATCTCAGCAGGTCCTTTAATGACAGCAATGAAATGCAGTGGAAAGGTTTTTTTGGGGATTAAGTTAATTTTCATGGCAAAGAAGGACTATGCAATTCATCTGATCACTTTTCATAACATTCTGGAGTATATGCAAATTGCTATTATAAAAACTTAAGCAGCAACTTTTCCAATTTCCAATATTTATCTAATTCTCAAAACTTTTGGCCACGACTGTAAATACAGAGCTTCACCCCCACTGAACAGGCAGCCGACTGTCGGGAAGGAACACTTCCTTCCCGATAATCGGCTGCTGCTCGGACCGTGTAAAGCCGCCATTATGCTACTCCTAAAGAGAAGTCTATGGGAAAATTACTTTAAATTATGCCATACTCAGAGCATGCTGCCATAAAATAAAAAGGCAAAAATGAACTGTTCTACGTGATTTGCATGTTAATACATTAATAAAACACCGCCATTTCTTGTAGTTAATGTGACGCGTAACCTCATCCTGACCCTATAGTTCATGCTGGATCCGTGCTTTGTATAAGTTGGCAAAGTCCCAAGAGATGGTTTTATTGCTAAATCATTAATGTTCCCTGTGATAGGAGTATTACCGACCGTTGTAAGCGAGCATAAATTATCACCGAGGTAAAGAGGACAGGCGTCAGCCATTACTGACATGATTCCTCCCTAGGCAATAAACAGTGTCGTACTGGGTGCCTGCAAATCCAGTATAATGGCCTCATCCTTCATCGTACATAACTGTCTCTAGTGAATGCAGATTATTACTGATTATACTGATCAGATTAGATAAATGTCAACCAATTCGGGCGTGACTGGCTGACCATATATGTGTATGGCATTTTCCCCTCCATTTGTAGACATTGAGATAAGGATTGGGCATGTTGGATTTCACCTGGCCTATCCTTTTTGTATCAGGGAGATATGCTGTATCGCAGCCATGCTCAACCTGCGGCCCTCCAGCGGTTGCAAAACTACGACTCCAAACATGCCTGGATATAGCCTATAGCTATTAGGGCATGCTGGGAGTTGTAGTTTTGCGACAGCTGGAGGGCCGCAGGCTGAGCATCCCTGCTGTAATGTAACTTGAATTCAACTGATTTGAGAATGAATAAGCTTACGCAGGCTTAGTGAATAAATATATTTACTAAGTGATAGAATAATATAAGATAAAACAGACAATCACATACAGAATAGTAAAAAGTAAATAATCATCACTAGCCTAAATATGGGGTAGGGATCTGGTCAGCCATGCTATAACACATGGTTGTCTACCACGTTATAACACATGACCGACACCTGAGGGTGTACAAGAGATAGAGCAAACAATACTTACATCCGACCTAGGATGAAGTGCCTGGTCAAATCCCAATTCATTTTTTTGTGCCGACCACACTTATTCTCAACAGTCCCTCTTCCAGTGTCCATCACACATGTCTCTGAGCTCACTCAGGAATGTGTTCTTATCAGCCCAAGGGGGTGGGTACTATCTCTAACCCACTACATTACAAGGATGTCGGATAGCTGCAAAACTCTGCATGCAGTTATGTCTCAGACAGATATGTAAATGATTACAAGTGTGGTCTGATTAGACACTGGGTCTTGCCACAAGAGGGCGTAAATGTGCTTCCCCCGCTCCCCTATAAATAGGCTCTCAGAGCCTGCTTTTGGGTAGTGTACCTCTTGGTGAGAGATCGTTGACTGTTAGACCTGCCTCTACAATGATTTCGAAGACATTTTGCCCACTTGTGAGGGGGCACATCATGGGACTGAGAACCATCTGGGTCATTCTGATCTAGCTGTTAGGAGGTTTGGGAGCACTGGTTACGTGAGGGCACGCACACACACACGGCAAACAGGCTCCGGACACCCCTGACTATCAGTAGAGAGGATCGTTTGATCCGCCAACAACAACGAAAAGCTCCCAGTTTCATTGTCCACCATCTAGACACAGGTGCCTCCTTCATTACACATGTACAGAACATAAGAGAGTTTGTAACACAGATTTAATCTGGACAGTCCTGTGTAAGCTAAAATATATCAGCGGCAGATTTTTCTCTCCCATCCAAAATATAGGAGTCCGAAGTATGGAGTGAATTCACACATTAAAGGGTTTTCGAAGCCTTTAATACCTATAACCTATCTGTAGGTGTTTGACCCCCACCGATCAGATATTGTTGATCTATCCTAAGGATAGGTCATCAGTAGTAACGTCTTGGAAAACCCCTTTAAAGGGAGTCTGTCAGAAGTTTTGTCGATACAGAACTGCTGACAGACATAGGCAGGAAACTGGAGAGTAATACATACCTCTGTCCTTGCTTTCAGCCAATGAAGTGCTGTGAAATAGAGCTCTCAATGCTGTGGGCTCCTGGTGAAAGTGCTCCAGGCTCCGCTGGCGGCAGTGAGCAGCTTCACAGCCCTTCCCCTGCCATGAGTGACAGATGTAGTGGTCTCCTGGTGGGATTCTACAGTTGTCACAGCAGATGATAACTGTGGGCCCCCTTGATGCACTTGCACTATTTAAAGTTCATTTTTACAGTCCTTCATTGATTAAATGCAAGAAGTACTGTATGTCTTGGCTCATGACCCCTTTCCTTTACTTATCTCTGTCAGCAGTTTTGCATTGATAAAACTGCTGATAGACTCTCTTTAAAAGGGATATCCGTCTGTAGGCAGCAGCCTGGGTGGCTGGACTTGCTGACACAGTTCAACATAGCCCGCTCAGCTGTTTCTTTAACTCGATGCGGAAATACTGCTTTTACGGTATGTTATCGGTATAGGGGTGGGGGGAGTCAACCCGTAGGACCCTTCCTGTATCACAGGGTCCACCATTCATATGATGCTACATTTCCCGCTTGTTTATGGCAAGGACATGCAATCTCTCTAGGTTCAGGTATTCACAGTGTTAATATTTATTCTTCTCGAATTGGCGTTAAGGGGATTTGGCAATTGCCGAGGTCCGCCGTATGTATTTGTCCCCCACAGTCATGTTCTTGCTATGCCGCTAATTAGTCGAGCCTCAGCAGAACACGCTCAGCAATTTCTGATGCAAACAATTTTTTCTTCTTCTTCTCTGGAGCTGTGATAAAAACATAATTAATTCACTAAAGTCTTCAGTAATTAAAGAAGGAAGAAGGGCGAAGTAAAATCAGTGTAACACATAATGGGAAGGAGCACACGATTAAAGCTGATGCGCGGATACGGCGCCGATCCTCGGTGTACCCTGTGATGTAGATTGTAATAATCTGAGCTGACCACACACTTCAATTATTGTATTTTCCTGCTGTTAAAAAATCACTTATGGCTCATTCAGTCGACCGTATATTTATGTTGGCATCCGTTCCGCAATTCATTTCAATGGGGCTGCTAAAGATGTGGGCAGCACACCATGTGCTGTCCGCATCCGTATTCCCATTCCGCGGCCCCGCAAAAAAGGTAAAACATGTCCTATGCTTGTCCACAATTGCTGACAAGAATAGGTATTTCTATCAGAGGGCTGGTCGTTCCGTTCCACAAAATGCGGAACACACACGGCCGGGAACCGTGTTTTGTGGATCCACAATTTGCGGACTGCAAAAATGGATACGGTTGTCTGAATGAGGCCTTAAAGGGAAATTATAGACGTGGCATCCATGTTGTTATAGCTCTGATACACTGTAACGAGCCCTGTACCTGTGCACAGTAGAAATTATTAACCTCTGAATGCCAGCTGAATACAGTTCACTGACAGCAAGCAGAAATATTGCAAATAATAAATGTGTTTTGTCCTCTTCATCCAGTTCTTTAAAGGGCATCTTTATCTATGAAACTGGCTGACCTGTTACATGTGCGCTTGGCAGCTGAAGACATCTGTGTTGGTCCCATGGTCCTATGTGCCCGCATTGCTGAGAAAAATTTAGTTTTTATATATGCAAATTAGCCTCTAGGAGCAACGGGGGCGTTACCATTACACCTAGAGGCTCTGCTCTCTCTGTAACTGCTGCGCCCTCTTCACTTGGAGATGAGGTGTGATCACATTTACACTTTGTGACCCTGTCAATCAAAGTGTAGAGGGCGCAGTATTTGCAGAGAGAGCAAAGCCTCTAGGTGTAATGGTAACGCCCCCGTTGCACCTAGAGGCTCATTTGCATATATTAAAACATCATTTTTTTTTCTCAGCAATGCAGGCACATATGAACATGGGACCAACACAGACGCCTTCAGCTGCCAAGCGCACATGCAACAGGTCAGCCAGGTAAAAATCTGCCGAAAGATGCCCTTTAATATTGTGTTTTGACACCTGTGACTCGTATAATTAAGGAAATTATCGCTTTGTTCCCAGATTTTCCTTCCAGGAGAAATATTCCTACTAGTTTGCTAGATTCACAGTGACGGCTCATCAAGTGAGCTCTGCACAAACTCTGAATTAATGAAGCAAGGTGGCAGTGTGAGCGGGTACGAGGGCATGATGCCACAGCACAGCCTTTCGGGGGGCGTACTCTGCAGTGTAACAGGTGGGGGAAAGGCTGCGGGGGCATTATGTTCAGGCAGCATCTAAAAAAATAAAATGAGCAGGAGGATAATGTATTATCCTATAATGCTGTAAAAGAATCAGAAGGAACGGCTATAAGTAGTTAATGGGCACAACTGGCATGGAGGTCGGTTGCGGCATGCCTTCAGGTGAATCTGCAGCAAATAGATTCACTACTGTGAAAACGTTATCTACCCAGCCGTCTTTTTATATATTATAATGAAGTCTTTTCTGCCATACGAATATCCCCCGCCGAGCGCACTCAGAATCTGCAGGGGTGGAGGAGAGATCACACAGGAAACATGAGTGCAGAGAGCCCACTCAGAATCTGCAGGGGTGGGTGGAGAGATTCAGAAGGATTGGAGATCAGTAACTAGGAGCATAATGATGACCTGTATAACAAAGGTAACCTTATTCCAGGCTGAGAACAGCTACATGTGAAGACTGTACGTTGTGGGGTTAATCATGTAATCGTGGGATGTGCAAGGAATAGTCTGGAGTTTGCTGGGCGAGGGCACTACTTACTAAACATCTCCGTTATATGACATTTGCCTTGTTCACAACCCTGTCCTTAATTCCACAATAAATTTACCGGGATGTCAGAGCCGAGTTTTAATCTGTGTTACACAAAATGAGGTAATTCATCTTCACCTGTAGCAAGAGGCGACGCTGCTCGTAGACAAATGAACATTATGTTCTTCATCTCATGGGAGTCTCTCAACCGTGATATATTGCACCTTGTATGTAGTTGATCAGCCTGCAAACCATCAGAAATGAGCCAGTGGATTGCAGAGTCCCACCTTAAAGGGGTATTCTGATTGTTACACGTTATTCCCCTATCCACAGGATAAGGGTTAACAATGAAATTGGCAGGGGTCCTACCAATGGGACAGGGAATGGGGACTCTGTATTCTTCAGGGCCCCGTAATGAACGGATCGGCAGGTCGAGCATGTGCACTGCCGCTTCTGCCTCACCATTCATTTCTGCAGGAGGTATTAGGGGTCCCCACTCTCATGATTGGTTGGGAGTCACATTGGTAGGACCCCCACCGACCTAATAGTTATCCCCTATCCTCCGTAACAACCGGAATACCCCTTTAATGTCCACTTTTAATGAGCCCAAAATTGGATTGTCAGGCCCCCTTTTCTTGTATGAGAAATTGTAATGAGGTAAAGATAAGTATTGTATCTCCTTGTATGAGTTGGGTTTGATAGTTTTAAAGGGGTGTTTGAGGATTAGAAAAACATGGCTACTCCCCCCCCCCCCCCCCCCCCCCCCACATTATACCTATCCCACAGGTTTTGTCTGGTATTGCAGTTTATCTCCATTTAAAGTATACAAACTGTGTATCTATACTACATTGCGACACGATGGATTGGGGCAGACCCTTATAACCCGGCGGTGGTATTGGAGGTGGCCCTCATGGGATCATATGAAGCTATGACAAACTTAGTGTATAGAGCGGGGAAATACCCGGTGAAGCATCTTACTACACTAATGGCGGGGGTGATCAATGGATGGAATGCCTTTGCGGTGGAGGGAGAAGATGGAGAGGAAAGTAACATACTGTCCCCAGTGATGCACTTGTGGGGAAATCCCAAGCTGGTGGAACTAAGTTCTCTGCTTGACTTTGAGTTCTGGCCCCAAAGAGGCATCAAATACCTCACTCAAGTTTATGAGGAAGGTTTTTTTAAAACGTTCTCAGCCTTACAGACGGAATACAACTTACCACAAGCGTCTCTCTTTAGACACGCTTGTGAATCCCAGTTTGGGGCAGGTTCTTTGAGGCTAGAATATAGTGCAGTAGAGAAAATTGGCCCATACTAAAATGGTGTCGTCTTTTTACGGTTTTCTTCTATCCTCCCGGCCTTCGCCGATGGCAAGGGCTTTTATTAAGTGGAAGGCTGATATTCCTGCATTGGAAGATCATCATGAGAAAGAGCTGTCGGCCTCCTGGAGGGGACGGTGATTTGTGCACGGGATCAGCTGATTCCGACCAAATGGTTACACAGAGTCTACTACACCTCGGTGAGACTGGTACACATGCAGAAACTGGTTTCAGGTACCTGTACAAGATGTAATAATGACAAGGGGACTCTTTTGCACATGGTATGGGAGTGTCCGGGCATTGCTGAATTCTGGATACAGGTGCATAAATACCTTAATGCTCATCTGGGGCTCCCAGCAGTTGTGACACCTGAAGTTAGTCTACTGGGTCTTGTCAATGATATTATTCCAACTAAACATACCAAAATCCTGTATAGGTTGCTGATGTTTTATGTGAGAAAGTCAATTCTGCTGAATTGGAAGCCCCCCAAAAAACCAACTCTGTCCCATTGGATACAGCTCATTAATGCTACACTATCAGTATATAAGCTAACCTATGAAGCCAGGGGTATACCGTAAAAATTTGGGAGTGCAAATTCGGTTACAGAGTAATTGGGCTGGAGGAGTTAAGAGATGTCTAGGTCACTGCCAGTATGAATGTGTGTGTGAATGGGGACAGGTTCTAATGTAATAACTCTGCTTTATGACTGATGTGAATTGTATTAACAACTTTTACACTTGAAGATACAATGTCTATATGTAATCCTATTATCTTGCCTGTCAATTGAATGTGATGGTTGAGGTTACACCTTGTTGAGAGGGTTGTTCCCCTTTTTGAAGTATTGTTTATTTCTCTGTCAAAATGGAAAAATAAAGCCTTTAAAAAATAAAAAAAAGTGTACAAACTGCATTGATCAGTAGTACAGTGTAGATACATGAGGAGCAACTACTATATCTATCCATTATATGACTTGTGTCTGGCATTTTTAGCAATTTTTTAATCTTTAGTTTGCAGTTCTCCCAGATGTGATGGGTGGAGACTACCTGTCATCCACCGCAAACAGAAAGTAAAGGAGAATTTGCTTCCTAACTTGCTGTTACTCACTCAGAAGCAGCCTCAGGATCACAGAGGATATTACAGAGAAGTACTGACCTGTACTGATGTGACTAAAGCACTTGGACTGATAAATACGGTACATTCTAGTTAGTTGGAACAGTCTCTCTGTCTGTCTGTCTCTCTCAGATCTTGCTCCCCCCCCCCCCCCCTCCCTCTCCATAATCTGATCCTTCTCTGAGAGGAGAGCCTCCCTGATCTTACCAAGTCAGATTTCAAAGTCATATTAGAAAAGAGTCGTGGGGTGGGGGTGAGCTACTAGCTGTAGAACAATACATTTTCTCTGATAAAATATATTACAAAGTTTCTTATAGTCGCTTGTACTATTAATTTATGAAAAGACCGTTTAAGTATATGGGGTCAGGCTGCAGTACCGCACACAACCTGCGTATGGGCGTGGCAACATTTTTGGGAATAAAACATGATTTTCGAATCCTGGTTATTCTGAACTATAGGACAGAATTATTCTTGCCAAGTTCTCTTTTATTAATGGTATAAATGAGAGGAAGTGTCTAATGATCTCTGGTCTTATGAAGGGGCATACTATATTATAGTTCTGTGCTGGAAAAAGGTACCAGATTATTGGATGCAGGATTAAAGAGGGTTTTCCGAGACGCCAAAAAATGTATGTAAAGACGAGGAGTGTTATAAATCACCGCATACCCCACTGATATCTGTTTGGGAGTAGTCCGGGTTCCGGGACTACATAGCTCTGCTACAAGATGCTTCCATGGAGGTGAATGAGCTCCATCTGTAGTCTCAGTGCAAAGGAGCTAATATTCTCCGAAATGTTTCGTCCTGTGCCCGTCATTGGTTGTCCCAACTCAAGCACTTGAGCATTTCCACTTTATGTGCGTTTCACACTTTTAAACTCTTTAGAAATCTATTAATTTATGTAATGAAGTGTTTATACTCTACTCATCCCCTCTGGTGTTAATAGATCAACGCTCCGGCTTCTTAACGCTGCTCCACCACCACAGTAACATCAGCGTATATATATGAGCTCGGCTGGACCGCTCACTGGAGACATCTTGGTAATATGTGAATTTCACGATGCACATGACTTGGGTTATCAGTCATCATGCATGCAGTTTCCATGGACACATCTCTGCGGAGGCTCGAGACTAAAAGCACTTCGTTGTTGTAAGGAAATGGAACAAATCGAGTGAGGAATGGACGGGATGTTACATAAACATTGCATTCTGCCACTCACTTTGCACATAGCCTTCGAGACCTCCCCGCAGAGAGCAGATGGCTTTGTGTAGGCAGTCAGCGCTCCGCTGTGCTGCATCCAGCCTGCTACAAGCTGCAGTGCAGTACATTTGGGCTAAATCCATCTATTCTCACCAGTACCTGGCAAGTATTGCTTTTGGGGCAAAAATATGGAGTAGTCATGTGCAAGTCTCCAACTCAAACGGTCATAGTGGAAGCTATTATGTGTTTACCTTGTGCTAAACAGGAAAAGCAATAGTTGATAATAATAATAATAATAATAATAATAATCACAGTTAATTTATGATGCAATACTAAAGGGACGGTGATAGCATATTGGTAGGTGTTGTGACAAGTTGGGAGTCATATCCGTATGTTGCCAGAGAAAAAGCAGATTGGGCCGTAGCCTAGAGATGAGCAAATTTCTTGAAATTCGTTTTAGGTCAGATTTACCTAAATTTTAAGGCATTCGGGTCTAATTCCAAATCAGTAGAATCGATTTGCTCATCTGTACCATGGCCCTTTTTGTTCTAGACCTCATTAAAGGTCCTAACTCCAGTATGGCTTATCCCATTTAAAAGGTTCTTTATTTTAGCCCTTGTCCATGTTCATGTCTATGAGATGTCAGAGATTGAACAGAGTACCTTCTCCATCAGTCCCTGAAAAGTGAAAGGAGACGTGGTCATGTATGTGGACCAACGCACCATTCACAAGGGGACTCAGTGACCACAGTTCTCATTATCTCTGTGGGTCAGGCCCACAATGATCAGACATTTGTTGGCTATATTGTGGATAGGGGATAAGAATTTTTTGTGGGAAAACCCCTTGAGGGTACGGTTACACGTAGTGAGTCTGCAGTAGCAAATCTGCCATGTATGTGCCTAATATCTGCTGGAGACGTGTAGTGCCAGAGCTACTGCTGAAATGCCGATTAGCAGGTGTGCGGGGTGTCGGACCCCTACCAATCAGATATTGATGGGCTATCAGCCATCAACAGTAAAATCTTGGACAGCTCCTTTAAGGGCATGCAGAATATGTTGGCACTGTATAAATGAAGATTATTATTATGACTTTTTCAGCCATTTTTATTGCTCCATTACATCCAAAAAGAAGCAACTTTTCAAACAGTCCTAATCTGACCAAGAGCGACTTCTACGCGTAGTTTCTATGTTCTCCCCGGGTTTCGTCTGGGGTTCCCAGTTTCCTTCTGTTCCAGCTCCAAAACCGTGCTGAATGACGTGATTTCCGTCAGACTATGAATTATTTCCAGTCTTCGTGTATCACTCCGTGATGTATATAGTGTATGCACTGATATCGTTGTGCTGTCCTGGAGGTGATTGTAGGAGTTTCCAGCTAAGAAAGTGTAAGGCTTGCAGGAATGCAAGGGTTAGTATTCCACTTAGCGAGGTAAAGTTGTCACCGTAATTGCAGTTACTTAAATATTTATTAGTCCCAGTTGGGAAGGAAGCCACCTAGGTGTGAAATTGGTTTCTGTAGAATTGACCCCGAGTAGCGGCGTTTATCAATCTGCAAGGCGTCAGCAGAATTTTTAGATGTTGGGAGGAGAAGGGAGTATAGGATAGCGGTAGAAGATAACTACTGTGTACAGTAAAGACAGAACAAAAATATAAATCAAATCAACCCAAGACTTCCTACAATGGTGGAAATCATCTTCTAGCAAACAGTCCTGGCGGTGGAGACTTTTCCAGTGAACTAGTCAATAGAATCTGCTAAAAAGTTAATCTCCAGTAACACATTTTTAGGATGTGGATCTGGAGTCTTGTCCAGTCCTTGCTTAGGGTCCAAGCCCGTACATACGTACCCTGTTCAACAGAGGATGCCAACCTTTTGTAGGGCACAAGCCACTTTCAACTACTTTGGATGGTGTTGAGCTCCACATCCCAAAAGATAGGTGACAAATATCTGATTAGTGGCAGTCTGACCGCTGGGACCTCTCTGCCTACTGATCACGAAAACAGGGGTTGTCTCGCATCAGCAAATTAAATTTTTCATGTGGAGAAAGTTTAATACAAGGCCCTTACTAATGTATTGTGATTGTCCATATTGCCTCCTTTGCGGACTTGATTCATTTTCCATCTCATTGATATTGAGTTATGACTTCCTGGTAATCCAGCAGCAGTTGTCGTGCTTGCACACTACTGTATAAGGAAAATGCCGACCTCTCTGGTGGTCGGGTCTGTGGGAGCTAGAGTGTGCAAGCACGACCACCAATGCTGGATCGCAGGGTGGTCATAACCATGGAAACTAGCAGTGTATAATGTGATGGAAAAATTAATCCAGCCAGCAAAGGAGGCAATATGGATAATAGCAATACATTAGTAAGTGCCTTGTATTAATTTTTTCTACATGATAAATGCTATTTGCTGAAGTGAGACCACCCCTTTAAGTCCCCCAAGTGAATGGACCAATGGTCGTCTCTATGAAGCTACTGGAGCACTGTACTCCTGTAGAGTTGAATGGAGCAGCAGTGGACATACATCACTCCGGGATCTCATAGACTCTGTTTTTGTGATCATTGGGGGTCCCAGAGGTTGGACCACCACCAATCAGATAGATATCACCCAAACATAAACGCTTTAATCTTGGGACATCCCCTTTAAAAGGGAAATAAGCTATTAAACTTGTGACCAAGTGATCTATATCGTACCGTAAAGTAATCTACCACTGATATGGTTTTGACCCTGGTGGCAAGTTCTAGCAATGTTGTGACCTCCCTGGTGTCACTAGTGCACAATACTATCGCACATGCAGGGGGCCCGAGAGCCGTGCGTGACTCCTGAGCCACTGGTTGGGAAACAATTCCCTATCCGTTCTCGTAGACACTCTATGCTTCGCTGTATGGGGCCACCATGAAGCACTGGATTCCTCTTTCGAAGAAGAAGAAGGATGCCGCCATAACACAGCATTGGACGAAGCGTGCCACAGTTCTGTCACACCAAGTTAGAAGATAGGCCCATTCAGGCTATGGGCGCACTACTAGGAATTTATACTGCGGCCATGTGAGTGAGCCTCAGAGAAAGAAGAAGAACTGTCCTCCTGGACTCATGTAACGCTGGACCAGCCAAATTCTGGTAAGATAACAGCTCAGCAATGTCTCCGGGGTCCATTATGTACCACAGTGTAGTCTATCCACGTACATCATCATCTTGTCAGACACTTGGATTTGAGGATACGATGTTCGCTGCCAAATCACTTCCCCTTCATTAGCCGAGTGTATCTTTATGCCATGTTCTGCTTTCTAAATGGAAGTGAAAGATTAACCGCGTCTGGCACAGACACGGAGTAAATTAGTAGTCTACCGAGCTCTCCTCAGATTAAAAGGCATAAATATAACGTCAAGGATTTCAGGCTGTGGCGTGCATGGATTTAGTTTTAGAAGTTATGGAGTAAATTTTGTGAAATTTAGGGCTCATGCACGCAAACGTATGGGCCCCGTGCCGCGGACAGTAAATGGCGGTTCTGCAATATACGGGCACTAGCCCTGTGCACCCTGTGTCACGGATGCGGACTCGTTGACTTGAATGGGTCTGCAATACGCAATATACGGCAACGGATAGGACATGTATCTTTTGTGCAGCGGAGGCACGGATTGGAAGCACTACGCAGCGCTTCTGTGAGCTTTAGGGTCTGTGCCTCCGCACCGAAAAATAGAAGACATGTCCTATCTTTTGTCGTAAATTGCGGATCGCGGACCCTTTAAAGTCAGTGGGTCCGCACCTGTGATACGAAGTTAACACGGCCATTGCCCATGCAGCACGGGGCCCCCTACTTTCGTATGCATGAGCCCTTAAAGTAAAACATCCACCTTTTAATTTCGTCTTCAAGGTTTCGCCACCTATGTCTCTGCACACCCAAGCCTGAAGAAGGACTTTGTCCAAAACATTGCTTCTTTTCCCCGTAAAACCCTCATGACATAAATTAAATCGTATTCACTTAAATGCAACAAAGACCAGAGAGTGGCTACTTCCGTCAGAATCTGTACGCAGAACCTCGTCATTAGATCAGAGGCATGTGGGACAATCAAATACTTGAGGCTGAAGGCATCTGTGCTGGTCCCATGTTCATATGTGTCCGCATTGCTGAGAAAAATGAGGTCTTAATATATGCAAATGAGCCTCTAGGAGCAACGGGGGCGTTACCGTTACACCTAGAGGCTCAGCTGTCTCTGCAACAGCCACGCCCTCCGCACTTTGACAGGACCAGACAGAGAAAATGTCATGGCAACACAAAGCAATTTCTTTCTTTTTGTTTTTGTTTTATTTTTTGCAAGTAGTAAAACACTATAGAAAAACTATATAAATTTCGTATCACACTGTTCTGTCAATGTAAAAAAAAAAAATTAAGATATATGGTGACATGAAGCAGATTTTTTATGGATTTTTCGGGGGGTTTTTGTTAGTTTTTTTAAGTATTTAGAGTGACTGTAAAAGATGCAGCCAGGCAGCGGGAACCATATGTGTGGATAAACGCTTATATTTGGGTTGCAGCTAGGGGTGCACCGAAATGAAAATTCTGGTCCGAAACCGAAAATTCAGGATGCCCTTGACCGAAAACCGAAACCGAAACTGCCTTTTTGACCAAATACTTTTAAAATACTTTTTTTTTTAATGATTTTATTAATAATTCTTTTTCATGAATTTAATAAATCATATTATATATGGAGAGGGGGATCTGTGGGTGGCTCTGTTATGGAGAGGGGGATCTGTGGGTGGCTCTGTTATGGAGAGGGGGATCTGTGGGTGGCTCTGTTATGGAGAGGGGCATCTGTGGGTGGCTCTGTTATGGAGAGGGGGATCTGTGGGTGGCTCTGTTATGGAGAGGGGGATCTGTGGGTGGCGCTGTTATGGAGAGGGGGATCTGTGGGTGGCGCTGTTATGGAGAGGGGGATCTGTGGGTGGCTCTGTTATGGAGAGGGGGATCTGTGGGTGGCTCTGTTATGGAGAGGGGGATCTGTGGGTGGCTCTGTTATGGAGAGGGGGATCTGTGGGTGGCTCTGTTATGGAGAGGGGGATCTGTGGGTGGCGCTGTTATGGAGAGGGGGATCTGTGGGTGGCGCTGTTATGGAGAGGCGGATCTGTGGGTGGCGCTGTTATGGAGAGGGGGATCTGTGGGTGGCGCTGTTATGGAGAGGGGGATCTGTGGGTGGCGCTGTTATGGAGAGGGGGATCTGTGGGTGGCGCTGTTATGGAGAGGGGGATCTGTGGGTGGCGCTGTTATGGAGAGGGGGATCTGTGGGTGGCTCTGTTATGGAGAGGGGAATCTGTGGGTGGCGCTGTTATGGAGAGGGGGATCTGTGGGTGGCGCTGTTATGGAGGGGGGGATCTGTGGGTGGCGCTGTTATGGGGAGGGGGATCTGTGGGTGGCTCTGTTATGGAGAGGGGGATCTGTGGGTGGCTCTGTTATGGAGAGGGGGATCTGTGGGTGGCTCTGTTATGGAGAGGGGGATCTGTGGGTGGCGCTGTTATGGAGAGGGGGATCTGTGGGTGGCGCTGTTATGGAGAGGGGGATCTGTGGGTGGCGCTGTTATGGAGAGGGGGATCTGTGGGTGGCGCTGTTATGGAGAGGGGGATCTGTGGGTGGCGCTGTTATGGAGGGGGGGATATGTGCACTGTTATGGGCATAACAGTGCACAGATCCCCCCTCCCCATAGCAGTGCCATAGACCGATCCCCCTACCCATAACAGCGCCGGCCCTGCTGCTTACAGCAGACTAATCACTCACTGCATCTTTATTTTACCTTACAATCGTGACGCTCCAGTAACAACTCTGAAGGCAGAGGGGAGGGCGGCGTAACGTCACTTACTCACGTGACGCACCTGCTCCGCCCACTTTATGAATGAAGGAGGCGGAGCAGGCGCGTCACGTGAGTAAATGACGTTACGCCGCCCTCCGCTCTGCCTGCAGAGTTGTTACTGGAGCGTCACGATTGTAAGGTAAAATAAAGATGCAGTGACTTAAAGTAAACCGCCCGCCCGGCGCCCGCCCGCAGATGGTGAGCTACTTGGTGGGTGACAAATCCCACACCCCATATTTTCAGCCGATATGTAACAATATCGGCCGAAATGGATTAGGTACATTTTCGGCCGATATTTTCGGCTGCCGGAATTTCGGTGCACCCCTAGTTGCAGCTGTATATGCAACTTAAACCCTAGAAAGAATAGGTGGAGTCCGACAATTAGCGGTAGTTACCACCGGTGAACCTGCACCATGTAAAGGCACCCTAAATCGTAAGAAAAACTATGTACGTTCGGTATCACTGTACTCGTATAGAAAAGAAAAAAGTTCTAGCTCTTGGAAATAAAAGTAAGCTCTTGTGTCCGTAGGTTTCATGATAACATTTTGGCCGCCTGCAGCCACCACTAGAGGGCACTTAAGGACCTGGTACAGTAAGCTCATGGGCTCCGTCTAGTTGCAACTTTCATGGTATTTGGAGCTGTTTTGATAAAAAGCAGCCATGTTTTTCTAGTCCTGGGCAAACTCTTCAGAGTATTTGATGTGTACTTCTCTATGTCCATCTGGTAATCCGCAATGTTTGATGATCCAGAACCTGTAGGGTCCCATGCATGCTGGATTACAGCAGTTTTCCTCCGCTTGCTTCCTCTGTCAGTGACCTTGTTTCACATCTTGATAAAAGCTGCAGTTGGCTCCTTGCAGAGTTAAGTGCTGTTGTATCCTGGTAATGGGTTTTCATTATACAACTCAATACACTGCTTGCTGTGCTATTAACTGTTTGATGGCCTGATAGCCACAATTGGACGTTACCAAATGTACAGTGCATTCGGAAAGTCTTCAGACCCCTTCACTTTTTTCATATTTTTCAGATATGTCGGTCTTGTATACATATATATATGTAGTTCTTCAAAAATAATATATATGTATGTATATTCCAGCAAGATATATATAGAAAAAATGGCATCCAACACGTCCCGAAGGAAATATAATATCCAACAGGACCAAACCAGGTAGCTACCGGCTGTATACTAAATGTTCAGTGTTCAGATAGCATTCAAATCACATTATTCTGATAGCAGTTTCATTTGGTGGTCCAATTGTTTGTTTTTAGCTATCAGACTTGCGGATAAATAATATACAGTGCCTTGCAAAAGTTTTCATCCCCCTTGACTTTTTTAGTATTTTGGTGCCTCACAACCTGGAATTAACATGGATTGTTTGAGGATTTGCATCATGTAATTTACAGAACATGCCCACAACTTTGAAGATGTTTGGTTTTTTATTTTATTGTGAAGCAAACAACAAATTGGACAAAATAACAGAAAAAGTCAATGTGCATAACTATTCACCCCCCTAAAGTCAATACTTTGTAGAGCCATCTTTTCCAGCAATCACAGTTCCAAGTCCCTTTGGATAAGTCTCTATGAGCAGTCGCCACATCTTACCACTGGGATTGTTGCCCATTCCTCCTTGCAGAACTGCTCCAGCTCCTTCAGGTTGGATGTTTGCGCTTGTGAACAGCAATCTTTAAGTCTGACCACAGATTTTCTATTGGATTGAGATCTCAGCTTTGACTAGGCCATTCCAACACATTTACATGTTTCCCCTTAAACCCCTCAAGTGTTGCTTTAGCAGTGTGTTTGGGGTCATTGTCCTGCTGGAAGGTGAACCTCCGTCCTAGCCTCAGATCACACACAGAGTGGTACAGGTTTTACTGAAGAATATCCCTGTATTTAGCACCATCCATCTTTCCCTCAACTCTGACCAGTTTCCCATCTCCCCCCCCCCCCCCAGCACGATGCTGCCACCACCAGGTCTCACTGTGGGGATGGTGTTCTTGGGGTGATGTGATGTGTTGGGTTTGCGCCAGACATAGCGTTTTCTTTGATGGCCGAAAAGTTCAATGTTAGTCTCATCAGACCAGAGCACCTTCCTCCATACATTTTGGGAGTCTCCCACATGCCTTTTCACAAACTCACAACGTGCCTTTTTGTTTTTAGCTGAAAGTAATGGCTTTCTTCTGGCCACTCTGCCATAAAGCCCAACTCTATGGACCGTACGGCTTATTGTCGTCCTATGTACAGATACTCCAGTCTCTGCTGTGGAACTCTGCAGCTCCTCCAGGGTTACCTTAGGTCTCTGTGCTGCCTCTTTGCCCGGTCCGTGAGTTTTGGTGGGCGGCCGTCTCTTGGCAGGTTTGCTGTTGTGCCATGTTCATTCCATTTGGTTATGATAGATTTGATGGTGCTCCTGGGGATCATCAAAGATTTGGATATTTTTTTATAACCTAACCCTGACTTGTACTTCTCTACAACATTGTCCCTTACTTGTTTGGAGAGTTCCTTGGTCTTCATGGCAGTGTTTGGTTAGTGATGCCTCTTGCTTAGGTGTTGCAGCCTTTGGGGCCTTTCAGAAAAGTGTGTATATGTAATGACAGATCATGTGACACTTAGATTGCACACAGGTGACATCATTTCACTAATTATGTGACTTCTAATTGGTTGCCCCAGAGCTTTTTATGGGCTTCCTAATAAAGGGGTAAATACATACGCACATGACAATTTTCTGTTTTCTATTTCTAAACAATAGTTTTATTTATATATTTTTCTCATTTCACTTCACCAACTATTGTGTTCTGATCCATCACATACAATTCAGATTAACAAAACATTGAACTTAAGGCTGTGTGTAACAAAACATGAAAAAAGGCAGGGGGGGTGAATACTTTTGCAAGGCACTGTATGCCTCAGCTGAGGCTCTTACCCCTCTCCTGTATGTGGTTTCTTCTTATTTGGGGTGGACGTCAGAGAGCCGTATATGCCGCAGTGTTTGTTTCTGTATCTCTGCGCGCTGTTTGGAGCGATCACGTGATCCAACCATGCGATCGCACGGAAGGTCAGATGATTAGAGATCTGTGCTCAATCCTCCGTGCACAGAGGATAAGCTGTAGAAGTATAGCGCTATTATAGTAAAATGTCTGTGTACTTCACTTGGTCCTGGCAATTTCTAGCTGGATGACACAGAATAACGCGTATATGTATATGTATCTGGACTCTGAGGATATCTTGAGGACTGAGTATTCATGTATTTGATCTGTGTGAAGCATATGTGAGTCAGCTTTACATTACCTTTTACTGGCTCCTATGTACAATACTCACATAGATAGTGTTCTATTATGTATCCAGCATATATGAAATAACCGTATATTTACATAACCTTCTTTTTTGTCTTGGGGGGGGATTTCGTTATCCATGATTTTATTAGATGTGTAGTTTATTTATTTTTTGGTTTTAATTCATATGTACTCAGCATGTTTTTTACTCTGTGTATTCAGCAAAAAATTTAATTTATATACTCGGCTTATATTTGATTAAATATGAGGAGTGAGAGGTTTTAAATAAACGGTGTGTCCTACAGCAATCAGTATTAGGTGTTCTTGCCTTACTGGTATATTATTAGACTCTAGGTGATCCAAACAAGACAGAGAACGCTTTAATATCCATTTTTTCTAGTGTAACCTCCCTCAATCAGTATTTTTTACTATTCTTTACTATTTTGTTATGTGGCGGCCTTGTGCTAAAATAAAAAATAAAGTTTTCCCCATCATTCTGCACTCAGTTTCCCATAATGAGAAAGTGAGAACAAAATGTTACAAATTTTTGTTAATTAAGGGTCCATTCACACGTCCGTTGTTTCTTTCCTGATCTGTTCCGTTTTTTGCGGAACAGATCTGGACCAGTTCTGTACCCATTCATTTTGAATGGGTCCTGAAAAAAATCGGACAGCTCAATGTCTGATTTTTTTTTCAGGACCCATTAAAAATGAATGGGTACAGAACTGGTCCAGATCTGTTCCGCAAAAAACGGAACAGATCAGGAAAGAAACAACGGATGTGTGAATGGACCCTTATTGAAAAGGAAAAACTAAAATCTCACATTGACATAAGTATTCACACCTTTTACTCAGGACTTAGGTGAAGCCCCTTTGGCAGTGATTACAGCCTCCGGTCTTCTTGGATGCGGTCTTGTGCCATTCTTCTCTGCTGATCCTCTCAAGCTCTGTCAGGTTGGATTGGGACTGTCAGTGGACGGACATTTTCAGGTCTCTGCAGGCATGTTCAATTGGTTTCAAGCTCTGGCTGGGCCACTTAAGGACATTCACAGAGGTGTCCCTAAGACGCTCCTGTGTTGTCTTGGCTGTGTTCTTAGTGTCATGGTCTTGTTGGAAAGTAAATCTTCGGCTCAGTTTGAGGTCCAGAGCACTCTGGGTCAGGTTTTCATTAAGAATATCTTTGTACTTTGCTCCATTCAGCTTTCCCTCAACCCTGACCAGTCTTCCTGTCCCAGCCACTGAAAAACACCCCCACAACGTGCTGCTGCCACCACCATGCTTCAATGTAGGGATGATATTGGTCAGCTGATGAGCAGTGACTGGTTTACCTCGGACATGACGCTTAGAATTGAGGCCAAAACTTTCAATATTTGTTTCATCTGACCAGAGAATCTTGTTTCTCTCTTTCTGAAGTGTTGCATTGATGGTTGACCTTCTGGAAGTTTCTCCCATCTGCATATAGAATCTTTGGAGCTCAGCCAGAGTGACCATTGGGTTCTTGGTCACCTCTAATACCAAGGTCCTTCTCCCTTGATTACTTAGTTTGGTGTGGCTGCCAGGTCTAGGAAGAGTCCTGGATGTTCCAAACTTCTCCCATTTAAAGGGAACCTGTCGCACTGAACATGGTCTCTGAGTTGAAGGCAGCATATTAAAGAGCAGGAGGAGCTGAGC
This sequence comes from Bufo bufo, assembly GCF_905171765.1. Taxonomy (NCBI): domain Eukaryota; kingdom Metazoa; phylum Chordata; class Amphibia; order Anura; family Bufonidae; genus Bufo; species Bufo bufo. The sequence continues at coordinate 418,394,792 of NC_053394.1, forward strand.
AGATAGATGCATAGTTTTGTGGTAAAAGATTTGTTAAAACTTGTGTTTTATTCATTTAAATTCCTGCTAATTTTGGGCTTTGAAGTCCAGGAGGTGGTTCTATCAGTGATTGATAGCTATCTGTGTATACACAGTCAAAGAGGGAAGCCTGTTGGTCACTGATAGGACCACCTCCTGGGCTTCAAAGCCCCGAATGAGCAGGAATTTAAATGTAGAAATACAAGTTTTACTGACTCTTTTCCCATAAAACTATATATCAATCTGCTCTGCTCCTCCTGCTCTATAACATGTTGCCTGCAGCATACATTGCATTTTTATGGTAACCGGTTCCCTTTAAAAATTATGGAGGCCACTGTGCTCTTGGGAACACTTAGTGCAGCAGAAATGTTTTGTACCTTCTCCAGATCTGTGTCTTCACACAATCCTGTCTCTGATCTCTACAGGCAGTTCTTTCCTTCTCATGCCTTTTTGATCTGATATGTATTGTCAGCTGTGAGATTTTATCTAGACAGGGCTGTGTCTTTCCAAACCATGTCCAATCGTCTGAATTTACCACAGGTGATTCCAATCAAGGTGTAGAAACATCTCAAAGATGATCAAGAAAAATGGGAGGTCCCCAGAGCTAAATGTCAAGTGTCATAGCAAAGGGTCTGAATACTTATGTATGTCAATGCAAAAGTTTAGTTTTTGCTTTGTAATTAATTTGCAAAAAATGATAAAATTCTGTTTTCACTTTCTCATTATGGGATACTGAGTGCAGAATGATGGGGAAAACAGGATTTTTCTTTTAGCACAAGGCCGCAGCATTGCAAAATGTGGAAAAAGTAAAAGGGTCTGAAGCAGGCTCGGACTGGCCCACCGGGGGATTCCTCAGTGGGCCCTCAGTCTCCTGTGCCCGAGATAAGATGGAGCAGTAATTATTTCTCCTTTTTCAGGAAAGATAATAATTGTAACCAGTAGGTGGCAGTATCGCACAGTGATGCAGCCTCCTACTGGTGTACATTGTACAGGAGGCCCAGCAGTATCTTCTAGACTTCTGGGGCTGCTGGCTGTGAAGGAGAAGAGAACATGTCTGGCCATCCTCCTGCCCTCCCTGCTGTCAGGAAACTGTGGCTGTTGGAGAGAAGGACTCCTCTGCGGTGCTGGGTTGATTTCTCAGGTGTGTGCCAATAGTGAGCTGTAGGAGACTGTAAGGGGGAAATAGGGGATTTGTTTATAGCGGACACAGATCTTTGAATGTGTGCTACTCTCTGCAGAGTCCAGAGTGGCATTGGGGGACTCTGCCCTAGGTCCCTCTAATGCCTCTGCTTTAGGTGCACCCCCATAAGTGCCCCTACTCTAAATGCACCACTAATATTGCCTCTTCTCCAGTTACCCCTGCTCCAGGATCCCCACTACTACCCTGCCTCAGGTGACCCTAATGTTTCTGTTTCAGTTATGATCCTCCGTTTGTGCCCTTTGCTCACGTTGATCCTCTAGCACCTTTGCTTGGGCTTTGTTAAAGGTTGTGACCTGCAAAGGGGGTTGGACTTATGCCCGAAAAATTCTGCACAGTGCGTCATATTCTCCATTTTTCCATCACATTATACACTGCTCGTTTCCATGGTTACAACCACCCTGCAATCCATCAGTGGTGGTCATGCTTGCACACTATAGGATAAAGCACTAGCCTATATGTGCTCTCATGGTCCTGGCCACCAGAGAGGCTGACGCATTTGCCTATAGTGTGCAAGCATGACCACCACTGCTGGATTGCGGGGTGGTCGTAACCATGGAAACGAGCAGTGTATAATGTGATGGAAACATGAATCCAGCCAGCAAAGGAAGCAATATGGATAACAACAGTATATTAGTAAGTTGCTCGTATTAACTTTCTCTACATGATAAATGCCATTTACTGAAGTGAGACCACCCCTTTAAGACCCTTGTGTACATAGATTGGTGGTAATGTAATTGAATGTCTCAGGACCCTTTTTTCATGATCAGTGGATGTTCCAGCAGTCAGACCCCAGCAATCTGATATTTATCACCTATCCTATAGATAGGCAATAGGTCATTATGGTAGGACAACCTTTTTAAATATACTGTAGATTATGTACAATCTGAGGAGGTTAAGATTTGATAAATTTCATGCCAGACATTTATGCTTAAAGGGGTTGTCTCACTTCAGTAAATGACCGCGACATAGAAGGGGTTTGTGTCGGGTGAGTGAGCACATTAAGTCCCCGCTCTGCTGTGGCGGGGACCCGATGCGTGACAAGGCAGCCCGATGCCGTGCAGAGGCTGCCCAATGCCTTGCACGGCATCAGGACCTGCCTTCTACGGGTGCCAAGGAGATCCAGCCTCAGGCCGGGTCTTCTAGGCAACCTGTTAGTGTATAACTCAGTGTCATACACTAACAGGCAATGCATTACAATACAGATGTATTGTAATGCATTGCAGAGGGGATCAGAACCCCAAAAGTGAACATCAGAAATAAAGTAAATAAAAAAAGTAAAAAAAAAGTGTTTTTAGTAAAATTAATAAAGTAATAAAATTAATAAAGTAAAAAAAGAAAAAAAAATCCCCTTTCCCCTTATTTTTATAATAAAACAAAAAAAAAAAAGAAAAACCCACACATATTAGGTATCGCCGCGTCCGTAATGACCGGCTCTATAAATATATCACATGATCCACCCTGTCCGATAAACACCATATAAAAATAAAAACGGTGTAAAAAAAAAAGCCATTTTTGTCACATTACATCACAAAAATTGCAACAGCAAATGATCAAAAATGCGTATGCCCCCCAAAATAGTACCAATCAGACAGTCACCTCATCCCGCAAAAAATGAGACTCTAGCTAAGAGAATTGGTCCAAAAAATAGAAAAGCTATGGCTCTCAGACTATGAATACACTAAAATATAATTATTTCGGTTTCAAAAATGCTATTAGTGTGTAAAACTTAAATAAATAAGAAAAAGTAGACATATTAGGTATTGCCACGTCCGTAACGATCTGCTCTATAAAAATGTCACATGACCTAATCCCTCAGGTAAACGCTGTAAAAATCAATAAATAAATAAAAACTGCGCCAAAACAACCAATTTTTTGGTCACCTTGCCCCATAAAGTGTAATAATGAATGATCAAAAAATCATATGTACCCAAAAATTGTACCAAGAAAAACGTCAACTCTTCCTGCAAAAAATGAGCCCTTGCAGAAAAAAAAAAAAAATAAGGCGTTCAGAAAATTGAGATACATAAACCTAATTTTTGTTTTCAATAATGCTTTATTATGTAAAACTTAAACAAATATCATAGTAAGTAGACCTATTTGATATCATTGCGTCCGTAACAACCTGCTCTATCAAAATAGCACATGATCTAACCTGTCAGATGAATGTTGTTAAAAATTTATAATAAAAACGGTGCCAAAACATCCATTTTTTGGTTACCTTGCCTCACAAAAAACATAATATAGAGCAATTAAAATCATATGTACCCCAAAATAGTACCAATAAGGCCTTATTCACACGTCCGTTGTTTCTTTCCTGATCTGTTCCGTTTTTTGCGGAACAGATCTGGACCCATTCATTTTCAATGGGTCCTGAAAATAAATCAGACATTGAGCTGTCCGTTTTTTTTCAGGACCCATTGAAAATGAATGGGTCCTAAAACTGGCACCTTATCCCGTAGTTCCCAAAATGTGGTCACTTTTTTGAGTTTCTACTGTAAGAGTGCATCACGTGGGGTTCAAATGGGACATGGCATCTAAAAACCAGTTCAGTTAAATCTGCCTTCCAAAAACCATATGGCGTTCCTTTCCTACTGCGCCCTGCCGTGTGCCCGTACAGCAGTTTACGATCACATGTGGGGTGTTTCTGTAAACCGCAGAATCAGGGTAATAAATATTGAGTTTTATTTGGCTGTTAACCCTTGCTTTGCTACTGGAAAAAATTGATTAAAATGTAAAATCTGCTAAAAAAGTGAAATTCTGAAATTTCATCTTCATCTTCTTGTGGAACACCTAAAGGTTTAACAAAGTTTGCAAAATCAGTTTTGCATACCTTGAGGGGTGTAGTTTCTAAAATGGGGTAATTTTTGGGTGGTTTCTATTATGTAAGCCTCACAAAGTGACTTCAGACCTGAACTGGTCCTTAAAAAGTGGGTTTTGGAAATTTTCCGAAAAATTTCAAGATTTGCTTCCAAACTTCTAAGCCTTCTAACGTCTCCAAAAGATGAAATGTCATTTTCAAAATGATCCAAACATGAAGTAGACATATGGGGAATTACTATTTTTGGAGGTATTACTATCTATTATAAAAGTAGAGAAATTAAAATTTGGAAATTTGCTAATTTTTCAAAATTTTAGGTAAATTTGTTATTTTTTAATAAATAGAAATATTTTTTTTACTCATTTTTACCACTGTCATGACGTACGATATGTGACGAGAAAACAATCTCAGAATGGCTTGTATAAGTAAAAGCGTTTTAAAGTTATTACCACATAAAGTGACACTGGTCAGATTTGCAAAAAAATAGCCTGGGGAGGAAAGTGAAAAAAGGCCCGGGTTTGAAGGGGTTGGGCAAAAACAATGTCTTGGTGCGTGCATTGCTTGTTTCCTATGTGTGATAGGAACTGCATGTGTCTTGTTTCTGACTGACTTAAAGGGATTCTGTCACCTTTTTTTTACCCTATAGAGCTGCGGACATGCACGGCTAGATCGCCGCTAGCATGTCCGCAATATACCTGTCCCATATCTCTGTGTGGTTTTATTGAGTGTAAAAAATGATTATATTGCGGACATGCTAGCGGCGATCTAGCCGTGCTTGGCCGCATCTCTATAGGGTAAAAAGAGGTGACAAAATCCCTTTAGGAGCAGGATATCCATATATGTGTAAGGCTACTTTTACACTTGCGATAGCAGGATCCAGCAGGTTATTCCAGTGGGGGAACAGCCTGCCAGATCCGTGCTTACTCTAGCCCACCGTGCCGCCGGAGGTCCGCTCCAGCCCCATTTACTATAATGTGGGTGGGCCGCAGAACAGCAAACATGCCGAGAGGCGGCCGAACATAAACTACAGCGGAATTCCGGCGGCACAGTGGGCTAGTGTTAGCACGCACGCGGCAGGTTGTTCCCCCGCCTGAACCCTACTACTGCAAGTGTGAAGGTAGCCTAAATTCTGCCACATGTATGTTTGTGCATTTTGCTGTGAGTGTCTGCCATCATACTTCATCTTTAATATTTCTGTTATCACTGTAAGGGCTCATGAACACGATTGTTGGATGTTTTGCAGTTGGATGTTTTGCGGATCTGCAAAACTGTGTGCATTCCACATTATAGGACCAGAACAGCCGGCCTCTAATAGAACCGTCCTATCCTTGTCTGTAATGCCAACAATAATAGGACATGTTCTATAATTTTGCGTACTGGCCATGCGGACATACAGACACTGAATGCACATGGAGTCATTTCTGTTTTTTGCGGCCCCATTGAAGTGAATGGTTTCACATACAGGCCACAAATTATTATTTTTTAAATAGTACTAACACGGAAAAAAAAATACGTTTGTGTGCAGGAGCCCTAAGGTGGGCCCCCAGAATCAGTTACACTGGTGGGCCCTAGGTAGCCCAGTCCGACACTGTCGGACTGACATTATAGTTTTATGTTTTTATGTAACTTCCTGAATCCACTTTTTCTAGATTTTTATTTCCATGTCCATGTTACGTCCTAATTTCAAGATTCTGGCCGCAACCCACAACACAGATTAGAGGGCAAGGGATAGATTTACTGCAGGGGAATTTATTTTAGAAAACAAAGGAACAAAAAACTGATTTTTGTGACCAATTTTCTGATGTAACAAGATTTCCGGTTACCTATTCAGTCCCTAAGGGCAGCATCTGGGATGGCAGTGAGGTTTGCTCGATTGTTGTGTCCATTCATGTGGCTCTACATACACATGAGTACAATGCAATAATAGAAAACAAATTGCCCCCAAGGGTGTACCTAGACTTTAAGTACATACAGAAAGCTGTGCAGATCAGATCCATTGAACAGCTTATACCTTTTGGCCATAACATGTCTATCATATTGGGGGAATACAGCCCCCGTCCAAAATTCCATTGTTTATTGAGTGGCATTGCACCATTCTCTTCTGGTGGTGAACATTACTGCTAACTTCTACTGCTTCATCCATGATACATTGTTCACCTTTCTCCAGATTTCCAAAATGTATTTTTTCAACAAAATGTTTTTGCTGTAAGGATATGTATGATGGGTGTGATTGTTTCAGACAGGTGCCAGCTCTACAGAAATAGTTGGCTCCTCTGGGTCAAAAATGAAGTCTTAGAGCTTTGTAGTCCTTGTCAAGTCTCCCTGCATCCTCAGAGAGACAGTATAAAAATTCTTTAAGGAATAACCATTTGGGAAAGTTGTCAGCAGGCGGCAGCATCTTCATCAAGCTGCCATTGTCGGTGTCTGTGACTAATTAATGCTGAGTTTGTTCCTCTCTGCATACCAGTCATTTTTATTAGACCACCAGAGACTGATGACGATGACACTTCAGGCAAAGCTGCTGTTTGAAACATAACATTTAATGTGAGATCTTTGATAGAACGGAGGAAGGTCTGCCACATCACAGACGACATTCTACTGACCTCGTCAAGAGCTTAATAAACGGGTGTGAAGTACTTTAGCAAACACTCCATTATTAATGTGCACCATTGTTTGGTTGCTCATAGTCAGACCATCGGTCGTAATTCCTGCTCCAAGCCTCAACCGTGGTCTTGATTGACTGCTCCTTTGCTATCTGATGTCACATGGTGCTCTCCAGGATGCTATTGTCTTCACTAGCTCTCATATTTCAGCACAATTTTATTCCTATACCGAATACTCCTTCTACAGCTCAACCCGCAGAGTCTGCTGTTAGTGCTCTTCTTTCTCCTGTGTAATGCTTCCCGTGCAGACTGTACATTCTTTCCTCCCTATCTACGCTTTGATACAGTACAGCCTATGTGATCTGCCATCCCTGAAGGTTTGGATGCTTTCATCCTGTCTACACTCTGATCTGCCGTTTACAACCTTCTCCTCCCATCTGCTTTGAGACCTTCTCCTCCCATCTGCCTCCCATCTGCTTTGCCTGTTAACAGACAAGATCAGCCCCTGGTAAAAGAGACGGCTGAGAGGAAGGTTGTGGTGGTGGGGAGGTGTTAAAGCTGAGATCCTGAGTCTGATAAAACAACAGCTTCTAGACATCACAGGGACCTCCTGCTTTTCTGTAACAGTGATTTATCCCCCCTTACCAGTTTTTTTGAGCCCCCTAGAAGAAAACAAACGTAGCGAGAAGTGAGGTCACTGCATACAGTACCTGCAGAAGGGAAACACCCATTGCTTGTTAGAGAAATGCATCTAGCTGTGCAGCTGAAACAAGGGGTAATATGGCTGTAAGAGACTTTAGTGAAGCCCAAACTATACCTGCTGGTTCACAGTTATGATTGTACAAAGACGCACAGCCATTATGAAAATTTTGTTTGCATTTAGGAAGTAAATGAGCAATAACAAAATGAGTGCTTTTAAAGTGCTGCCTTTTTTCTAAAAACCTAATGCTTATATGCTTTAAACTCCGGAAGTGGTCAGATAAATGAAGTCTCCCTGGGAAACAAGTAAGTCGAGGATATTGTTTTAATCGTTAGCAAAATGAAACCCATCCCATCCATCATTCTGCACCCATTAACATCTGCCTTGTTAGAATATAATCCGTCATTAAGACAACCCATTGATCGGTCAGTGACTGGGGCTCTCGTACTTTTACTGCTCTCTTAACAACAGATCATTCAATGTGACAAACTCCAGCTGTATATGCTCTTGGTTCCTTTCAATTTCTGCAGTCTTTTCAATAAAAGTGATAGGTAGTCACTCGAATTGCCGCTCCGCTCTGCCTTCCATCATCTTAGTGCCTCGCTGTGCTATTTACTGTTTCCATTTTACATAGGTGGCACATAATGACCAGTTCCATCATTTTCTGGTCTCCTGGAATGACCGCCTGACCAAGATCTGTCCGTGATCCAAGTCTGCTGGTGACAGGGCTATTTGGTGGTGGTCCCTGGTACTTGAGGCGACTATATGGCCACCTACAATCAGCAAGTACAGTGGGGAAGGGGACAAAACTTGAGTGTCGATGCTTGATCTACCTTTTTTATTTATTCCTTATTTTTTTTTCGTTTCTTTGTTTAAACCATGCTGCAAAGCAGATCAATGATTGTGTCATCCGGTGATGGCCATGATTCACAGAGCTGGAGAACGGATATCGCAGTGATTGTTGGACCATGTCTGCGAGCACGCTTCTAGTGGAGCCTGACATTTTTTTCTTGCAGAATTCATGACACAATAATCCTAGGCACACAGTGGCACTGTTAGGCACTATATGGGCCTATAGCATGATCTTAGAGATCCATAATGCAGCCACATTCAAGTGCATATGCTATGGCTGCAACACCCAGACCCTCCTAGACCACGCATTGATCACCACTGAAGTGTGGGTGGCTGCTGCCCTGTATACTAATATGTGGCACCTATAGGCACTATATGGTCCGTTAGCAGGATTTGCGAGACCCGCACTTGTCATAGCTGTAACCCCAGACCCTTCCTCAGTTCTGTTAGACCAGACTTGGATCACCACTGAAGTGTGGGTGCCTGCTGCCGCTACAGTCTGGACGCTAAATTGCAGCTGTATTATGGCTGTCCGAAAAAAAAGTAAAAAAATTATTGTTCTAGAATCTAGATAATTCCTCTTTCCATTGCCATCGCCGTTAATTGTCTGTGCCATTGCCGCAATGTTTATTTGTCACGCATTATAATTTGTCAGTTTCTCCTGTCGCATTGTAATGCCTTATAATCAGCATCATCCATACATCCGGCCATGATGGGTGTCATAGTTGACGGGTTTTACTGCCATCCTGTAAAAGTATGATAGCATGATTTTGGTCCAGCGTTATAAGATTACCGTATATTTTGGACTATAAGACACACCGGACTATGAGATGCACCTAGGATTTAGATTAGAGGAGGAAAATAAGAAAATAAATATTTTTCATCAGACTGCAGATCAGACCCCAAAAATCAGACCCCCCCCCAAGTTCCATCAGACCCTCATCAGACCCCAAAGCTCCATCATCCTCAAATCAGATGCCCATCAGACCTCAGATCAGTTTACGTCTCCGTGTAAAGAGATATTTTAATTCTGAGCTGTCAGAAAGAGAACAACCACATGTTAACAGACTGCATTTCTCACGTGAATTTAAGCTTTTTGCCGCCTTGGGTGACTTTAGCTGTTGTATAACTTTTCCTCATTCCACCTCGTGTGAAGTCTCGTAACCTTCAGAGTAAAATCTCTGCTTTGGAGTCCCATAACGTCTCGGAGACTGCCAGGCTCCATGAGTGCAAAGTGCTAATTTATCATCTCCCTCCATATCCTTGGTTTGGTAAATGAATGTTCTAGGATGTAGTTTATTCCGTCTCTGGCGGAAAATAGGAACAAGTGTGCGATTTTCTTTTTTTTATTGCTAGTCTCTGTTTTACTTTCTTTAGGGTATGTTCACATTATTAAAATCTGTTGCAGAGTCGTTTTCCGCCACAAAATATGCAATGAAAAGGCCAACAATAGCTTTCCTCTGCCACCATGTGCAAATGACTGCATTTTTTTTTTTTTCCTGACGCCACATTGGGATCCGTTTCCGTAGTGGAATGTTACTTCTTAGAAGAGGATTGTTAGTGAATTTTGTATTAAAGTTAAAGGAGTTTTCGGGGAATTTATATTGATGACCTGTCCTCCTGGATAGGTCATCAATATCTGATCGGCAGGGGTCCAATGCCGATCAGCTGGTTCTCCGTGAGCACCGAAGCCTCTTCCTAGGCCATGTGACGTCACCATACATCGGTCGCGTTGCCTAGTTGCAGGTCAGCACCATTCAAGTCAGTGGGTCTCAGCTGCAATACTAAGCACAGCCACTATACGATGTATGGCGCTGTGCTTAGAAAACTGCCGGGAGACAGCTATGCGCACCAGAGCTCTGCTGAGTGCAGCGGCTGATCAGCAGGGATGCCGGGACTCGGATCCCCGCCGATGTGATAAGGATGACCTATCCTGAGGATAACCCCTTTAAAGATGGAGGAGAAAAAAAATACACCAGTGGTTTTAAAAGTGTTTTTAGCAGCATTTCCGCCACCAAAAACACTTTTTGAATTATCCTACCCAAGGGCTGAATAAGAACAATGATGGTGAATACGCTTCTAAAACCTCTTCTAAAAACTCTTGCAAATCCTCACCCAAAAACTTTTCTAAATAATGGTATAAATCCGCCACTAAATTAGAAATCTGCCACCAAAACAGACCTGTTATCAGCTACTAATCTGCTACAGATTTTGCTGTGTGAATTTAGCCTCAAACTGCAGTGCTGCTCTCTACATCCCCGAATTAAAGTGTCTTTTCCACCGGAATCACTGATCGTACAGAACTCTACATGGTAGTTGCAGTTGGATTGTGATTTTGCTATGACGCAGAAGCAATGTTGTGATGGCCATGCACATTAGATAAATTGCGGCCGATCCTGACGTGTATGGAGGCCTCTAGACTCTCTCTGATAGCAGATCGGGCCGTTGGATTGTAACTTGCTCAAACCTTCTGTTCTGGGAAAGGTAATTTGCAGCCAGACATGTTTGTGGTGGCTTGCTCACCTCTCCCCTTCCTGCATACATCCCAGAGCATGCATGTGTATGGAGGGGTCGGGAGAAAGACAGATAGTTCTCCAGTGTAGCCAGTCTCAGTCATAACAAGCGCCAAAAGACAATAAAACAACTTTTAAACATTTAAAGGCTTTACATGGGCAGATCGGAAATGTATGTGGTGGGCAAGCGATTGCCTGTCCCTCATGTACTTCACATGATGTCCGCAGTAGATCCTTGTTTATACAGAGGGATGTGCTCACATAAAAGAGCCCATCAGACAGGACGATGATCAGCTGAATGAATGAGTAAAAGTTCCTTTACGCTGCTGGCGGAGGTGGTAACAGGTCTTTCGTGTTCCCCAGGCGGATGGCTCTTCTTTATATTCACTGCCTATAATCCTCTAATTGGCAGCATACATCCTCCTATTAACGTGAGAGCAAATTGAATAAACCCTTGTGTCTATTCAGTGACGACGGTCTCAAAGCGAGCTTGCGGTCCTACACACGGAGCCACGTATCGCGGGACACTAGTGTGATAAAGAAGCGCGTGCCCGTCTGTGCAGATTCTCCGATTTGCAGTATGTGAACTCGAGCTTCAGAGGCTAATGCTATTAGTAAAGGAAAATTGCAAAACTAAACTAATCTGAACGAATTCATTTCCTGCTCGAAATGACGCTTTTCCTGATCGGCTGCAGGAATCCAGCCAACGCAGCAAGTCCTATCAACGTTTTAGAGCTCTGCAAGCGTGGGAACTATAACTCCCAGCAGGCAGCCTGGCAGGTGTAGATTCAGGATGCACGTTGCAGACTTTTTGGTTTAAAATTTTTGCTAATTCTGACAATTTTGGAGAAGGGAGGACGACTTATCGTGGACAAATGTGTGATGAGAAAGAGTTGGACAGGAGGTGGATGCATCAGATGGCTGCACAGAAAGCCCGTCATCTGGGTCCTGGAGAGCAAGTTCTTTCCTAAACATTTGACTTGACATTATACGCTCACTTCCTCCCGCGATATTGAGCCTTTACACCAACATTTGTATTTCTTTCACCCCCCGGGTACCACACAAGACTGTCCCTCTATTCCGCTGTTTGCAGTGTGAACGGCTCATTAAGTCCCTGTCATGTCTAATGCAAGAAGTCCATGGCTGAGAGCCCGCAATGTAATTGAAATCAAATGTATACAGAGAAAAGTTGCAGCACTCCATAAACAAGGCGCTAAAGTTTCATCCGTCTGCAAGGAAACAAATGGAAGTATCGTTCCCAGCATGTACGGCGAGCCTGGAGGAAATGACGCTGCGGAGATACGAGGCTCGACACGGGAGACCTGCAGGTCACGTATACAGCGAGACATACAGCGCTGTTACCAATAGCAGCCAGTTACATATACAGTAAAATTTATATATATATACAGTACAGACCAAAAGTTTCGACACACCTTCTCATTCAAAGAGTTTTCTTTATTTTCATGACTATGAAGGCATCAAAACTATGAATTAACACATGTGGAATTATATACATAACAAACAAGTGTGAAACAACTGAAAATATGTCATATTCTAGGTTCTTCAAAGTAGTCACCTTTTGCTTTGATTACTGCTTTGCACACTCTTGGCATTCTCTTGATGTCCTCCATTCATTTTTAATGGGGCCGGCGAAAATAGCCGACCGCAGAAATTTATGGGAGCGGGGGCCACGCATGTGCTGTACGCTCCCATTCACTTCTATAGAGAGCCGGCTTGGTGGTGGCCAGACCGGAGTCCTCCGGCCACCACCTTGCGGGGCTCCGTTCTCGATATAGGTGCGGGTCCCATGATGAGACAACCCCTTTAAAGAGGGTCTGCCCCCACTCCTGACATGCCTGTTTTGGTAACTGATTGCTCCACTTTTGTAATGCAAAGAAGGTCCAGCTGGGTGTTACCAGTTGGGAGTGTGTTTCTGCACAGTCTGACACTGGAAGCACTGATTGGATAGTGTCAGACTGTGCAGAGACACGCCCCCCACTGATAACACCCAGCTTGACCTTCATTGCAAACTGCTAGCAATTTGTTCATTCTTCTAACAGGAATAAGAGAGTCATAAGAATAGATGTTCCAGAATTGTTCTTACACAGGGAATTCAACAGGCATGTCAGGAGAGGGGACAGGTCCTCTTTAAAGGACTCCCTGGATGCACATTGGCTTGGTGCCTGCTCTGTGGTTTCCCTTTGAACCATTGTCTTATAGACATGGCTTCCCTTCCTGCTTGCCCATTAGGTCATCCCTCGTTACCCATTTGGACAGGATTGATCCCTCTCTGCCCATTGGGACAACATCCTCTTCCATTTGGACACCATTCAGTCCTTATTACCACTGGTCCAGTTTCCGCTGGAATGGATTATTTTACATCGACTGGTTTTTTGCGTCTTACATATTCTTTGCGTCCGAAGGTTTTCTGCTCCTCCGTGTGCGGAAAACATCATGCAGTCAGCCTAAAGCTGGCCGTACGCCATCAGATTAAAGGGGTTGTGCCAAGTATTAAAGTTATCCCTATCCACATAGTAGGTGTAACTAACTGATCACTAGGGAGACCCCCCACAAAGCATGGAGGTAGTTTTCCAGATGGACTGTGAGACTGAGCATGCGCCCTCCATTCCACCTCGGTGGGTGCTTTGGAGATAGCGGAGTCCCATAGAGAAGGATCAGAGAGGCAGGGTGCATGCTCAGCCTGCTGTTCCACCAGGACGGTAACATGGGACCCCTATTCTTGGGATCGGCAGAAGTCCCAGCGATCAGATAGTTATCCTCTATCCTGTGCATGGAGGGGAATAACTTTCATACTTGGCACAACCCCTTTAATGTTGGCCGTAGTGGCTAATATATATGGGGCCTCCTAATTCTACCCCCTGATGGTAGATGTTGGAGGAGGGTGGGATCGGGTTGTTGGATTTCAGCATGTCCAATTCTTTTGTTCTCATGGGAGATAAGCTGCCAGCATCCTACGCCCCTCTCCCTATTGAGAGCACACACTTCCGAGCATGCATGTGTATTGGGGGAGGATTTCGGAGACTTCACTCAATGCAAAAGGGACCACTTCAGTGAAAGGCACTGGTAGGTCATTGCCTTTCTTTCGGCCGTGCTGATTGTGCGTAATATATGATGTATCAGCAGCAGGGGGGCAGCGATGCAATCACGGGTGATGTGTTATTTCGGGATAAGTGCCAGGCTTTTAATGCCGCCATCAAGCTTGAAAGTACTGTTAAATCCATAATGGTACAAGGAGGATATATATATAATGAGTGCTACCCAGCCCTTGTTATGCTCCAGTACATAAATAGTGCCGCCTGATAATGACGCTGGCAGCAGTCCTATTGCATTTACTTGATTGTGGCTGCAGACGTGACCATCATAACAACACCTTCGGCTGAGGCTGGGATCATAGGAGCCTCGGAATAAATGTCCCATCTCCAAGATGTTGAGACAATGAGCAAAAAGCCACCCTGACCCTGCTCAGGAACGGGGACTGATCTTGTCTCCTCCAGCTCCTAGTTAGTGCATATTACTTATTGGAAGCTGCAAAGTGTGACGCATTATCACATTTCCTCTGGGAGTCACCTGGATGGTCGGCTAATTGGCAACGGATCAAAATACTGTCTGTTCCCGGGTCCTGAGACTTTGGAAGACGTAGGGAGAAGCAGCTGTCACAGGCGTCGTCTAAGTGTCAGAACTTGTGTTATAATGCCGCCTGAGGTGTCTCCCCTGCCTCCACATCGGCGGAGATAGGAATGAACCTCTGAGCAGCCACCAGTCTACGTTACAGGCGCCAGGAGCCGGGGTCTCACCCAGAGTTGATCCATCCAGCAGATTCTCATTTATGTGTGCCGTAGTCAGTGGATATATTTATTGCTTATGGGTTGTCAGGAATGAGGGTAGCTGTATACTTTATCCTGAAGGTCCAGATCCTGTGCTGGTGTACTCCTGGACAGGCCCTATCTATCCGATTGTAGTGGTGACATCAAGTCGACAACACGTGACTGCTGCAGCCAATTGCTGGCCTCAGAGGTGCAGTGATTGGCTATAGAGGTTGCATGTCGTCAACAAAAAAGTCACCACTGCAGCCAGATGGAGTACTGGATTAGCGTTGTGGGATCTGCCAGGTAAGTACTTACCAGTTCTTTATTGAATTAACTCCTGAATCAGACCACCCCTTTAATTAGAGACCTCCTGTCTCCTCTCCTGACATATATCATTGAAGTAAAAATATTCCTAATGGGAGGGGAAAAAAGATTTTAAAAAACAACTCTGGCACAATTTTTTTTTACAAGTCTGCATTATACTTGATTATTCCTCCTAGAAATGTATGAATACATTTTGACAATTGGATGTTACCAGTTGGGGGTATGTCCCTCCACAGACTGGCACTACGTAATCACTGCTCACAGTGTCAGACTGTATAGCAACACACCCCTTTCACAAGGGGATTGTAACACCCATTTATCAATTTCATCTTAAAGGGGTTGTCCTAGTTACATAAAAACCTTGGCAAATCCCTGTTAACCTCAAATAACAAGTGAATGGATACTGGCCTGTTTTCTTCCCTGTTTCTAAGAGCACTATGAACTGGTCCTCTCTCTGCTGATGTCATCTTCTTGGCTGCAGCGGTGATGTTCCGTGTACAGGTCACTGGTGCAGCCAATGGTTGGCCTCAGCCATGCATGGGATGTCTCTGCTGAGGCCAGTGATTGGCTGTAGCAGTGACCTGTGTGCATGGAACTTACCACTGCAGCCAGAAAAACAAATAGCAATGAGGACTGGAGCGCATCGCAGGACATAGCAGAGGAGTTTACAGAGGTTGCCCCATCTTTCAAGTAAGTCGGACAACCCTTTTAATTTTTAGGAGGAATAACAGAGGAACGTCACAATGCTGACGTGTGATACTCCACAATTTATGGGGAATGCAAGTATTACCCAGGCGTGTCTGGAGAGGCGACCGATCCTCTCCAAATGACCACTATTACAGTTTGAATGAAAAATCTGCTTTATGCGTAAAATATAAGAAATACATAAATATCTCTATTTTCTCCATTTATCTCGGGTGGCTGCATTTACCGATGGACAATGGTCAGGTCAATAACCTTAACTTGTTTTTGTGTCTCCTGCAGATAAAATAGAGAATGGGGATGTGCACCAGAGAAGGAGAGGGGTTCCTTCTCCACTAGCCGAGGACTTGTCCACGCCGGGCCCCCGGGATCCTTCGCACAACATGGGCAGTAGCTGGAGGCGGATTATGCTGCTGATCCTCGCCATTACCATTCATAACATTCCAGGTAGGAGATGAAACTTCATTACGTATGTTCTCTAGACCTGTGTTGCCAACGCCAGCTCGCGGTATATAATCGGAGGTGTCAGGCGTCTTTCACACTGCCGGTGCAGCCTTTCGGCAAAGTGGTTCCGGTTTAGAATGCTGGGATTCGTCCACAACTTTCGCCCGACTGATTTTCGGCCTGGTTTCGGACGTATCTCCAGCGGACCCCATTTTAGTTAATGGGGCCGGAAAGCATTTCGGCAGCGTCCGGCAATGCCAGATCCAGCAGGCAGTTCCCAGATGCCAGATCTGTCAATGCAGATGTGAAACAAGTCGACCATACATGTCCAAGGTGAACCACACATGTCTCCAGCCAGACATGACATTTATTATATCTCCAGAATCCCCAGGGTCTAGAAGTGTGTTAAGCACTTTTCTTCAGCAGTTTGTCCTACAGACCTGTTGGTGTGCATTCTGCAGAACCAAGAAATGTGCATCAGACTCGATATCTGATGAACCTGGCCTGGACTCCCGGTCTTCTTCCTATTACTACAACGTGCTCCATGGGTTCTCATCACCTTCTCCCTTAGGTCCCTTGCAGTGTCCTCATTGCCTCACCCCTCTGCTTTCTGTTGGGTGCAGTGAGACACAAGAAAAGCCCACACTGTGCAAGAATAATGTCCTCCTCCGTATATCAAGAAGTACAGTGAACTGAAGATTCTGTGGGGGCATCGGTAGGAGAAGGTCCTGGCAGTGTCATAAGTTGTGAGATGTCTCCTATCATTGTATAAGCACTGGTAAAAACAAAAAACAAAGTGCTCATTCAGCGAGCCACGGAGATTCCGGTGCAGAGGATGGGAGTGGTAGTGGCCCTGATGAAGTGTTGTGTCACGGTGTACTCCCTCAGGCCGTTGCTTCCTGGGGATCGGTGCAATGGAAATGCAGCATTGAAGGATGAGGCCAGAATTAAATGTAACAAAGTGCAATGTAGAACTTCAAATATATTCAATAGCAGCAATTCCCAAGTGCAATTCTCTCTGGCATCAGTAAGGATGAAGAAGGCAGGTTGGTTGGCTGCAGTTTAGCACAATGTAGTACTGGCCTAGTAGTATTCTGGTGATGGGTGTCTTAATCGTAGTCCCTCACCTCACCTTGTCTTTAATGCTGGTTTACTCTGTTGTCTATCTTCTCAAGGGTCCACTTGAGGCTTGTAGTAAGTTGATCTTTCTGGAGAATCTTTTCCAGGAGCAGGAGCTCTGCAGTGTGCTTCCTCTCCACACTGTGACTGTTCTGGAAATCCCCATCCTGGCAGGAAGCAGGACCTGCCCACAGCTACATGAGGGGAGGTACAGGGTGGTTAACCCTGTTCCTGTCAACCATTGCCCTCCATTGTTTATTATGGCAGAAAACATACAGTAAAGAGCGAAGAAGCAGCACATGGCCTCCACCTCTGGGACCCGCACCTACAACAAGAACGGAGCGGGGAGAGATGTGGCTAGAGGACCCCGGATTTCCCAGGGTCAGTCCACCACCAAGCGCTGCTCCCACAGAAATGAAAGGTAGCACGCTTGGCTCCTGCTCCCATTCATTTCTATGGGGCCGACGGAAATACCCGAGCCAGCGCTCATCTATTTTCGGCGGCCCCATAGAAATGAATAGAGGGCGGCTGCGCATGTGCAGTGTGGCCTCCCTTCATTTCCCCGCTCCATTCTCATTGTACGTGCGGGTCCCAGAGGTGGGACCCGCACATATCAGACAATGGGAACATATCCTAGAGATATGCCCCCATTGTCTGAGATGGTAAAACCCCTTTAAGATGCAACAGTGTGCACCAGAGAATGCCCCAAAATGTTGGTGGTCTAAAGTAAAGCCAACTAATATGTGGTCTAAAGTCCGGGGTGACTAGACTGGGTAAAGGTGAACCTAATTCCTCACCCAGCCTTGTCACCTGCCCCACTGTGGGGGCCTGTTCTTCTGTGCTGTATGTGTGCGAGGATGTAATACTGCTTCTCATATTCTTTATTCTTTAATAAATCGTTTGATGCATGTATCTTTACAGAGGAAGATGTTCTAAGTTTGCTGTCTAAAGTGAAGACAAATAAGTCACAGGGGCCTGATGAGATACACCCAAAATTATTAAAAGAGCTTAGTGGGGAGCTGGCAAAACCGTTAACAGATTTATTTAACCAATCATTAGTAACAGGAGTCGTCTCGGAAGATTGGAAATTGGCAAATGTCGTGCCCATTCACAAGAAAGGTAGTAGGGAGGAATCGAGCAACTATAGACCAGTGAGTCTGACATCAATAGTAGGCAAATTAATGGAAACCCTATTAAAGGATAGGATTGTGGAACATCTAAAATCCCATGGATTGCAAGATGAAAAACATGGGTTTACTTCAGGGAGATCATGTCAAACAAATCTTATAGATTTTTTTGACTGGGTGAATAAAATAATAGACGGTGGAGGTGCAGTAGACATCGCATATCTAGATTTTAGTAAGGCTTTTGACACTGTCCCACATAGAAGACTTATCAATAAACTGCAGTCATTGAGCATGGACTCCCATATTGTTGAGTGGATTAGGCAGTGGCTGAGTGACAGACAACAGAGGGTTGTAGTCAATGGAGAACATTCAAAACAAGGTCATGTTACCAGTGGGGTTCCACAGGGATCTGTACTGGGACCAATTTTGTTTAATATCTTCATAAGTGATATTGCAAAAGGCCTCGCTGGTAAGGTTTGTCTTTTTGCTGATGACACAAAGATATGTAACAGGGTTGATGTTCCTGGAGGGAAATGCCAAATGGAAAAGGATTTAGGAAAACTAGAAGAATGGTCAGAACTCTGGAAACTGAAATTTAATGTGGATAAGTGCAAGATAATGCACCTGGGACGTAAAAACCCAAGGGCAGAATATAGAATATTTGACACAGTCCTGACCTCAGTATCTGAGGAAAGGGATTTAGGAGTAATTATTTCAGAAGACTTAAAGGTGGGAAGACAATGTAATAGAGCAGCACGAAATGCCAGCAGAATGCTTGGATGTATAGGGAGAGGTATAAGCAGTAGAAAGAGTGAAGTGCTTATGCTGCTCTACAGAACACTGGTGAGACCTCACTTGGAGTATTGTGCGCAGTACTGGAGGCCATATCTCCAGAAGGATATAGATACTCTAGAGAGAGTTCAGAGAAGAGCTACTAAACTAGTACATGGATTGCAGGATAAAACTTACCAGGAAAGGTTAAAGGACCTTAACATGTATAGCTTGGAAGAAAGAAGAGACAGAGGGGATATGATAGAAACTGCTAAATACATAAAGGGAATCAACTCGGTAAAGGAGGAGAGCATATTTAAAAGAAGAAAAACTACCACAAGAGGACACAGTTTTAAATTAGAGGGGCAAAGGTTTAAAAGTAATATCAGGAAGTATTACTTTACTGAGAGAGTAGTGGATGCATGGAATAGCCTTCCTGCAGAAGTGGTAGCTGCAAATACAGTGAAGGGGTTTAAGCATGCATGGGATAGGCATAAGGCTATCCTTCATATAAGATAGGGCCAGGGACTATTCATAGGATTCAGTATATTGGGCAGACTAGATGGGCCAAATGGTTCTTATCTGCCGACACATTCTATGTTTCTATGTTTATTATGATGTGTTTGTTTTTGTGGGAAAGCAGCTAACCATCCAGCTTGACCCCATAATTGCCAGTGGGAATAATACGGTAAATAGCTTAATTGTGTGACTTGATGAGTAAGTGATCTGAACACTGATAATGTGCCAGGAGCATCTCCCGGCAGACCAGAGTCAATTACAGAGATTTTCGTAGCAAGTGGAAGACTCGTAAGATCAAACTTGACTTTTTTAGTGGTCCTGCAATAAGAATTTTCAGTAGTATCTATCTATCTATCTATCTATCTATCTATCTATCTATCTATCTATCTATCTAATATATATCTACCTAGCTATTATCTATCTACCTATTTATCTATTATCTATCTATCTATCTATCTCAACACTTTCGGTTTTGCTTGAGCTGAACTCAAAGATCTGAAACATTTTCTACCCACACAAAAGACCCATTACTCTCAAATATTGTTCACAAATCTGTCTAAGGGTCCATTCACACGTCCGTAGTGCATTGCGGATCCGCAATACACCCGGCCGGCACCCCCATAGAACTGCCTTTTCGTGTCTGCAATTGCGGACAAGAATAGAACATTTTTTTTCGTGAGCCGCGGACCGGAAGATCGGGGCCGCACTCCGGAAATGCGGATGCGGATAGAACACTGTGTGCGGTCTGCATCTCTTCCGGCCCCATAGAGAATGAATGGGTCTGGATTCGTTCCGCAACCTTGTGGAACGGATCCGGACCCATTCTACGGACGTGTGAATGGACCCTAAATCTGTGTTAGTGAGCCCTTCTCCTTTGCCGAGATAATCCATCCAACCTCACAGGTGTGGCATAACAAGGTGCTGATTAGACAACATGAATGACTGCCCACAATAAATAGCCACTCTGAAATGTGCAGTTTGATCACACAGCACAATGCCACAGATGTCGCAACGTTTTAGGGAGCGTGCAATTGCCATGCTGACTGCAGGAATGTCTACAAGAGCTGTTGCCCGTGCAATGAATGTTCATTTCTCTGCCATAAGCCGTCTCCAAAGGCGTTTCAGAGAATTTGGCAGTACATCCAACCAGGTCACAACCGCAGACCACGTGTAACCACACCAGCCCAGGACCTCCACGTTCAGCTAATGCAAAATGGGAGCAAAACCAAAAGTGTTGCGTTTATATTTTTGGACAGTGTATTTATCTAATATCTATCTATCAATCATTTATCTATCTATCCAATCTTATCTATCTCATATCTATCATTATTCTATCTATCTATCTATCTATCTATTATCTATCTCCTATCTATCTATTATCTATCTATCTATCTATCTCATATCTATCTATTATCTATCTATCTATCTATCTATCTATCTATCTATCTATCTATCTATCTATTATCTATCTATCTATCTATCTATTATCTATCTATCTATTATCTATCTATTATCTATCTCCTATCTATCTATTATCTATCTATCTATCTATTATCTATCTATCTATTATCTATCTATCTATCTATTATCTATCTATTATCTATCTATCTATTATCTATCTATCTATTATCTATCTATCTATTATCTATCTATCTATCTATCTATCTATCTATCTATCTATCTATCTATCTATTATCTATCTATCTATCTATCTATTATCTATCTATCTATTATCTATCTATCTATCTATCTATCTATCTATCTATCTCATATCTATAATTATTCTATCTATCTAATATATATCTCATATATATCTGTCTATTTAATAGTTGTTATATAGAAGTCTTAGCGGTACATCACATGGCGGTCAGCCTTCTTCCTGCTGGTGTTTCTGTCAGTGCAATACATGGCGGTATCACGCAGCGTCTGTCCTCCTGTCAGCAGCTGCTCGGCTCTGTCTTCAGTGGCTTTCATTGTGTGCAGAATAAACGCTTCGCATCTTGTTAGAGCAGATCATACATGGGGCACTTAGCCCGCTGGGCTCCAGACCCCGGATTACGCATCCAGCTCCAATTTGCCTGTTCGTAGAGCTTGTTTGGCTGGGGTGAGCCTGGCACCGGGTGGCAGTGTGCTGTGCACCAGTCATGCAGACGCCACTTGGAAAAAAAACATTGTTTTTCTTGGCCGTCTTTTCTCATAGCTCATCTCTCATCTGTAGCTCGGGGGCTGTATACCGGCCAAACAACTCACCAAGAGATTACCATATAGATTAAACCGGGGGTAGGTGGTTCTGCCTGCTCTGTAACCTGCTGCCTGCCGATCGGACTGCATGCACAACGTGACAGGTTCCATAATGCACCAAACCTGCTGTGATATCTCCTAATATCAGCTCGGTGATGCCCCAGCCTTCCACTAAATTGACAACTAATGGAGGACTGCACTTAGAAGAACATATAAGAAGAGGATTCTCCTGCATCCCCTTCTTGATCAGTGTCTTCTCTGGTGACGTGCATTCTGGAAAGTGTCGTCTTTACAATAAATTAATCCAGTATAGAGGAGAACGATTTGTCTCACTTCATTAGAGAAATACTGGCAATCTAATGGAAAGCCTGCTGATTGTTTCCAGTAACATCTAGCAGAATTAAAGGGGCCATCCAGGATTTTGATACAGATGGCCTATATTTAATATATATATATATAAGTTAACACCCCTCATCCCCCTGCTTGTCACTTCCTGCCGCTTTCCTCCTGACAACTCTTGAGAACATTCCTGACAACCAGTTGTTTCTGCACACCTACCGCTATTCAGTGATCATTTTGGAGACATTGACCTTAGAATCTGTCAGGGAAAGTCCATAGCTCCCTTTAGCGGTGTTCACCTTTTAGCATTTTTGAACAGACCCGTGACTCGCCTGATACCTGCTGCCGGGTTCCGGCTCCATCATTGCCCCTCCGACTCTGCAGGTGCTGGGTCTCCGGCATGAACTTCTGATTTGACGCCAGGTCACGTGCCTTCTGCAGCCAATGGCTGGCTTCTGAGGATGCAAGTCACCTATGTGTCACGTGACATGAAACGTCACCGCTGCAGTCGTCATGTAACTTGGCGTCAAACCAAATGTTGATGCGGGGAGACCCGGGACCCGCTGATCTGGTGGAGCAGCGATGGAGCCGGAACCCAGAGGCAGGTATCAGGTAAGTATGATTGCCTCCACTGGTCCGGTCACACACTGTGGGTGTGTCGAAAAGTGCTAGAAAGATGAACAACCCCTTTAAGAGTGAAAAAAGCCTGTGCCAAACCAAACTGCGGCTTAGAGGACCCTCTTCTGGAAACATTGCCGTCTTTCTTGTATTTCACCTGTAGTAGATGCTAGAGAACGGAGAGTCAGAGATTTATTCCTATACCATAAATGTCCCCCAATATGAGGGAACGATCCTCGCTTTCCACCCCTTACATCAGTGTCTTTGCATCTCTGGTTCACACACTAATATTTGCAGTATACAGTGTAATGTATGTACAGGTGTCATTACCGCATTACCATATAACATTTCTAATCCACCGCCAGACCCTGCATTTCAATAGCCGCAGTCTGATCTATGACCCGTAAATCCTACTTAATTGCTTTGCTTTGGAGAGATTGTGATCTCTGTCTGCAGTCACTTCTGAGAAATCCAAGACCGCCATGAATTCTGATGTACGGATGACGACTGCAGGGCCAGCCTTTCTTAAAGAAAGCACACATTACTGATAATGCCGTATGCAATGAATATGAAATGTGCATGAAATCTGTCTGGCTGCATCATCTCCATCATTTTTCTGCTTTATAAATTACATTTGCTGTTGCAATTTTGTATATTTTTTTTTACATTCATTTTTTCTTTTGCTTGATTACAGCTCTACGATTGATCTGCAAAAGTTTAAAATAAAAAAGAAATGTACATGGGGTATACATAGTTTTTTCTACATACAGCATTTAACTCATGATATAACTTAAGTTTTTTTTTTCCTATATGACTAAACAACTCTTGGGTTTAATGTCGCTCTAAAGGGTTTGTTCAATTTAGAAAACCAATATTCATATAGATGGTTTCTTATACAGCAGTTACCTAACCTACCACATCCTCTTCGGATGGTCCCATTTTATTGGATCTGTACATCTGTACATAAGTTTGTAAATCCAAAGTGGTCACTCCACCTGTTGCTATGCAGCCGTCAGGACTCTTGCATTGTTCTGTGCATCCACCAGGACTCTGCCATTGTTCTGTACAACCACCAGGACTCTTGCATTGTTCTGTGCAGCCACCAGGACTCTTGCATTGTTCTGTGCAGCCGTCAGGACTCTTGCATTGTTCTGCGCAGCCATCAGGACTCTTTCATTGTTCTGTGCATCCACCAGGACTCTGCCATTGTTTCTTGCAGCCATCAGGACTCTTGCATTTTTCTGTACAGCCATCAGGACTCTTGCATTGTTCTGTGCAGCCGTCAGGACTCTTGCATTGTTCTGTGCAGCCATCAGGACTCTTTCATTGTTCTGTGCATCCACCAGGACTCTGCCATTGTTTCTTGCAGCCATCAGGACTCTTGCATTTTTCTGTACAGCCATCAGGACTCTTGCATTGTTCTGTGCAGCCATCAGGACTCTTGCATTGTTCTGTGCAGCCATGAGGACACTTTTGCATTGTTCTGTGCAGCAGTCAAGACTCTTGCATTGTTTAGTGCAGCAATCAGGACTCTTGCATTGTTCTGTGCAGCCATTAGGACTCTTGCATTGTTCTGTGCAGCCATCAGCACTCTTGCATTGTTCTGTGCAGCCATCAGCACTCTTGCATTGTTCTCTGCCTTCAAGGAGTATTCGTTATGGCATCTCATGCATTCTTATACCACAGAAAACTCATGTTGAATTCAAATAATCCAGATCATTTTTTAGTACATGTTAAAAAGAAGTCTATTGACTTCAGCCCTCCTTACATAATGCCTCTCCACAGATAGCATTGCTATGGTGATAAGTTATTGACCTCCGGCCATCTTTACCTGGAGCCTGTATTCAGAGGAAGCAGCGGCTGTCATCAGGAGGTGATTAATGTCTTCTTACTAACATTATGCAAATAGTATAATATCTGACTGCGGCAGCGTCTTCCTCCCTGCGCTGCGCATTGTCTCGCTCTTCAGCATCCTCTTCCTCACATCCCAGTGTCTCATATGTTTAGGATCAAGGTGACACATTTGTCTTTTTCTCCTTGCCCTCTGCTCCTGGATGGCTGCTTGATCCCAAATCAGAAATGACTGGAGGACCGTGGAGAGCTCTGATCAGTTCCAATTGTCTTCTATAGCCCTCCAGTACATTTATATACTGCATATAAGGGGTAGAGTACAGAGACATAGACAGTAGGTTTCAACCTGTTTAATGAGTATCTTGCATTTTGACACTAGGACTGTAGAACCCTCTAAGCCGTGTTCACACAGGACATAGTTTGGTGCTGAAAATACATAGCAAATTCTGCTCCAAATCTGCAGCAAAATCTGCTAGAGTTGCATGTGGATTTTGCAGCAGATATGCATTTACAAAGGGTGAAATCCACGTTGGAAATCTGAAGCATAAACTTCAGGGCAATGTATGTTCAGATTCTTTTGCAGAAATTTTCCTCAGCACGTCTATGAAGTTTTTAAAAAAAATATTGTCCATTTTGCTGCTATTATATATGCTGCAAGTCTTCCAAATGCAATTCTGCTGCAGAAAATCTGTAGCCTATCAAACTCGTGTGGCGCACCCTTACTACCCTGTCAATTATGCAGTCTTTCTTTGGAGCAAATCCACAACAAAATCTGGATTTTGGATTTTCTGTGAAAGCACTAAGAAATCCGCACGGAAATTGTTTGGCAACTCGCACCCACGTTACAGATTCTCTCAGGGTCTGTTCAGGAAAAAAAAGAGCATGGGTGTGCTGGGGCAGCTGTCATGTGTATAGATGTAGCAGAGCTGGGTGTGCTGGGGCAGCTATCATATATAGAGATATAGCGGGCTGAGTGCGCTGGGGTAGCTGTCATGTGTATGGATGTACACTAGCTATCAAAGCTATAAACGAGTCTACAGTAGAAGTCTCATATTTTTTCAGTCAGTGGCTATGCAGCTCTTATAGCTGTGTGGTTAAGTGCCTTGCCTCTGATACAGAAGGTTGTGGGTTCGAGTCCCAGCAGAAACTTTTCTGAAATACACAAGCACTGACTCCATATATGGACATACAGCGCGGGACACAGGAAGAGGCTGCATCGCATCGCTGACATGGAGGTAAGTATAGTGTTTTTTTGGGGGGGAGGGGGGGAGATGGCACTATGATACTGGCACATATGGGGGGGGGTGGGAAGGAGAGAGGCACTTAATACTGGCACATTGTGGGGGGAGATGGCACTATGATACTGGCACATTGGGGGGGGGAGATGGCACTATGATACTGGCACTTTGGGGGGGGGGGAGAGGGGCACTTGATACTGGCACTTTGGGGGGTGGGCGAGATGGCACTATGATACTGGGACATGGTGGGGAGGAGAGAGGCACTTGATACTGACACATGGGGGGGTTTGGCACTATTGGCACTATGATACTGGCACATGGGGGGTGGGAAGGAGAGAGGCACTTGATACTGGCACATGGGGGGGAGATGGCACTATGATACTAGCACATTGGGGGGAGAGATGGCACTATGATACTGCCACTTTGGGGGGGGGGCGAGATGGCACTATGATACTGGGACATGTGGGGGGAGGAGAGAGGCACTTGATACTGGCACATGATGGGGGGGCATCTATGGGGACACTTACTGGCACATTATTGGAGGGCATTCTGGGGGTCCCTTTTTACTGGCACATTATTGGGGGACACTATGGGGGCATCTACTGAAACCACAAAGAAGGGGTATTTTATATGGGGGGCTCTGTGTGGTACTAGTATTATCAGGGGGTTTATCTGTTTCTGCAGTATAATATTGGGGAGCACAGTGGCACAGTATTGGGGGTGGTAGGATGATTTGTCCAAAAGATGCGAGAATTATGGAAAAGTAGTAAACTAAGATTTTATTTTTTGTCAAACTGCAGAGACGAAAAATGTCTGAAAACTGGTGGTCTGATCTGAAGGTCTGAAAGGAGAAGATGAGGAAAGAGAACATCTACGTCAAAGAGACATCACTGGATGTAGGAGGTATGGGGCGCTGTATTACCCTGTATTTCCAATTTTTTTAGAATCCAAATCCGAATACTTTGGTAAAAAAGGACTCTTTATCTTTTCCTATTAAAAGAATATTGAGTTTGCATCACTTTGTTTCTTACACCGTTCACACAATTCTTATGTACAGGATTCGAAATTCGAGAGATTCGAGAACCTTTTCGTATTCGAAAAAAATTGGATTCGTCCCACCTCTACTTTAAAGTAAAGTTCTTTGATTATTCTTAGTTCTGACCCAATTGGATGGGATAATGGTCTACTGTAGTGTTTCCCTTACCAGGATGCCTCCAGCTGTTGCAAAACTACATTTCCCAACATGCCCTGACAGCCAAATGCTGTGTGGGCATGCTGAGAGTTGTAGTTTTGCAACAGCTGGAGGCATCCTGGTAGGGAGAAGCTGGTCTACGGTGATAATATAAACAATGGGGGTTCTACAAAAGAGCTATCGTGGGGCAAAGTTAATATTCGTGTTTACACACGTGTTTTAAAATGAATGCTTTCCCCTTTTATAAACAAGTAAATAATGACGCAATGCTGTGGGGCTGGTGTGCAACTTTTTCCAGGGCTGGTTTTTATCCCCAGTCCGGCCCTGCTGACGGCTTTGCGGCCGTGTCTGCTTGGCTGACGGCTTTTGACGCTATGTCTGAACAGCTGACGGCGTTGCGGCCGTGTCTGCTTGGCTGTCGGCTTTTGCCGCCGTATCTGCATAGCTGATGTCTTCTGTTGCCATGTCTTCCTGACCGCTCATGCAGCAGGGTCTGGATGACTGCTCTTGGCTCTGAATGGATGTCTATGTGACCAGCTGTACCTGAGGTGCCGCCATGTCTCGGTGGCGGTCTATCTTTATGGCAATGCAGGCAGGGTGAACTAGTTCTGTGGCTATGTCTGGTTGTCTGTTTGTAGTTTATGGGTCTACAATAAGCATAGCACTCCAACAAAGCCCTATAATGCTCTTGGTAGGGAGTGAGAAGATGGGCTGAACTATATTGCTTGGATGGTCTGCAGAATGTATAGCATACCAGCAAAAGCCCTATAAGCCTCCTGGTTGGGAATAAGGATATGTGCTGGACCATATTGTTTTGATAAGCCTACAGGACATATGGCGTACCAACAAAGCCCTATATGGCTCCTGGTGGGGAGTAAGAAGATGGGCTTGAACATTTAGTCTGGATGGCATGCAGGAGGTATGGTGCACCAGCAAAACCCTATAAATACCTGCCGCCCATCTGAAGGGTCCAGGGGGCTCTTTGGACCTCTTGCGGCAGATCCGTGAGCTCCTCCAGGGGATGGATGCCACGGTAGAGCTCCATCATGGATGCCAGATTGCAAGGAAATTTGGACGTCTAAAGTTCTTCTGGTAAAGGAACAAAGGGCCTCCAGTGTATTTTGGATCAAAGCATCTGTCTAGCAATATATTCTGCACCAAAGCAATCCATGTTCAATAATCATCTTCAGTTTTGATCTTTCTTTGTCAAGATAAGTACTTCTCGAAGATGTTTCGTTACATTTTTTATGATTATTTTGATATACACTTGATGAGAAACCCATATGAGATTTCTTTTATAAGATTATGCTGGGTTTTAAGTATAGGGTCTAGTATTAAAATTGTTTAAGTTAGGATGTTATTGATCCGACTTTTTTCTTTTAGTTCGGACCTCTTGTTAGCCTTTTGGGTTCCCTATGCTTCCATCTGGGTATTCTTAGCTTAGATTACCTTTCAAGCACTTTTTGATAAGCCCGGGGATCAGAAGAGTTTTTCCACTGCCTGGATGTCAGGAGATGCCTTATACGCTACCTAGGGGTAGCCAAGGACTGAAGGAAGTTCTCTGCGCTTTTTTTGTTCTCTTTTTGGCATAAAGAAAGGTAAGGTGGCCTCAAAGAGTTCACTAGCCAGATGGATTAGATTGGTTATTTCTCTGGCTTACCCCTCTTCTGGAAGTTCTCCTGAGAGCACATGCTACTCGCGTAGTCTCTACCTCTTGGGCTGAAAGGGCTAATGTTCTATTGAGCAAATCTGTAGGCTGCCACGTGGTCTTCTCCTTTTACCGTCTCTATTGGCTCCAACTAATTTCTGCCTCTGATCTTCTGTTTGTAAGAAAGTTCTGCAAATGGTGGCCCCCCGTAAGGTAAGGAAGGGGTATTCTTCTCTGGAATCTCTCTCTGTGGTGCTGTCGTGGGGGAATGGAAAAATTATAATTACACTCACCAGTAATTGGATTTTCCAGACCCCACAAAAGCACCCTTCCTTATTCCCTCCCTGGTGTTTCATGGTTCTCGGTTTAAGTTGCGCAGGGGGTAGCAAAAATAAATAAATTAATTTAATTTAAAAAAAAATTATACATAATTAGATAAACTAACCTATGTTGGAGTCACTCTCACTCTCTGAAGTGGGAGAGAGGCTCCACCTTTTTATTCTGCAGGTTTCCTGTCCCTGGGAGTAGATCCTCTCTCTCTCTGTGGTGCTGTCATGGGGTCTGGAAAATCAGATTACCAGTGAGTGTAATCATCATTTTTGCAGACGCTTCAAAAGGAAAGGCACCTGGGATCTCCTGCATGATACTGTCTCACGTGTCTTGACATCGTCGTATCTGCTTTGGTGTTGATGCTGCTGATATGCTGGCATATTCTACCTCTAAACTCTTGAATGGTCTTACCTACATAAAGCTTTTTACAGGGACACTGGGCAATATAGACAATGCCTGTAGTCTGACAATTGATGAATTCTCTGATGTTGTATTGCTTATTGTCAAGAGGATTTGTGAAAGTTTGAATTTTCTTGAGAAATGGACAAAAAGTACATGTACCGCATGGATAAGTATCCACCACGTTGGATTTTAGCCAGGTGGTCTTCCTCGGTTCTGTCTGAAAAAAACAAAATATCCTTAAGGTTTTTCCCTCTCCGATGTGTGATGCTAGGTCGTGTAGTTATCACATCTCTCAGGTCATTATCCGCCTGGAGTACGTGCCAGTATTTGTTCAAGATCGGATACACTTTTTGGTTCTGAGCATCATAAGTACCAATGCACCTAATTATTTGAGAAGTGGACGCCTTAGGCTTATTACTTAGCAGATCTAATCATCTAGTCTCTTTTGCCCGTGCAAAGTCCCTATGTTAAACTCTCTTGGGGTAGCCTCTTGTTCTGAATCTATGAAACAAAGCAAAGGTCTTTTACTCCTAAACCACATTTTGAGTGTTTTACATGGATTAAAGACATTAACCTCTTTGCTCGTAAATTTCACACTAGTGTTTTTCTTTTCCGGCACTGAGTTCCGTCCTAGGGGCTCTATACCGG
The DNA here is from genome assembly GCF_905171765.1 of Bufo bufo. Classification (NCBI taxonomy): domain Eukaryota; kingdom Metazoa; phylum Chordata; class Amphibia; order Anura; family Bufonidae; genus Bufo; species Bufo bufo. Next base: position 418,424,837 of record NC_053394.1, read on the forward strand.
AAAAGAACTGATCAGTTTTATCCTAATGCATTCTGAATAGAGAGTAATCCGTTCAGGATGCATCAGGATGTTTTCAGTTAAGTCTTTTTGACTTTTCAGGTCGGAGATAATACCGCAGCATTCTACGGTTTTCGTTTTGGAATCCCTTGATGCCTTTGATATCACAGCCACTGGTGTAATAGAGCCTCTTCTATCTTCCCTTAAACCAAGATCTAAATTCACTCCACCTTTCTCGCAATTTGGTAACATAGAAACGTTTGTCCAACTGGTTACAAGAGAATTGAAGATGATCAAGAAATGCCATTTACTCACTACTTACAACCTAGATATGGCGGAGTGGAAAGCTCTGCAGGAGATGGCCAATAATAAAGATCTGGTCTTAAAACCCTCTGATAAGGGGGTAATATTGTTCTAATGGACAAGCTAATGTTTCAAGATATGGTTATGGATCTGCTAGACAAAACTGACACCTATAAGAAATTAGAATGTAACCCTACGGAGAAATTTCTCACTGAATTAAAAATCATACTAACCAAGGCAAAGAACGACAATTTGATTTCAAAAGATGAATTCAAATTCATTTATAACCCTCATCCTACGATCACTACGCTGTACGCAATTCCGAAGGTACATAAAGGGAGACGACCAATACCAGGTAGACCGATAGTCTCTGGTAACGGAAGCCTCACTGAGAATATCAGTCAGTATGTGGACAAATTAATTTCACCATTCCTTCCTAGCTTGCCGTCTTACATCAAAGACACCAAGGATGTGGTCACCAGACTCCAGGAGCTTCAGGTCACAGAAAATACTAAGCTAGCTAGCTTGGATATCGAAGCACTATATACAAGTATCAGACATGATTCAGTCAACATCGTCATTCCTATTTACTAAAGGGACACAATTTCATGCACATAATAGATTTTTCCTCACCCTGTTACCATTTTTGTGATTCACAACAATTTTCTTTTTGATGGTCACTTTTATTTACAGTTAATTGGCACCGCTATGGGAAGTAAGTGGGCACCAAATACGCTAATTTGTTTCTAGGGTGTTTGGAGAACTATTGTTTTCACAGATAATTTCAGTCCTTCACCAGTCACATTTTATTTTAGGGTAGGTACATCGATGATGTACTTATACTCTGGGATGGCACTATGGATTTATTTCAAGAATTTGTTAAATCACTGAATCACAATAATATAGGGATGAAGTTTACTTCTGAAAAAGTCAACAAACCTTGACTTTTCTGGACCTTAGACTCTCCATGGATTCTGGTGGCCACATCCTCACGGAAATATATTGAAAGCCTACTGCTGCCAATAACCAGCTGCATTGGCGGAGCCATCATCTGCAATCACTGGAAAGAGGCATTACGACATGCCAATATATTAGAGCGCGGAGAAATTTCACTGAGGATTTTAGCTTTATTTGAGAAAGTAATCTGTTTCACAGATTCAGAACAAGAGGCTAACCCAAGAGAGTTTTACATAGGGACTTTACATGGGCAAAAGAGAGTAGACGATCAGATCTGCTAAGTAATAAGCCTAAGGCGTCCACTTCTCAAATAATTAGGCGCATTGGTACTTGCTCAGAACCAAAAAGTGTATCAGATCTTGAAGAAATACTGGCACGTACTCCAGGCGGATAATGACCTGAGAGATGTGATAACTACACGACCTAGCATCACACATCAGAAAAACCTTAAGGATATTTTGGTCCATAATTTTTTTAAGACAGAACCGAGGAAGACCACCTGGCTAAAATCAAACGTGGTGGATACTTATCCATGCGGTAGATGTACTTTTTGTCCATTTCTCAAGAAAATTAAAACTTTCACAAATCCTCTTGACAATAAGCAATACCACATCAGAGAATTCATCAATTGTCAGACTACAGGCATTGTCTATATTCCCCAGGGTCCCGATAAAAAGCTTTATGTAGGTAAGACCATTCAAGAGTTTAGAGGTAGAATATGGCAGCATATCAGCAGCATCAACACTAAAGCAGATACGATGATGTCAAGATGCCAGGTGCCTCTCCTTTTGGGGCGTCTGCAAAAAAACACTTGGAGTGAGAAGAGGTGATTTGGATAGACTCTTACTGCAAGAAGAAACCAAGTGGGTTTACAGACTAGATAGTCGGAGTCCGAAAGGAGTTAATGAAGGTTTCACTTTTTCCTCCTTCCTTTAAGCCATTATTGATGGTTTATACCAGTACAATTCAGTAATCCCATTAATACACACAAGTGAGCTATGATGAAGTCACAGCCTGTGTATCTTCTCTAAAAGAGTTGTCTTCTGAGGTATAAATTTATCACCATATAGTGCAGGCATCCTCAAACTGCGGCCCTCCAGCTGTTGCAAAACTACAACTCCCACAATGCCCTGCTGTAGGCTGATGCCTGTAGGCTGTTCGGGCATGCTGGGAGTTGTAGTTTTGCAACAGCTGGAGGGCCGCAGTTTGAGGATGCCTGATATAGTGGATTCATCGGTTGGCTTAACCTATCATTAGATAGGAATTTATTTCATTATCATAGAATCTTGTTGATTTATCGTTTGCATTTAGGCCATTTCTAACTTTTCCTTTTATTCTCCCTTCTGTTTTTGAGGAGTGATTCTAAGCTCCTATCAGCAGACATGTTCCTGGTCTTCATCATGGGCTAATGTTTAAGTCCATGCACATCTGTGTGTAGCGCTTCTTGCCTTAGTAAAAAATGAAGTTTATGCGCAGCTACCCTGGTGCAGCATGCACAGATATACTTACCTCTAAGTCCGGGAGTATTCCAGTATCGCACAGGTCATGCGCAGAAAATGTCTCTCGTTCTTCGGAGTCAATGCGCATACTCAGTACTTCATCTGTATGTCAGCAGTTCAAAGTCTGTGCGCAGCGCTTCCTCGCGCAGCACCTGATCCAGGAACCTCCTCCCCCGCGGAGTGGGGGTGTGTGAGAGTCTGACACGTCTCCATACCGATAGGGCTGAGCGAGTCTCGCTGATATGCAACGATTTTGCGTTTCTATTGGATCACTCCTCTATCAAGCACATTAGAGAGGTTATATATCCCTCGTTTGTGGCGAGTGTCTTCAACTCTGCCCGTTACCCCTGAGGAAGCCAGTGAAACATGTCGGGGGGCAGCTTTAGTTTTTAAGATCTGTTTCTGTCTTATCAGTCAGTGCGATTTAATAAGTTCAGCTCTCACAGTGAGTCAGTGATGTAAGTGACCAATAGTAAAGTTTTTTTTATTTTTTAGGATAAATTTGTTGATCTGCGTTAAGTTGGGTAATGAGCCCTTGTGGCTAGTTGGTTTGTCTTGTGAATTTACCTTCACTCAGATCGGGTCCTTGGTGCTATATGAGCGTCTCCTGCAGATTTCACTCTTTGCAATGCACATGCAGATCCGCATTTAATTCATGCAGACTGATGATTTTGCCAATGCAAATTGTATGACGGATTTTCTGCAGGAAAATACGCCCCTTGTGGGAGTCCCTAGAAGTCGTAGCAAGCGTCTACTTCGCTCCCCCTTTCTGCCCTATTGCTTTTGCCCCCGTGCAGGCGGTTTGTCTTCCCTGCCGGTTAGACGCTGAGAATTCGTCTCCCCTCTTCGATCCCCTGCCATGTCCTCGCACACTTCTTTCTCTGCGCGCTCCCTTGTAACCAGGCATGCAGCGAGTGTGCCCCGCACCTCCGGGAGCGGAGGGATTAAGTATGTAATGCAGTCTCTTAATTATAAGATAAGTGGGAGCCCTGACATTGTAATTAATGCTGCTCCTGTGAGTAATGACATGTTGCTTAATATATCAAGCGCAGTGTGTGCTGCTCCTCATAGAGTCTTTCGTTAACTCCTTGTCTGCCATAGGGCAGGCGTGCTATAATCGTCACGGATGTTTGTCACTTGACACAAGTCCTCACAGATAAGGCTACTTTCACACTAGCGTTTTTTGCGGATCCGTCATGGATCTGCATAAACGCTTCCGTTACAATAATACAACCTCATGCATCCGTCATGAACGGATCCGTTTGTATTATCTTTAACATAGCCAAGACGGATCTGTCTTGAACACCATTGAAAGACAATGGAGGACGGATCCGTTTTCGATTGTGTCAGAGAAAACCGTCCCCATTGACTTACATTGTGTGCCAGGACTGATCCGTTTGGCTCAGTTTCGTCTGGCGGACAGCAAAACGCTGCAGGCAGCGTTTTCGTGTCCGCCTCCAGAGCAAACTGATGCATTCTGAGCGGATCCTTTTCCATTCAGAATGCATTAGGGCAAAACTGATCCGTTTTGGACCGCTTGTGAGATCCCTGAACGAATCTCACAAACGTAAACCAAAACGCCAATGTGAAAGTAGCCTTAGGCGTCATTGTGATAGCGTGATTTTAAATTGGACTGCTGGTGACACTACGATTGTGAAATGTCTGCCACGCAAGGCGTTAAATGACAAATTTAGCAGCGCTGTCCCCCTGCGATCTCTTCAGTAACCTCAGGCTTGTTTTTTTATACTTACATGATTTCTCTAAAGATGCAGAATCATCGCCCCCCTAAGCTGACTTTCTGCAGGAGACTTTCCTCTTAATTTGGCGGAACGTCTCGCTGCAATAGTTGGGATTTTGGGAATGTGTAAAAGCTTTACGGATAATAAACCACCAGAGGCCTCTGCATCTCCTGCCTAACCCATTCATTGCCAGCACTGTGTCGTCATACACTGGGCAGAGGGCTCTTCTCTACGGTTAGGTCTACACACAACTGGAAATTTCCATTAGGAAATTATAAATTCTTCTTTTACTACTAAAATAAAAAATGCATCGTAGTTCTTGGTGACCCATTTTGGCCACTGCTGTGACCACGTGGGCTTGTTGTACACTATAGAATCTCTGCTGACCGCTCTCCGAAATGCTCCACTGGGATTCCGAAAGTGACTCCTCAGGGGGTCATCAGTCATACATTTTCAGAGACTTAGGGGGTCATTTATTAAGACCGGCGTTTAATAAACCCCTGCGCCCTTAAAGGGCTCATGCCCACTTTTTGAGACCTGGCATGAGCGGGGAAAAGTCACAGATGGCAGCACAACTAACCGCAATCTGTGCCTGAAATACGCCTAATTTAGGCATATTTCAGCTTGATAAATGACCCCCTTAGTTACTACAACAATAGCCATGGAGCAGATACTACACCTATGGGACGTATGAGGAATCGGTAGTCTGGTGCTGCCTTCAGGTGACCCCTAATGGAGCAGGGGTCAGAGGAACTCTACACTCTGCTCTGCAGCACCAGTCATGGAGACCCATACATGGTGCATATACCCTTTTTTTTTTTTTGCTGTGGCTTTAGGAGCATTTCCAATATATATATATATACACACACAGTCCGGTCCATAAATATTGGGACATGGACACAATTCTAACATTTTTGGCTCTATACACCACCACAATGGATTTGAAATTAAATGAATAAGATGTGCTTTACCTGCAGACTGTCAGCTTTAATTTGAGGGTATTTACATCCAAATCAGGTGAACGGTGTAGGAATTACAACAGTTTGCATATGTGCCTCCCACTTGTTAAGGAACCAAAAGTAATGGGACAGAATAATAATCATAAATCAAACTTTCACTTTTTAATACTTGGTTGCAAATCCTTTGTAGTCAATTACAGCCTGAAGTCTGGAACGCATAGACATCAGCAGACGCTGGGTTTCATCCCTGGTGATGCTCTGCCAGGCCTCTACTGCAACTGTCTTCAGTTCCTGCTTGTTCTTGGGGTATTTTCCCTTCAGTTTTGTCTTCAGCAAGTGAAATGCATGCTCAATCGGATTCAGGTCAGGTGATTGACTTGGCCATTGCATAACATTCCACTTCTTTCCCTTCAGTTTTGTCTTCAGCAAGTGAAATGCATGCTCAATCAGATTCAGGTCAGGGGATTGACTTGGCCATTGCTTAACATTCCACTTCTTTCCCTTAAAAAACTCTTTGGTTGCTTTTACAGCATGCATTGGGTCATTGTCCATCTGCACTGTGAAGCGCTGTCCAATGAGTTCTGAAGCATTTGGCTGAATATGAGCAGATAATATTGCCCGAAACAATGGTTTACCTCTTGTGGTGAACCCTCTGTATTCACTCTGGTGAAGTCTTGATTGCTGACTTTGACACACATACACCTACCTCCTGGAGAGTGTTCTTGATCTGGCCAACTGTTGTGAAGGGTGTTTTCTTCACCAGGGAAATAATTCTTCGGTCATCCACCACAGTTGTTTTCCGCGGTCTTCTGGGTCTTTTGGTGTTGCTGAGCTCACCGGTGCGTTCCTTCTTTTTAGGAATGCAAACAGAGGTTGAAAGAAATCCAGCTCCACTTAGATAAAGGAATGTGCGTTTATTCAGCTTGCGGTAAAAACTCATCCATGAATTACAAAAATTAGCAGTCTTGTCTACGCGTTTCGGGCTACCAGAGACAATTCCAGCCCTTCAGGTCATGAGAAAGGGCTGAATAAACGCAAGCTGAATAAACGCACATTCCTTTATCTAAGTGGAGCTGGATTTCTTTCAACCTCTTTTTGCATTGCTGCCCGTACCTGACACGGGTCATCCGTGCTCACAGCTGAAGGAGGGGCAGGTGAGAGCTGCTAAATTTCTCTTTTCTTCTTTTTAAGAATGTTCCAAACAGTTGTTTTCCGTGGTCTTCCAGGTCTTTTAGTGTTGCTGAGCTCACTGGTGCGTTCCTTCTTTTTAAGAATGTTCCAAACAGTTGTTTTGGCCACGCCTAATGTTTTTGCTATCTCTCTGATGGGTTTCTTTTGTTTTTTTCAGCCTAATGATGGCTTGCTTCACTGATAGTGACAGCTCTTTGGATCTCATCTTGAGAGTTGAAAGCAACAGATTCCAAATGCAAATAGCAGACTGGAAATGAACTCTGGACCTTTTATCTGCTCATTGTAATTGGGATAATGAGGGAATAACACACACCTGGCCATGGAACAGCTGAGAAGCCAATTGTCCCATTACTTTTGGTCCCATAACAAGTGGGAGGCACATATACAAACTGCTGTAATTCCTACACAGTTCACCTGATTTGGATGTAAATACCCTCAAATTAAAGCTGACAGTCTGCAGGTAAAGCACATCTTGTTTGTTTCATTTCAAATCCATTGTGGTGGTGTATAGAGCCAAAAATGTTAGAATTGTGTCGATGTCCCAATATTTATGGACCTGACTATATATATATATATATATATATATATACACTCACCTAAAGAATTATTAGGAACACCTGTTCTATTTCTCATTAATGCAATTATCTAGTCAACCAATCACATGGCAGTTGCTTCAATGCATTTAGGGGGGTGCTCCTGGTCAAGACAATCTCCTGAACTCCAAACTGAATGTCAGAATGGGAAAGAAAGGTGATTTAAGCAATTTTGAGCGTGGCATGGTTGTTGGTGCCAGACGGGCCAGTCTGAGTATTTCACAATCTGCTCAGTTACTGGGATTTTCACGCACAACCATTTCTAGGGTTTACAAAGAATGGTGTGAAAAGGGAAAAACATCCAGTATGCGGCAGTCCTGTGGGCAAAAATGCCCTGTGGATGCTAGAGGTCAGAGGAGAATGGGCCGACTGATTCAAGCTGATAGAAGAGCAACGTTGACTGAAATAACCACTCGTTACAACCGAGGTCTGCAGCAAAGCATTTGTGAAGCCACAACACGCACAACCTTGAGGCGGATGGGCTACAACAGCAGAAGACCCCACCGGGTACCACTCATTTCCACTACAAATAGGAAAAAGAGGCTACAATTTGCACAAGCTCACCAAAATTGGACTGTTGAAGACTGGAGAAATGTTGCCTGGTCTGATGAGTCTTGATTTCTGTTGAGACATTCAAATGGTAGAGTCCGAATTTGGGGTAAACAGAATGAGAACATGTATCCATCCTCTGATGGCTACTTCCAGCAGGATAATGCACCATGTCACAAAGCTCGAATCATTTCAAATTGGTTTCTTGAACATGACAATGAGTTCACTGTACTAAAATGGCCCCCACAGTCACCAGATCTCAACCCAATAGAGCATCTTTGGGATGTGGTGGAACGGGAGCTTCGTGCCCTGGATGTGCATCCCTCCAATCTCCATCAACTGCAAGATGCTATCCTATCAATATGGGCCAACATTTCTAAAGAATGCTATCAGCACCTTGTGGAATCAATGCCACGTAGAATTAAGGCAGTTCTGAAGGCAAAAGGGGGTCCAACACCGTATTAGTATGGTGTTCCTAATAATTCTTTAGGTGAGTGTATATATCGTATTCCCTTATATCAGATGCACCTAGGAGGAAAATAATTTATATATATACAAAAGAAAAACCAACAGCAGCACCATCCAAGAAAAAGAGAGGGAAACGGGTGCAAAGCCCAAGTATGGCAATCGGTGCTTACCCACTGATATAGGACGAAAAATTGGACTGCATTCCGGGAGACTTTCCAAATAGTCAATGAAAAACCTTCAGAGCCACTTCATGGGTGAATAAAGTTTTTTCATTGACTATTTGGAAAGTCTACCGGAGTGCAGTCTAATTTTTCGCCCTATATATATATATATATATATATATATATATATATATACACTGCTCAAAAAAATAAAGGGAACACAAAAATAACACATCCTAGATCTGAATTAATTAAATATTCTTCTGAAATACTTTGTTCTTTACATAGTTGAATGTGCTGACAACAAAATCACACAAAAAAAAAATATGGAAATCAAATTTTTTAACCCATGGAGGTCTGGATTTGGAGTTACCCTCAAAATTAAAGTGGAAAAATACACTACAGGCTGATTCAACTTTGATGTAATGTCCTTAAAACAAGTCAAAATGAGGCTCAGTAGTGTGTGTGGCCTCCACGTGCCTGTATGACCTCCCTACAATGCCTGTGCATGCTCCTGATGAGGTGACGGACGGTCTCCTGAGGGATCTCCTCCCAGACCTGGACTAAAGCATCTGTCCACTCCTGGACAGTCTGTGGTGCAACGTGACGTTGGTAGATAGAGCGAGACGTGATGTCCCAGATGGGCTCAATTGGATTCAGGTCTGGGGAAGGGGCGGGCCAGTCCATAGCATCAATGCCTTCGTCTTGCAGGAACTGCTGACACACTCCAGCAACATGAGGTCTAGCATTGTCTTGCATTAGGAGGAACCCAGGGCCAACCGCACCAGCATATGGTCTCACAAGGGGTCTGAGGATCTCATCTCGGTACCTAATGGCAGTCAGGCTACCTCTGGCGAGCACATGGAGGGCTGTGCGGCCCTCCAAAGAAATGCCACCCCACACCATTACTGACCCAATGCCAAACCGGTCATGCTGGAGGATGTTGCAGGCAGCAGAACGTTCTCCACGGCGTCTCCAGACTCTGTCACGTCTGTCACATGTGCTCAGTGTGAACCTGCTTTCATCTGTGAAGAGTATAGGGCGCCAGTGGCGAATTTGCCAATCTTGGTGTTTTCTGGCAAATGCCAAACGTCCTGCACGGTGTTGGGCTGTAAGCACAACCCCCACCTGTGGACGTCGGGCCCTCATTTCACCCTCATGGAGTCTGTTGCTGACCGTTTGAGCAGACACATGCACATTTGTGGCCTGCTGGAGGTCATTTTGCAGGGCTCTGGCAGTGCTCCTCCTGTTTCTCCTTGCACAAAGGCGGAGGTAGCGGTCCTGCTGCTGGGTTGTTGCCCTCCTACGGCCTCCTCCACGTCTCCTGATGTACTGGCCTGTCTCCTGGTAGCGCCTCCATGCTCTGGACACTACGCTGACAGACACGGCAAACCTTCTTGCCACAGCTCGCATTGATGTGCCATCCTGGATAAGCTGCACTACCTGAGCCACTTGTGTGGGTTGTAGACTCCGTCTCATGCTACCACTAGAGTGAAAGCACCGGCAGCATTCAAAAGTGACCAAAACATCAGCCAGGAAGCATAGGAACTGAGAAGTTGTCAGGTCACCACCTGCAGAACCACTCCTTTATTGGGGGTGTCTTGCTAATTGCCTATAATTTCCACATGTTGTCTATCCCATTTGCACAACAGCATGTGAAATTGATTGTCACTCAGTCATGCTTCCTAAGTGGACAGTTTGATTTCACAGAAGTGTGATTGACTTGGAGTTACATTGTGTTGTTTAAGTGTTCCCTTTATTTTTTTGAGCAGTGTATATATATAATCAGACCAGCCCCCTATCAAAGCTCAAATCAGATATCAGATCACCATATCAGACCTCAGATTAAATCCCTATTAGAGCTCAGATTAGACCCCCATCAGGAATAAAATAAATAAATTAACTTACCTCTCTTGCAGCCACCACACTCTCTGGTCTTCTGCAGGCCTGCGCTGCACTGTGAACTGACTGTTTACAACGTCAGGTCATAGTGCACGCAACGCGCTGTACGCAATCAGGACAGTACAACGTGGGCCCGGAGAAGACCAGGGAGTGGTGAGTACATCCAGTGCTTGAAGCACATCACTCGCCGCTCCCCGCGTCTCTGGCTTCCATAATGAAAGTGCTCACAAGTGTTTGCTTTATAAGACACACCGCCATTTTCCCCCCACTTTTGTTGGGGAGGGGAGTGTTTCTTAGAAAGCGAAATATATATACCGTATATATATATACAGTATATATTCACACACTTAGTACCTACAGGTCCATGTTGCTTTGCAATAAATTAGGCTACCTGTACACGGCTGCTGGTTTCCAAACAGAAATTCCACATGGATTTTCATGCAGATTTTTCTGCATTTCCACGCCAAAATTTGCATGTGTTATTTGCAGATTTTGATGCATTGCAATTGGTGAAATCTGCACTAAATATCCGATCCAACAATTTCTGAATCTGCACGCCAGGTCGATTTCCACACGGAAGAAAAAAAGCGAAGTGTACTTGAGGTTTGTCTATTCTCTTTCACTTTGCCGGTACTGTGTTATGCCACAGTTTTTCGGCACTGAAAGCCTCTGTTTCCCCTTAGGTGATACACATGCAGGATAACAGCTGTCGATTTATTTTGGCATCGGTGGGTCTCCAGAGGAAGGAAGGGTTAGGCTGGCGCACTTCTAGCTCTTGTCTTCTACCATCCCTCCTAGAGTCAGATCTTTGCCTTCAGTCGAAGCCGCTCACTGCAAATTAAGTGCGCTGATGAGTATTGATTCAGAGGCTGCCAAGGCTGGAAATTTAAGATTTTTCTCATCACAATAAAAGTGCAAGGGAAAGGAGCGGGCGGCCCGAATTAACTGCGACAGCCGGCAGATGATCAGAAATCCTTCTAAGGCCAAATGAGCTGTTAACATATTCATGAAGTGTTGGGATAGTGCATTAATTATGTATTGAACTTTACTCTCTGCATGTGGCGGGATGATTGATAACAGTATAATCCTGGAAACCGTCTGAATGTATATCCCCGACTATGAATACACAGAATAACATCATAGCGGTGCATACTCGGCCCTATATAACCACCTGACTGTGTCTCAGTGCCTCGTTTCCCATGTCTAAAGAGCAGATTAAGTGGGGGGGGGGGGGGGGTGGGGGTATGAAAATAAGTGTCATAGGTACAAATCTGCTGACAGATGCCCTTTAAATATCATATTCATTGTATAAATGCTAAAAATTAACAATATTTGCCATTTGCATGCCGTTACAGTGGGGTTATGATGTTTACCCACAAAGTATGGCACCACCTGGTGTTCAAAGTGTATAGCAATGTGCATATCTCCATAATGAGCTGAGTGCAGGTGGATATGCATGCTCGGTCTCTCTCCTCACGGCCAGGTCTCTGCATAGAGATCCTCTCTTCACTGCAGGTCAGCCCATGGAAATAGCTTTCTGCTCTGCTTGTCAGGGAAGGACCAGAGCTGTAGCATGGCAGTATAGCTGAGATTTCTTCAGCAGAGAAAGTAAAAAGGGATTATATTAGTTGCCAGAGGGGGAAGGAGACTTATTCTGCCCAGAACCCTTCCCCAGCAGCAGATGGAAGCAAATAATAATTAATAGAATGTATTCTTGAATGCTGAAAAATCTCTTTCTTTCAATCATCTACTAAAAACATTTCTGCATTTTTGGGGTGGAATTGATCCGTGGCATGACAACCCCTTTAAAGAGGACCCATCCCCTCTCCTGATTTGTCTGTTTTTAGGGATCGACCGATATTGATTTTTTAGGGCCGATACCGATAATTTGTGAACTTTCAGGCCGATAGCCGATAATTTATACTGATATTCTGTGAAAAAAAATTCCTACACAAATCTGCTGAAAATGAATATTTTTATTGTTAATGTGTAGTTTTTTTTTTGTAAATTTTTCTTTTTTATTTATACTTAATATTTTGGTGTTTTTTTTTTTTTTTTACAGACTTTTAGCCCCCTTAGGGACTAGAACCCTTGTCCTATTCACCCTGATAGATCTCTATCAGGGTGAATAGGAGCTCACACTGTCCCTGCTGCTCTGTGCTTTGTGCACACAGCAGCATGGAGCTGAACATGGCAGCCAGGGCTTCAATAGCGTTCTGGCTGCCATGGTAACTGACCGGAGCCCTCGGAGGAGGAGGGGAGAGGGGACCCTGTGGCCACTGCCACCAATGATTAAAACTGGGGGGGCTTGGGTGGGGGGCGCACTGCACCACCAATGATTAATACTGGGGGGCTTGGGGGGGCACACTGCGCCACCAATGAACATAAATCTCTCATTTATTCATATACAGGAGGCGGGAGCTGGCTGCAGAATTACATAGCCGGCTCCCGACCTCTATGAGTGGTAGCTGCGATCTGCCGCACCTGAGGGGTTAACTACCGCGGATCGCAGCTACCGCTCATAGAGGTCGGGAGCCGGCTATGTGATTCTGCAGACAGCTCCCGCCTCCTGTTCAATTTGAATGAATGAGTGAGTTAACATCATTGGTGGCGCAGTCGCCACAGCCCCTCCCCTCCTCTTGTCTTCTCTCCTCTCATTGGCGGCAGCGGCAGCAGCATCACAGGGGGAGGAGACACTGCTTCCTTCTCCCCTGTGCTGCTGAGGGAACACAGAGAGCGCTGAGAGCAGCGCGATCTGTGTTCCCCATACGTTATCGGTATATCGGCAAAATAGATGCCGATACCGATAACGGTCAAAATACTGAATATCGGCCGATAATATAAGTAAAACCGATAATCGGTCGATCCCTATCTGTTTTGGTAACTACTTGCATACGCCGTGTAATAATTCTGGAGCATCTATTCTTATGACTTTGTTATACCATTCCTTTGTTATTTCTACTAGAAGTTTATGAATTGTCAGCAGCCTGCAGTAAAGTTACAGATGGGTGTTACCACTTGGGGGGGTGTCCCTGCAGCCTGATTGCACAGACACACCCGCTACTGGTAACACCCACCAGTACCTTTACTGCAGACTGCTGGCAATTTATTTGTAAACTTCTAGAAGTATTAATACAGGAATGGCACAACATCAAGCCATAAGAATAGATGCTCCAGAATTGATATTACATGGGGGGTGCAAGTAGTTACTAAAACTGACATCAGGAGAGAGGACGGGTCCTCCTTACATAACGACCCTGATATATATAGTCTGTAAACACAGTCTCATGTAGGACACTGTACAGGACCGTTCTGTGACTATAAGACATTCCTAGAATTCAGATGGAGACTTGAACAGATTCCAGAATTCTTGACCTAACGTCTCGTGCCGTACGTTCCTGCCTTGTGTCTTCCTCTCTGCTGGACCTGGACTTACTCGCCCTTTTTGCTCCAGAGTTCTTCTCTGATATTTTCGGATCTGGACTCTGCGTCCTGTCATGTATCCTCCCCTGCTTCCTGTCTCTTGCTCTGCTTTGTGTCTTTCCTTTACCCCTCTCCTTCTGTTATCCTCCTGCCCGCGTCTCTTCATCCATTGCCATGCACTGATTGGTTTCAGCTCTGGATGCGGAGCTCTCTCCTGCTGCCGGCATCCTCTTGAGATGGACTTTAGATTGCTTTGTGTGAAATGAAACCCGGCCCCAACATGGAAAAGTGATTACTGCCATGAATGCGCTGGTGGTGTCTATTAGCGCTCTGGAGTGCTGGCATTGCAGAAAGATTGACAGCTCTCGGGATACTCTTAAAGGAGTATTCTGCTAGGTAAAAGTTATCCCCTATCCACAGTATAGGCGAGCGCTGTACTCGCCTATCTCCGGTAAGCCCATAGAAATGAATAGAGCGGCAGTGCACATGTGTAACCAGACACTCCGGTCATTTGAGGGGAGCAGCAGGGGGTTTGCAGGGTGTTCTCATGCTCATGGGGGTTCCAGGGGTAGGACCCTCATGGTTTTGATAGTTATCCCCCTATCCCAGGGATGGGCAACCTGAGGCTCTCCAGCTGTTGCAAAACTACAACTCCCAGCATGCCCAGACTGCCTACAGCTAGCAGCCTACAGCAGGGTATGGTGGGAGTTGTAGTTTTACAACAGCTGGAGAGCCACAGGTTGGCCATGCCTGCCCTATCCTGTGGATAGGAGATAATTTTTACCTACTGGAATACCCCTTTAAGGCACATCACCTATCTATGAAATGTCCCAGTCTGTTCAGTCTTGTGTCTTTTCAGATCTATAGCAGTGATCTCCAACCTGTGGCTTTACAGCTGTTTGGAAGCTACAACTCCCATCATCTTCTGGCAGCCACACTGGAGTTGTGGGCCAGACGAAGTGCACACTAGCAGGAAACGGCCGTCGCCTATATGTCCATGTCTTTGTGTGCCCGCTCTCTGGTGAGAGCCATGTGAACCTTGTCTCTTTTATACGGACACCCTGGAGTTGTAGTCTGAGCTGGAGAGCCACAGGAACCAGACCACTGCTCTACAGGATACCAGTGATGGATAGACGTTACTAACACCAAATTAAGTGCATTTATACACTAATATCCTATGTGCAAAATATATATTTAATCACCTAAATTTTTTTGGAGGTTAAACAACAATATAGAATCATAAAACCCTTCTGAAGAAGATGCATTTCTATTTTATAGTAAGGTACATTTGCATTTAGCATATAGGATATTGTCATTTACATACATTGTTTTGCTTGGAGGTATTTTATACAGTGATAACTATTGTATTTGTTTATATGTTGATGTAAACTGGTTGCTGATACATGCATATCACCATTTGTGATTGCTGGTACCTGTGTTCCATCTTATTATTATTGTATTATATGTTATTTTCTGAATATATTACATTACTGATCCTGTACTGATTCCTGAGTTACATCCTGTATTATACTCCAGAGCTGCACTCACTATTCTGCTGGTGCAGTCACTGTGTACATACATTACATTACTTATCCTGTACTGATCCTGAGTTACATCCTGTATTATACTCCAGAGCTGCACTCACTATTCTGCTGGTGCAGTCACTGTGTACATACATTACATTACTTATCCTGTACTGATCCTGAGTTACATCCTGTATTATACTCCAGAGCTGCACTCACTATTCTGCTGGTGCAGTCACTGTGTACATACATTACATTACTTATCCTGTACTGATCCTGAGTTACATCCTGTATTATACTCCAGAGCTGCACTCACTATTCTGCTGGTTCAGTCTCTGTGTACATACATTACTTATCCTGTACTGATTCTGAGTTACATCCTGTATTATACTGCAGAGCTGCACTCACTATTCTGCTGGTGCAGTCACTGTGTACATACATTACATTACTTATCCTGTACTGATCCTGAGTTACATCCTGTATTATACTCCAGAGCTGCACTTACTATTCTGCTGGTGCAGTCACTGTGTACATACATTACATTACTTATCCTGTACTGATCCTGAGTTACATCCTGTATTATACTCCAGAGCTGCACTCACTATTCTGCTGGTTCAGTCTCTGTGTACATACATTACTTATCCTGTACTGATTCTGAGTTACATCCTGTATTATACTCCAGAGCTGCACTCACTATTCTGCTGGTGCAGTCACTGTGTACATACATTACATTACTTATCCTGTACTGATCCTGAGTTACATCCTGTATTATACTCCAGAGCTGCACTCACTATTCTGCTGGTGCAGTCACTGTGTACATACATTACATTACTTATCCTGTACTGATCCTGAGTTACATCCTGTATTATACTCCAGAGCTGCACTCACTATTCTGCTGGTTCAGTCTCTGTGTACATACATTACATTACTTATCCTGTACTGATTCTGAGTTACATCCTGTATTATACTCCAGAGCTGCACTCACTATTCTGCTGGTGCAGTCACTGTGTACATACATTACATTACTTATCCTGTACTGATCCTGAGTTACATCCTGTATTATACTCCAGAGCTGCACTCACTATTCTGCTGGTGCAGTCACTGTGTACATACATTACATTACTTATCCTGTACTGACCCTGAGTTACATCCTATATTATACTCCAGAGCTGCACTCACTATTCTGCTGGTGCAGTCACTGTGTACATACATTACATTACTTATCCTGTACTGATCCTGAGTTACATCCTGTATTATACTCCAGAGCTGCACTCACTATTCTGCTGGTGCAGTCACTGTGTACATACATAACATTACTTATCCTGTACTGATCCTGAGTTACATCCTGTATTATACTCCAGAGCTGCACTCACTATTCTGCTGGTGCAGTAACTGTGTACATACATTACTTATCCTGTACTGATCCTGAGTTACATCCTGTATTATACTCCAGAGCTGCACTCACTATTCTGCTGGTGCAATCACTGTGTACATACATTACTTATCCTGTACTGATCCTGAGTTACATCCTGTATTATACTCCAGAGCTGCACTCACTATTCTGCTGGTGCAGTCACTGTGTACATACATTACTTATCCTGTACTGATCCTGAGTTACATCCTGTAATTGATGGTTTCTCAAAATCCCCTTTTGTTATCATGAGCAAGTGTTTGGCAGGAAGAGCTCCGCTTCCGCGCAGCTTGTAGATTAGTTATTCTTTGCTTCGTATCTGATCCCGTCAACAGAAACGTTGAAAAGAAAACCTGAGCAGGTCCTGATTCTGTGCAGATTTTGTTAGATTTCCTATATAATGTTCTGACCATCTGATTTTAGAGGGGTGTTCTGGATTCATAATATTGATGACCTGTTCACAGGATAAGTCAGATCTGTGGGGGTCTGACTCTCGGCACCCACGGTGATCTGCAGTTTGAAGGGGCTACAGCGCTAGTGCAAGATTTAGGCCCTCTTTAATGTCTTCCTTCATAGTGTCTACAATTACAGTTTCCTCTCTCATTGACTTGAATGGGACGGACAGCTGTAATTACACTGCACCACCACTAGGATATAGACTGTGTGCAGGTAAACACTGAAGAGGACGCAGTTCTTGCATTGCAGCCCCTTCAAACTGTTGGACACAGAGATACCACCGAGAATTGGATCTCCACCAGTCTGAAGATGATGACCTATCCTCAATTTCATAAAACTGGAATACACCTTTAAGTGCCATTGAACGCCATGGTAAATATGTATAAGCACTCCCCCTAGTGGTTGCCACAGAGAGTGAGAACTTTATCATCTCTGTAGCAATCTACCTTTTTTTTTTTTTGCTCCAGTGCATCTGAACTTTTATTGAGTATATTGCATTTTTTTAGGTTTTGCCAGATTGGGATTTTCATGTGTTTTACAGATGCTTTAGGATTCTGCCCCGAATACAGCTTTTAATTTGGACCCAAAAAAGGTTTCACTAAGCTTCTGACTGCAATATTCCTTCCTTCCTTCATTAATTTTCAGACCTCAATATGTCATTTTCAACCTACATCTAGTGTCAGACTTTTCCCCCATGGATGGTTCACTCCCAGTAATACATGCTGGAAGTGAGGTCTGTGTGCCCAGAATGTTGCTGCCTTCACTAGCTCTCATGTATCAGCACTGCTTTATTCCTGGACTGATTTCACCTTATACAGTGCAATGAGGAGTTTCCCTTTCCTTTGTACTGACAGTCACTGATGCTAATGAGCGTGTGATCCCTCTCTTCTCTCCTGCAGACTTTGCTGTGGGTGCTTTGCTGTCACTACACACATGTACACGGTTTACGTGTGTCTGTCCTTGTAAACTGCCTTGTGTGTGCATTTCTCCCTATCTACTATCTGATTGGCCCTCCTTGGATGCTTTCCTCCCTCTTCTCACTCTGATCTGTTGTGTTGCTAACACAGAGAGAAGGGAAGGGGAGAGCAGAGAGAGCTGTCATAAACAGAACGGACTTAAACATACTCTGCAGAAGCAACATGGTTGGAAATTTTCTTAAAGGGGCTTCTAGGGACATAAATATTGAAGACCGATCCTCTTGGTTCATATTTAGCGATAACCATGAGCCATGTTACAGTTTCGAGCCTCCTGAATGGCAAATCTACCGTAATAGATCTCCCAGCCCATATCCAATCCTATAATGAGACATGCTGGGGGACAACTACCGTGTCAGTCATTACACCCCCCCACACCCGACCTCACCCTGCGGGCCCAGGGGCCTATGTACCTCTTAATCCAGTAAATAGAATATATATTAAGCCTGACAGAAGCAGATTACTTTATCAGAGAAGCGCTGGGATAATCAGACTTCCATTCCTGCACTTTGGTGCACGCCATGTTACCCGCTCTACTAGCTCAAAATTCACAAGTGCCCATCTTTAAAAGATGAGAATGAGAAAGAGAAGTGCAGATAGTTGTCATTTCTTAGCCATTTAGTTGTCACCCGAAGATCTTTCTGACACATTTTTGCAGTAAATTAGGTGAGCTGGTTGCAGGAGTAAAATCCGCGCCTGCAAAGATGAGAGGTCAGAGACTGGAAGCCATTTTCGCCGTAGTCAAGACTCATTTTATAAGTTCTGAGGAGAAAAAATAGCTCCTTCAGTTCTCCGGTAAAGATGGAGTGTGATACTTTACTTCCATTTTCTTGATTATATATCATTACAGTCTATTTTTTTTTATAGAAGTAGCAGATAAAATCCCAAGTAAACCACAAAAAAGAAAAAAAAATAATAATTTTTCAGGAGGAATCAATTCCAGTCCTAGAATTGGTGAAAGGCAGAGGTTCTGAAGGACGGACTGATACTGGTTAACACTGTGGCAGATCGCACAGAGTTCCTCGGCGTCACCTCTCGATATTTCCAGATCACGAACCACAGCCTTAACAATCCAAAATTCAAAAAGTTGCACTGACTGGCTGGATTACAGTAAGCAGTAAAATGTGTATTCACAATTCTTGAGCCGTGTGGTCGTTTGAAAACGCCGTCATCATGAGACTGAGGTGTTTATCAGGGGCGTACATAGGTCTCATAGGGCCCCATAGCAAAACTTAATCTGGGCCCCCCTGCATAACAATGCAGTTTTCCAGTACGTTTGTGTCAATCACTGCAATGCAGAATGCACAGCGCCCCAGATTTGCGATTAGGAGCATTATACACTGCTTAAAAAAATAAAGGGAACACAAAAATAACACATCCTAGATCTGAATTAATTAAATATTCTTCTGAAATACTTTGTTCTTTACATAGTTGAATGTGCTGACAACAAAATCACACAAAAATTAAAAATGGAAATCAAATTTTTCAACCCATGGAGGTCTGGATTTGGAGTCACACTCAAAATTAAAGTGGAAAAACACACTACAGGCTGATCCAACTTTGATGTAATGTCCTTAAAACAAGTCAAAATGAGGCTCAGTAGTGTGTGTGGCCTCCACGTGCCTGTATGACCTCCCTACAATGCCTGTGCATGCTCCTGATGAGGTGGCGGACGGTCTCCTGAGGGATCTCCTCCCAGATCTGGACTAAAGCATCTGCCAACTCCTGGACAGTCTGTGGTGCAACGTTGGTGGATAGAGCGAGACATGATGTCCCAGATGTGCTCAATTGGATTCAGGTCTGGGGAACGGGCGGGCCAGTCCATAGCATCAATGCCTTCGTCTTGCAGGAACTGCTGACACACTCCAGTCACATGAGGTCTAGCATTGTCTTGCATTAGGAGGAGCCCAGGGCCAACCGCACCAGCATATGGTCTCACAAGGGGTCTGAGGATCTCATCTCGTTACCTAATGGCAGTCAGGCTACCTCTGGCGAGCACATGGAGGGCTGTGCGGCCCTCTAAAGAAATGCCACCCCACACCATTACTTACCCAATGCCAAACCGGTCATGCTGGAGGATGTTGCAGGCAGCAGAACGTTCTCCACGGCGCCTCGAGACTCTGTCACGTCTGTCACGTGCTCAGTGTGAACCTGCTTTCATCTGTGAAGAGCACAGGGCGCCAGTGGCGAATTTGCCAATCTTGGTGTTCTCTGGCAAATGCCAAACGTCCTGCACGGTGTTGGGCTGTAAGCACAACCCCCACCTGTGGACGTCGGGCCCTCATTTCACCCTCATGGAGTCTGTTTCTGACCGTTTGAGCAGACACATGCACATTTGTGGTTTGCTGGAGGTCATTTTGCAGGGCTCTAGCAGTGCTCCTCCTGTTCCTCCTTGCACAAAGGTGGAGGTAGCGGTCCTGCTGCTGGGTTGTTGCCCTCCTATTTCTTACTTTTAATGCCTGTTAGGGCTAGATTACACCTATTGATCCTGTACCTACCAATAGCTAAGACGTAACTTTTAATTGATACTGCTACTAATACTTAAATAAGTGACTAACTAAACTAAATGGTTAAAACTTCCAGCGTCCGCTGGCCTTTCAATGTCAGTTTAAAGTACGCTGTCAGGATGTCACCTGACCAGGGTTATATGCTACTGTGTGATTTCACACTAGTGTCTAACTGGCTGCGCGCTGCCAGTTTAACTTGTAGACATGTACCGGCGTCTTCAGGGGTAAGGGCAGAGTGTGAGCGTTTCCGCTCGCGGCTGGCTTATAAGACCTTTGTTTATTACGTGTTTCCTGTGTGTATTTACTGTGGGGCGTGAGTTAGAGACCAGGGCTTAGGCTGTGATAGGACGCTCTGCAGGACTCCACCCCCTGACGTAATTAGGGATCCAGAGAGCGATTGGGCGTGATAAGAGCTATGGCTTCTTGTAAAAAAAAAAAATACATAAATAAAAATTGCCATAGCTCTCTAGGTGGAGCTGGTGTTGCTTCTCCTTACTTGGGTACTCCTGGTCTAGAAGTAGGTAGCCCTTTATCTCCAGGGTCTGGAGTCAGGGTAGAGCTGCAGGCGCTCTCAGCATCACATCCTCCGGTAATGACTCAGGAGAGAACATCTGTCTTATCAGGCCATATCTGTAATTGGCTGCAGCACCCCGCTCCAGCCTTCCTGCATCTTATCTGTAGATACAAGGCTCCGGTATCCCCAGGCCCCAGGTCAGTTTGCTCAGCTGATTCTTGGTGAAGAATAATTACCAGTCTGTGAGCGCCCAGGTGAACAAACACCCTGCGGGCATCATCCCGGTGCTGCCACCATGGGAGAATATATGACTCGTACAGATGAATTCCATGATAGGGTAAAGGCCTTTAAGTGTCACATGAATATCAGATGAGGGCCACATGTAGACATCATGGGGGAAAAATGGCTGAAGATAAAACTAGTGGGTGCCGGGGAGCAGAGACCCCACCACAAAGTCTAAAAGCCGAGAGGCTCTGGGGCATCGCTGATCCCTCTGTGCCAGAGAAGTCAGCTTCACACTATGCCCTTCAGTGTGTGACATCAGAAATATTACTATTCAGACGGCGATACACGGAGAGACACCTCGTATCATAGGACATAGGATTCCACAAAGATACATGAAATGGTGCTGTTGTGGAAATTTTATTATGCGGACATTTTATCTTTGGATGTGTGTGTGTTTTATAGATTGTCATCTGTCTCCCTGTGTCGGATTTAGCCAAAGAACGCTCTAGCAGAGGGTACTTGGGTTGAATCGGGACCAGTGGTAAAACCGTCAGTATGAAAACCTTCTCATGGGCTTGGAGACGTGTTCTCAGTGTGTAGAGGGGCATTTGCCGGTTTGTGAGCGCTAAGTGCAATGCACTGGGCTTCTTCCCTTCAAATGTCTATACACATTAGAGAAGTAAAGTCTGCATAACGAGAGATACATATTATACCTCTGCTGCGGCTTCGCTATCCCTTTCTGGATACATATCTGCTTTTAGGACATGTATATCTGCCTTGTCGGTATACTCGTACCGTATACTGACAATAGCCGTAGCAATGTCTCGCAGATAATCTCAAACCTATAAGAACCAGTAGAATGATCTTCATTAGATACTGGTCACTTTTGAGCAGTATTGAATGGGATCCATGCTGACAGTGATGGGGGGTGGGCGGCCGCCTGGCTGGTCAGACAATGAACATGACTCATCCTTCCTTATACAGCGATGGGGTGTGTGCATTGTCTGTCCAGCCACATTGATGTCATCACTTCCTGTATGTCATCACTTCCTGCATCATTGTCTTGGGCCAGCCCCTTTTACACCTTTTGTGAGTAAATAAAAGAAACAGACTGGCAGGGAGGAGGAGGAGGAGGAGGAGGAGGAGTGCTCAGCAAGAATTCAAGCAAGATGGTAACACCTGTGTCTGCCTCTGACTGCGGCTGGGGGAAAGGGGGTTTACATTTCCTTACACAAAGTTTGAATCGCGCAGATTACAACTATTAATATTTCTACAACAGTGCAGGCGCTATACCCATCAGATATTAGATACTGGATATACAGTCGTGGCCAAAAGTTTTGAGAATTACATAAATATTGGAAAAGTTGCTGCTTAAGTTTTTATAATAGCAATTTGCATATACTCCAGAATGTTATGAAGAGTGATCAGATGAATTGCATAGTCCTTCTTTGCCATGAAAATTAACTTAATCCCAAAAAAACCTTTCCACTGCATTTCATTGCTGTCATTAAAGGACCTGCTGAGATCATTTCAGCAATCGTCTTGTTAACTCAGGTGAGAATGTTGACGAGCACAAGGCTGGAGATCATTATGTCAGGCTAATTGGGTTAAAATGGCAGACTTGACATGTTAAAAGGAGGGTGATGCTTGAAATCATTGTTCTTCCATTGTTAACCATGGTGACCTGCAAAGAAACGCGTGCAGCCATCATTGCGTTGCATAAAAATGGCTTCACAGGCAAGGATATTGTGGCTACTAAGATTGCACCTCAATCAGCAATTTATAGGATCATCAAGAACTTCAAGGAAAGAGGTTCAATTCTTGTTAAGAAGGCTTCAGGGCGTCCAAGAAAGTCCAGCAAGCGCCAGGATCGTCTCCTAAAGAGGATTCAGCTGCGGGATCGGAGTGCCACCAGTGCAGAGCTTGCTCAGGAATGGCAGCAGGCAGGTGTGAGCGCATCTGCACACAGAGTGAGGCGAAGATTTTTGAAAGATGGCCTGGTGTCAAGAAGGGCAGCAAAGAAGCCACTTCTCTCCAAAAAAACATCAGGGACAGATTGATCTTCTGCAGAAAGTATAGTGAATGGACTGCTGAGGACTGGGGCAAAGTCATATTCTCCGATGAAGCCTCTTTCCGATTGTTTGGGGCATCTGGAAAAAGGCTTGTCCGGAGAAGAAAAGGTGAGCGCTACCATCAGTCCTGTGTCATGCCAACAGTAAAGCATCCTGAGACCATTCATGTGTGGGGTTGCTTCTCATCCAAGGGAGTGGGCTCACTCACAATTTTGCCCAAAAACACAGCCATGAATAAAGAATGGTACCAAAACACCCTCCAACAGCAACTTGTTCCAACAATCCAACAACAGTTTGGTGAAGAACAATGCATTTTCCAGCACGATGGAGCACCGTGCCATAGGGCAAAAGTGATAACTAAGTGGCTCGGAGACCAAGACGTTGACATTTTGGGTCCATGGCCTGGAAACTCCCCAGATCTTAATCCCATTGAGAACTTGTGGTCAATCCTCAAGAGGCGGGTGGACAAACAAAAACCCACTAATTCTGACAAACTCCAAGAAGTGATTATGAAAGAATGGGTTGCTATCAGTCAGGAATTGGCCCAGAAGTTGATTGAGAGCATGCCCAGCCGAATTGCAGAGGTCCTGAAAAAGAAGGGCCAATACTGCAAATACTGACTCTTTGCATAAATGTCATGTAATTGTCGATAAAAGCCTTTGAAACGTATGAAGTGCGTGTAATTATATTTCACTACATCACAGAATGAACTGAAACAAAGATCTAAAAGCAGTTTAGCAGCAAACTTTGTGAAAACTAAATATTTGTGTCATTCTCAAAACTTTTGGCCACGACTGTAGATAGGAGATAGACATCAGAGAGAGACCGGTGGGTGAGCTGGCCAGATGCAATAAAATGATAAGATATTAGACTGAGAGATAGATACATAGATAGATATTAGATACATAGATAGATATTAAATAGATAGATTATACGTAGGAGATAGATATAATATATATATATATATATATATATATATTTTAGATAGATAGATATGAGATAGATAGACAAGACTGTTTGAGATAGATAGATAGGAGATAGATAGATAGTCATACGGGCTGCAGCCTCAGTCCAAATCTCTTTAACATTTACATCAACGAGCTGGCAGCGGCTCTGGAGTCCTCCTCAACACCAGGTTCATCCTCCATGACACTGAGGTGAAATTTTTCCTGTATGCGGATGACCTTCTCCTACTATCACCAACTGAAAAAGGTCTCCAAGACCATCTAGTCATTCTGGAGAAATTCAGCACTACATGGGCCCTTCCCATCAATTTATAAAAGACCAACACTATGGTGGTCCAGAGAAGTAAAACAAAGTTAGCCAGGCCCCCTACCTTCACGCTAAACAACCACGTTCTTACAGCCACCAACAGGTACACCTACCTGGGCCTGATAATTGACCAAACTGGGAGCTTCAAATCAGCCATTGAGGAGCTGAAAGACAAAGCTTGCAAGACCTTCTACAACATCAGAAGACGACTGTACCACCTCAAGGCACCCGTGAGGGTCTGGCTTAGAATCTTTGACTCCGTCATTGTACCAATCCTCCTGTATGGCAGTGAAATCTGGGGCCCTCACTCGTACCCAGACTGGTCAAGATGGGATACCAGCCCAACAGAAATATTCCACCTGGAATTCTGTAAGCATCTCCTCCAGGTCTATCGGAGCACCTCTAACAGTGCCTGTTGAGGGGAGCTGGGCAGATTCGATCTACACTTTACAATCCAGAAGAGGGCGCTATCATTCTGGGGCCATCTACATGATAGTAGTGAAGGCTCCCATCACCATAAAGCCTTGCTACAACAAGGTATCAAAGGCAAGGCAAAGCCCCAAAATCAACTTACTGAAACCCAGCCCGACACAGTAAACAAGAGACAAGAGAAATACGTCAGTGAATGGAGGAAAGAGGTCAGAGCATCCCAGAAGCTGACGGTGTACCAGAGCCTACAGAGAGACTACAAACTGGCCCCATATCTGGAGAAATTAGGGAACCCCAGAGACCAGAAAATACTAAGCCGCTACAGACTGAGTGCCCACAGCCTGGCTGTCGAATCCAGACGGCATCAACAGAGCTACATGCCTAGAGAAAGCAGACTGTGCCAGCAGTGCCACCTGGAGGTGGTGGAGGGCGAGGCCCACTTCCTGATATCCTGTCCCAAATACTCAGCAGTGATGGACATCCATTTTAGGAGAGTCTCTGATCTACTCCCAGACTTCAGCTCCATGGAGGAGCAAGAGAAGCTTCCCATCCTGCTGGGAGAGGAAGAGAACACTGTGGACATAGCAGCACAATATATCAGTGCCTGCCACAGACTGAGAGGAGCCCGATATGCCATGGACTCCGATACCCTGACACAAACCCCCCCCCCCCATGATACGCCACGGACTACTATACACCGATCTCTGCTGTGTCCCCATTTCTCAATCTCCTATTTCCCACATGCTTTGGCAATACTAATGTATAATTTTTAGACCTGCCAATAAAGCGTATTTGATTTGATTTTATAGATAGATAGATAGATTATAGGTAGGAGATAGATAGATAGATAGATAGATAGATATAGATGAGACTGTTTCTCGTCCTCACACATCTTCTCCTTTTCGCATAGTTTGGGGCTGACAGGGAAATTCTTGTATGAAGTGAGAGGAAATTCTCTAGCAGCGGTAAATAATGCTGATTGTTTCCCAGTCAAGTACAGGATTTATTTATTTATTTTTTTGCCATGAAAGTTTTGTCAGATTTTGATTTATTATTCTGGTGTAATGTATTGTGTTGTAGATAATAGAATTTCATCTCGAGAGTTTTTGTTGTAATGTATCCCTCAGTACAACAGGATGTGATGGAAGGACCCTCATCAACTCCAAGTATTGGAATTCTGGCTTACAGGAGGTGCATTTTTAGTACCTTTTATTAGCTATTCATTTCTTTATTACTTCTCTGTCCACCTCACTGAGGTGGTCACACGAGCTCAATTTAAATTGTCAAGTGTCACCAGCCATATCTTCTGTTAGAGGCTGTGTCTGTTACGCTGCAGCAGAAAGGGCACGCCCCCTGAGAAAGGACACACCCCTGAGCTACCAACCTGAAATTAATCTAGCAGAGCAATTGGAGCAATGAATTAAGGAGATCTCTGGGTCCATGTGAGGTACAGGGCTGGTTCTAGTTTTTTTTAGAAAGAGATTGTCATGTCCTAAATGATATATGATGTCTGATTTTATTTTTTTGCATCACTAATGGGATAGCCCCTTTAAGGAGTGATTGACGTTACAGACTAGCGATATGTTAGCAGTAGCGCTGCTGAAATCCTGCGCATGTGTCATTGATTCCTGCACCCCAGACACATGTGACTTGGTGGCAAGCACCTTTCCTGGTGCATGTGCAGATGAAGCTTGCAGCTAGTGCAGGTGGCTTCACTGCGCATCCTTAAGGATCAGCAGCTATTTTTTATTTTTTTTTTACAATATTTCATTTGCCCTTAAATGACATTACCCCCTCCTTTCTGTTCTCCTTCTGTGGTGAGGACACTGGATGATCTCCTAAACCACCCCAAGGCAGGTTCCTCCGGAGCAGAACAGAGAGGCCTTCTGCTGCTGTACTTCAGGATGAGCCGTGGAACTGAGTGCAGGTCAGCAGATCCCACACCCCGGTCTCTTATAAGATGTGACAGTCTCAAAGCTCCTTGTGCCTGGAGAGAAAACATGCAAAGAAACTTCCTCCCAACGTGCAGAAGTCAAGGCTGCCAACCCAGGCATTCGAAGACCAGGTGACCATAGACGATTTATCTCCATGCCGAGCCGCTAAATGTGAATGAATGGGCCTGGTCCTCCTGCTATCTGTTTCTCGGATGCTCCATCAACTTTAAGGTGATGTTCGAGATGTAGGATTCAGCTGAAGAAAACCCAGCACACAAATCACATCAATACAGGACGGTAAAGAGGCTTCACCACCTCTCGCTCCTGCTTTTGTATCTCCGCAAATCCTTAAACTTTCTAGAGCAATGAGAAGAAATAAGAGGCGTCAGACGGCTTCAAAGTAATCGAGGTTAACGTAAAAAGCCTCAGCTCTCCCACAACAGACGAAAAAGTCAACATTTTATTTTTTTCCCTCTAGCCCACCATTGCACCCTGCAATGCACCATTGCACTTAATTCAGTTTCGATATTTAGTTGTTGTTGGTTAAGTCCTGCATTAAAACCTTGCAATGGTGGACGTACAAAGTTTTATTGGTAAGAACAAAGGGCGTGATTGGGTCATATGACCTGTTGACGTCAGGACACATCTCACTGCCCTAAGGCATGATAGGACTGCAGAGACATGACAAACCAGGAAGTAGGATTCAAGCATGGGGGATAGGAGAAAACTGCAAAAGAGGCAAATTAAATTTAAAAAACTAAAAAAACAAGAAGGAATCGGTGCTAGAGTAATTGATAAAAATACAGTTGAGAGTGAAACGTAGTTTATGGCACAACCCCTTTAACACCCCCTGCCCCTTGCACGTATGCAGGAGCTTCCATGGTATTTGCAAACTTCCCCCAGTCCTGCTGGCGGACCATTACCAGTATGCATAAACATACTGGAAACTGTGGAAATATCTATACGGTATTCCAGTAGTCCAACGCTGCTCAAGATCCACAGCTCTCCACTAGTATGAGATAGACTTGTTAGCAGCAACTCTCCCATCAGCACGGTTATCATAGTGATGGGTGTGTCCTCTGTGTACTGGTGCACAACCCTTTCTGGTCCGAGGGCCACACTATCAGATTGAATCAATCCCAAAGGTGCAAAAAAATGTAAAATGGTATTACCATCAGAGACATTTATGGCATATTGAAAGAGTGTGCCGTAAGTGTCTGATCCGTGCCTGTTCCAATTCCAGGACTCCGGCATGTCAGGAGATTGGGGGTCCAGAAAGGAAGAGGCCACGTCTGCATGCCACGCTCTCCATTGTATTGATGAATGTTTCAATCTAATATATAAAGCTGAGTGTATGTATGTGTGTGTATGTATGTCCGCACCGTCACATTTACAATCACGATATTTGGTACATTATGTGTCCGGGAAGGTTTTAGACCGGGTCTCAGCTCTCTAGCATGTACCGTTCCTGAGATATTCCCAAGAAATGCATTAGCCAATAGAAGCTTGGTCACATGACTCTTATCAGCCAATAGAAGCTCGCAGGCCTTAGTCTCCACATACACACAGTTTTACACCAGGTTTCCAAAAACAACCCAGCCATTTTTCTTCACTGCTGTAGGTCAGCTTTAAAGGGGCAGGGTACTGTGGATGACACTGGTAAGGGAGTGGAGTGCTGTGGAGGTCACAGTTGAGGGGGCAGGCAAGGTGGCGATTCAGGCCACCCTCAAAAGACGGACGGCTGTTAGGCCATGCTCCCCTCCCACTCCGCAACCAACGGGTACTGAAAAAATGGTCACATTTTAAGGGAACGGAGCTGTGTGGAGGTCACTGTTAAGGGGGCGGGTTATTGTGGAAATCACTATTAGCGAGACGGGGTACTGTGGAGGTCACTAATAAAGGGGTGGCCCCTTTGGAGATCACTGTTAACCCCTTAATGACCGGGCCATTTTGCACCTTTGTGATCAGACAGATTTTTGCTAATCTGACAGTCACTTTATGTGGTAATAGCTTTGGAACACTTTTACTTATCCAAGCCATTCTGAGACTGTTTTCTTGTGACACACTTGTGTTAGTGGTAAATTTGAGTCAATATGTTACACCTTTATTTATAAAAATAATTTTCTAAATTTTAATTTCTCTGCTTTTAAGGCAGATAGTGATAACTCACAAAATAGTTATTACTTTATGTTGGCATCATTTTGAAAATGTCATTAAAATTTTTAGGACATTTAGAGGGCTTAGAATTTTAGAAGCAATTCTTAAATTTTTTAAGAAAATTTCCAAAACCCACTCTTTTAAGGACCAGTTCAGTTATGAAGTCACTTTGTGAGCCTTATATAGTAGAAACCACCCAAAAATGACCCCATTTTAGAAACTACACCCCTCAAGTTATTCAAAACTGATTTTGCAAACCTTGTTAACCCTTTAGGTGTTCCACAAGAATTAAAGGAAAATGGAGATAAAATTTCAAAATTTTGGGCAGATTTTCCATTTCAATCAATTTTTTCCTGTAACACAACAAGGGTTAACAGCCAAACTAAACTCCATATCTATTACCCTGATTCTGCAGTGTACAGAAACACTGCTATATGGGCATACGGCAGAGCTTAGAACAGATGGAGCACGATATCGCTTCTGGAGGGCAGATTTCACTGGAATAATTTTCAGGTGCCATGTCGCAATTGAGAACACCCTGAAATACGCCTACAGTGGAAATCCCCAAGAAGTGACCCCATTTCGGAAACTACACCCCCCAAGGTATTTTTTAAGGCATGTAGCGAGCACTTTGACCGAACAAGCAATTCATAGAATTTAGAAGTATTTGGCTGTGAAAATGAAAAATTTCATTTTTACAAGAAAATGTCGCTTTAGGGCTTTTAGGCCCACATTATTCATTTTCACAAGGGGTAACACAATTTGTTACCCATTTTCTCCTGAATATGGCAACACTTCACGTGTGGTCATGAACTGCTGTATGTGCGCACTGTAAAGTTATCCTACACAATATATATTGATGTAAAAGCTTTATATGGTAGGACATAGTCACTATATATAGCAGCTAAAAGAAACAAGGGTCTCAAATTATATCAAAGAAATCTGTTGTATATTATATGTCATCACATTGCCGAGGCTCTGAGCTATCAGAACATACAACGTTCTAGTCCCCTTTTATAAAACAACACCCATCAAGGTATTCATCTAGGGCTGTAATGAGAATTTTTAGCTTTGTTATGGGTTTTATTAGAATGCCAATTGAAATGTGGAGAAAAAGGGAATTAGAATTTTTACCAGCTTACAGTTTCAAGGGGGTGTTTGATAAAATGATCAATGGGGGTTTAGTTAAAAGAGGTGTGGTAGATTCTAAAACAATCTTTTATGCAAAGTCCCGGCTTTGAGGTGCACGTCTCACAATGATGAATTGTGTTTTTCCTGATTAAATTTCTGGAGCAAACCCGACACCTTTTTTGTGGCCTTCTCCATGTCTCTTACCCCAGGGAAATGCTGTCCTCGTATTATTCTGCTCCCTTCCTGTTCCTGTTCCACAAATAAAAAGGTCTTTATTACTTTTTCTTGAAAGTGCAGGAATTTTCCTCTGTTTCCTGCACTTCTGTATATTACAAAAGCATTATAGAGGGCTATTTGCATCAGGTGCAATGCCAATTTTTTATACCATGCCTGAGTTTTGCGGAAGGCAGTGTATGGTTGCAGTACCTGGTCTGACAGATCCATCCTTCCCATAAACTTATTATAGTCCTGGATGCACACGTGTTTGGGGACCGATTCTGTGGATCCACGATCTGGGACAGGGGTGGATCTGTCAGCGTGTATGGTGGTAAGTACAAAGACGTCACGCTTGTCTTTGTACTTTACAAGCATCATGTTATCACTGCAAACTGCCCTGCGTCCCCTCACTTTTATTCTTTGGTCTATAAAATTTTTAGATGTTTTTGGTTTCGTCTGATAGTTCCCCATGCAACCGTGTCTCTGGAAAACAGACATTTCAGTAGTGGGACACTTGTGTAGAAGTTGTCAAGGTACAAGTTGTACCCTTCACCTAGCAGGGGGTGAATCAAGACCCATATTATTTTGCCTGCTATTCCAAGGAGAGGGTGGCACTCTGGGGGTTCGATTTTTGAATCTTTTTCCATCGTAAAACTCTGAATTTATGTGTGTAGCCACTTAGGCTTTCACATCATTTTGTAGATTTTGATGCCATATTGGCCCATTTTTTGGGCAGGTATTGGCAAAAATGCAGTCAGCCCTTGAAATGCACAAGGGATTCATGGGTGGACAGATGCTTTTGGGGGGTGTATACCTCGCCAAACTTGAGATTATAATAATCTGTAATGGGCTGAATTATGTATAAACGATCATATCCAGGATCATTAGGGGGTGGACAATCTGCATTATTGTTATAATGTAGAAATTTCAGTAGAACTTCGAATCGGGTCCTGCACATAATGGTGCGGTATATTGGCGTGTGATGTAAAAGGTCATTGACCGTAGTGATGTTTTTTTTATCCCCATATTAAATATTAGACTCCCAAATTTGTTCATTTCCACAGGGGTCGTGGGAGTCCACTGAAGGGGTCTTGCATAGTATGAGTTGGGGGGGGCGGCTAAAAATTGATTGGCATAGAGGGCGGAGCCTGGCTGCAGACCTAGCAGGACACATGTAGGAGAGCTCTCCTCCTTACCACTCTGCTAACTGGTAAATTCAGCGGTCTAATTTGCTCAAGAATGGGAAAAGTCGGTAGATATATACCCAGAGAGAAACCTGAAGTCAGCAAACCGGAGCGCGGTGCCTCCGACATGGATAAATATCTCAACAAGAAAACTACAGCTCCTGTGTCGGCCGGTCCTAAGATGGTGCTGCCGGAACTAGATGTCTGGGGCAGGGATTCGGAGGGAGAGGATGAAGCTGCTGCAGAGCACACAGCAGGCCCCACATCACAAAGTGCTGCCCCGATATCCAGGCAGTTCCTGCAGCAGGCTTTATCAGCAGCCCTGGCCCCAGTGGTTCAGGATCTGCAGGAGATTAAAGCTGACCTGAAGCATATCGGCACGAGGGTGGAAACACTGGAAAGTAACCAGGCGTCCATCTCGAATTACATCAGAGCTGCAAGCGATCACACCATGGCTCTGGCAGCCTCTCTGGACACTGCATACTCCCTCATAGAAGACCAAGAGAACAGGAATAGGAGGAAAAACCTCCGGATCCGCGGCCTGCCTGAAAGCACCCCACATGAAGGCTTACCAGAAGCTGCCGGCGCCATCTTCTCCCTGCTCCTGGGAAGCTCCAGAGCGGCCGAGATTCAAATAGAAAGAATCCATAGAGCGCTCAGGCCGAAGCCAAAAGAGAGAGAGAACCCCAGAGACGTGGTATGCGGTCTCCTGAGGTATGTGGACACTGCTGCCCTAATGCAGGCTGCCAGAAATATGAAGGAGATCATATATGAGGGGGCTAAAATCTCTATCTACCAGGACCTGGCATCCTCCACATTGAATAAAAGGAGGGCGCTGCGGCCCCTCACTGACCATCTGCGCCATCACAAGGTGCCATATAAATGGCTATTCCCCTTCGGCCTCACATTTGCTGTAGATGGGAAGCGCTGCACCATTCGCCTGCCACAAGATCTCCAGGCGGCCTGGGAGCTGCTGCAAACAGATCCACTAGATGTACCATCATGGCTGCCGTCTGCAGAGATTGGAACACAGCTGCCAGATCTCCCAGAGGCCTCAGGATGGCTTAAAGCTCCACAGAAGAAGAGGAACCAGCACAGATCTAGAGACACTTGAAGTCCTAGAGACTATACAGAGGAGTTATCTTACCTCAGATGAAGTTCTCCACAGACATCATAGAGGGACAGGTTCTTACTTGATTATATCACATCTTAAGTCTGCAAGTATACCTGTCTGTCATGAGTCCTGAATTGTTCCCGTTCTTGTTGTAATCTGCAGAGCAGACATTCTGCTTTGCAATGTTATTTTACTGCATTCAACCTAGACCATAATATGTAAGGTGCTATCCCGCACCAGTTCAGCAGGTGGCGCAATGTGGACACCATTATGAAGATATGGTTCCACTTTGTACCCCCCCTACCTACCAGGGTTATCTTGGCACAGACCTGGTACATGTGCCTGATTAAATGGCTGCTCATGCCCGCTTCACTGCAGCTAAGTGACCTGCTGCGGTGTTGCTGGCATGGGAGTCATTGCACTGTTATACTTGTCATGTTGACAGAAACTTTAGTTGTGATGTTACTTGTTCACTCCCTAGATACGGCCGATGTGAATAACTGGAGTTCTCCGGTTCCAAAGTCACCCCATTTTCTCAATGATGTCGTCAATTAAATGTACAACGTACAATGTCAGGGGCTTTAATACCCCACAAAAGCGCTCTCAGGTCATCCGTCTGCTAAAAAAGAACAATACAGATATTTGCTTCTTTCAGGAGCTGCATTTTAGAGAAACAAATGTACCTAAAATTCAGAACCCATACTTCCAACACTGGTATTTCAGTGCCTTTGAGAAAGCAAAAAGAGGAGTGGGTATTGCAATTTCTAGAAAAGTACCATTTACATTGATATCTACCCTGACGGACCCTGAGGGCCGCTTCATTTTCGTGAAAGGCCTCATAGGTACACAAAAGGTCACACTCGCTAGTCTGTACAGCCCTAACCGTGGCCAGAAACAATGGATCAAGATCACACTAAGTAAACTAG
The DNA here is from genome assembly GCF_905171765.1 of Bufo bufo. Taxonomy (NCBI): domain Eukaryota; kingdom Metazoa; phylum Chordata; class Amphibia; order Anura; family Bufonidae; genus Bufo; species Bufo bufo. Next base: position 418,458,623 of record NC_053394.1, read on the forward strand.
ATCTGTTTGCAGAGGGGATTAGATTGATTGGGGGAGACCTCAATGTCACTCTGAATCCTTTGATTGATGCTTCTGACGGCTCCTCCCAATTGACCCAATCAGCACTGGGTTGCATCAATAGGTACATATCAGACATGAACCTGTTGGACGTCTGGCGACTAGCCCACCCAGACACTAGGGACTTCACCTTCTTCTCGGCCCCACACAAATCATATAAAAGATTAGACTATATCCTACTGTCAAGCAATGCCGTGGATATGGTGGACTCGGCTGACATAGGTGTTGTGTCCGTCTCTGACCACGCCCCAGTCTCTGCTGCCCTCAGATTTTCCAGCTTGCCTGCCTCAGTTAGACAGTGGCGCTTAAACGAGACGCTGCTAGATAGACAAGCAGATACCTCAATCCTGGAGCAAAAATTAAAGGACTTCTTTATAGATAATGCGACACCAGGTATGCCCCAGACGACACTGTGGGAGACGCACAAGGTGGTTATCCGGGGAGAGTTAATAGCCTTAGGTAGTAGGGTTAAAAAAGAGAAACAAAAGATCCTACACGATCTCTTGGTTCAGATAGCAGATAAAGAAGCGGTCCATAAACGGTCTAGAGCAATAAAAGTCCAGACTGAACTGACCCAGCTAAGATCACAACTAAAAGACCATTTAAACATTCAAAACGCAAAGGCTTATCAATATGCCCAATTTAAACACTACTCACACGGGGATAAAGGTTCTAAACTGACATCCTCCCTTATTAAACAAAGGAAAGAGTCCATGTTCATACCCAATATCAAATCCAGTACTGGAAATATGCTGCATAAAACAGCTGACATTGCAGAAGAATTTCAAAAATTCTATAAGCAACTATACGGCCTGTCAGACCCTAATCACCCAGATCCATCAATACCAGAAGCAACAGACTTGTTTTTGAAAGGCCTCAATCTACCCCAGATAACCTCCCAAGAAAGTGACACCTTATTAGAGCCAGTCACCGAACTAGAAGTGAAAAAGTTACTAGCCTCTATGCCCATGGGTAAAAGTCCTGGCCCAGATGGCTTTCCAGTGGGCTATTATAAAAAATTCTCAGATATATTAATACCCCACCTGGTAACGTGGTGCAATGCACTCCTAAATGGTGAAACCCTTCATAAACAATCACTGGAGGCCACGGTAACCATCCTCCCCAAACCGGGGAAAGATCCCCTTCTCTGCGGTAGTTTTAGGCCAATCTCGTTACTTAACGTAGATATAAAAATATGGGCCAAACTTCTGGCGACACGTCTGGGAAATCTACTTCCTAAACTTATCCACCCTGACCAATCTGGCTTTGTTCCAGGGAGGGAAGGGAATCATAATTCCTGTAGGTTAATCACAGCAATACAGTGGGCCAAAAAGAAAAACCTCCCCTTGGCGCTGCTCAGTGTGGATGCGGAGAAGGCCTTCGACCGGGTGAGCTGGGACTTTATGAGGAGGACTCTACTGAGGTTTGGAATCCCGACGAGATTTCAGGAGGCAGTCATGTCATTGTACAAGGATCCGAGTGCTAGAATCAGGGTCAATGGCACATTGTCCCCATCCTTCCCTATTCGCAACGGGACACGTCAGGGCTGCCCCCTATCTCCTGCCTTATATATATTGGTCATGGAGACCCTTCTTCAGGCCATTAGAGACCATGTAAATATACGTGGTGTGAAAACAGAAAATGACGCCATAGAATACATTAACGTGGCATATGCTGACGATCTACTGATCATGGTTTCTAACCCGGTCGAGGCCTTCCCGCATCTTTTGACACTGTTTAAAGAGTACGGTAGGCTATCAAACTACAAAATGAATTATACCAAGTCAGAAGCTTTAAACGTCAATGCTCCGGCGAGCTCCATAGCCATTTTGAAATCAAATACACCATTTAAATGGCAGTCCTCCTGTGTTTCCTACCTAGGAGTTAGGATTTCCGCCTGCACGGAAGATTTATTCCGGCTTAATTATACTCCCCTAATATCAGAGGTCCAAAACCTGCTCCAATCGCTACGCCTCCCTTATTCCTCTTGGATGGGAAGGAAGAATATACTAAAAGCGTTTGTCCTCCCAAAAATTATGTACGTACTACAGATGTTGCCAATATTTTTACCTAACTCATATTTTACAAGGATTCGCAGGCTTTTTATGACTTACCTATGGGGCGGCAAGAAGGCTAGGGCTCCTCACCAGAGGCTGGTACTGGGGCGTGGTCATGGAGGTATAGCACTGCCGGATGTCCAAACATATTACAGGGCTATTCACCTAAGGAGGTGGTTGCAGCTTTATTCCCCTGCCTACCGCACATTGGGCACGGAACTGGAACTAATGCAGCTCACCCAACCACAGAAAGCAGCACTATGGGGTCAGGCAAATGCATCACTCCATTCACATGTCCTCTTAAAGGGCACTAGCCTGGTCATTAAACAGCTCAACAAGACACATGGGCTCCTACAGAACCCCCCTAGTATAATGCCAGCAGATCTCATACCACACTCAATTCAGCCTCCAGGATCTCAGGTCTCGCAGATTTGGCACAGATTAAGAGATTTCTCCACAGCTGACTTTATAGGAAAGGTAAACGGCACTTTACCGGATCAACATCCCCTTAGCTTAGCCTGGAGTACATTTAACTTTCTAGACCTAATAACTATAAAATCTGCTGGGAAACAACTAACTACTCAGAAGTCATGTGTAATGACCCCGACATGGTTTGAAAAATTAGCAACCCCCCCTTCCCCTCAACGCAAATTGATATCCACTATATATTTGTCCTTGATCTCACCACAACGTCGCATTACTCCACAATATGTCCACACCTGGGCTAATGACCTTAAGGTTACCTTTTCGGAGACAGATATTCTCCGTATGCACGCACACTCGCATGGCTTCTCCCGCTGCGTGAAGATCCAAGAGCACTCATATAAGGTCCTCACACAGTGGTACCTCACCCCCAAACAACTATTTCTTAGTGGTCTGAGTGATCATGACAGGTGTTGGAGGTGTGGGGAAGAGAGTGGCACTCTTCTACACATTTTTTGGTCCTGTTCTAAAATAAGAGGATACTGGGATGGCGTCTCTCGGACCATTAATGAAATTCTAAACACTAACCTGACATTAACCCCAGAGTTGGTTCTTTTATGGCTTCCAACAAAAGAACTATCGCCATCAAGGAACAAACTTGTTATACACTTGATTCAAGCTGCCCGTCTACTTATCCCCCAAAAGTGGCTGAGTAAAGAACCCCCCACCACCTCTCAGTGGTTAAGCAAACTAGATCACATTCATCGTATGGAAGAGCTAGCGGGCTGGGAACTTAGGGCACATGAGAAGCACAAAAAGCTATGGGCCCCATGGATTACATATAGATATGCGAATGGTACACCAACATCTTAAACAATTTTCAACAGACAAACAACTTTGAAAATGTCCCCCCAGACAGGAACGACACATTAGTGAGAATGGAGGGTGCTAAACCTTCTTCCTCCCTTTGGAATCATCAAAGGCTATCTTAACAGCCTCAGACCGTATCTGTCCAGTTCTAAGGACACCCCCCCATCCCCCATCCTCCCCCCCCCCTTTTTATATGTTTGTTTGACCTACCTACATCAGGTCACACACCAAATGTCAATTAGTTGGTTCTAGATGACCTTGCTCTGAAGACATGCACTTTATATATGTCATATGTATACTATGCACTATACTGTCAAAGTACGCTTTAGACTTGTCTGTAATAACTCTGATTTGTGCATCAATGTATGTAAACATCTCTTTTGATATGCTTTTCAATAAAAAGACAATTGACAAAAAAAAAAAAATTGATTGGCATAAAAATTAGTTTGCTCCACCATCATGCCTATCAATTCACCCAACAATAAAAAAAGTCGAAAAAAATCAGCTTCTTTGAACCCTGCAGTGTTCATATGAATGCCTGTAGTAGCCGTGGAGTCCGGCCCCTGAGGTACAAAGTTAGGGTTCAAGCACACGACCGTATGTATTTTGCAGTTCGCAAAAAATACGGATTGTAATATGGACAATAATAGGACATGTTCTATTTTTTTGCGGCTGGTATGGCATGAGCCTCCTCGGCGCTGTACACCCGTTGAGACATTTTGTAACTTTAACAACTAATACTAACTTGGAAAGTAAATTTATTTTTTTATGCTAAAAATAGAGCGCTAACCCTGATGAATTCCTAATACTAAGATAAGGACCCAAACACGCTTTCTCCCAATATGCTAAATGAACCCCATATTTATTAATTTTTTTTGACAGGTCTCTGGCTCCGATCAATTCCCTCACAGAAATGAGAGGATCGAAGCTGAGAGATAGCGTTCTGTCACATAATTCATTTTGATTGGTCCGTTCCTGACAGTGGACCAATCACAATGATAGCTGGATGGGACTACAGGAGGAGATGTGTGCACATGCGCACGATCGCTGACAGGGAATCACAGTTAAATCTGTTAATCATTTGACAGTGATAATTTTTGTAAATATATTTGATTAAACAATTCCCACCCTTTAGGAGAAAATTCATCCCAACTTACCTCATTGTTGTCATTCGGTCTCCCCTGGTTACGGCCACCAATCTTCTCCGGAATCCCGGTGCGCAGAAGACTCCTTCTTTTCTCCCGGCCGGGCCACTCGCTGTCCTGAACGCGCACGCCGCCGCGCATGCGCGATGGTGACTTCTTCCTGGCCAGAATAGTACAGAGCCGCGAACGCGCACGTCGGCTCTGTACTATACTGGCCAGGAATAAGTCACCATGGCGCATGCGCGGTGGCGTGCGCATTCAGAAGACTTCAATCAAGATGAAGCCCGCCCCCAGCCAGAATCCAGGAAGTGAATGGCGCGCTGGCAGCAGGTAAGTATGAAAATGCAAAGTGGGAATACCCCTTTAAGCGGGAGTTGTTCAGTCCCCGACACAGTGGGGTAAGTGGAGCTTCAGGCGCACAATCTCGGCAGGGGAGCATTTAAATGAATGCCGTGCATGTACGGCGGAATGCGGTCTGGCATAGTATTCCCTGCCGTACATGCACGGCATAATGCGTTAAGGGGTTAAAGGGGAGGGCGCTGTGGAGGTCACTGTTAAAGGGGCGAGGTACTGTGGAGGTCACTGTTAAAGGGGCGAGGTACTGTGGATGTCACTGTTATAGAGGATACTGTCGATATCTTTAAACGGCACACACAAACATGAAATGAAATATACCCGAGCGAAGCCGGGTCCTTCTCCTAGTGTTCCTATAAATCTAAAATGAAGGTAGCCGCACACATGAATTCATGGCCTCCTTTCCGCCTCATCTCCTCCGGACTAGAGTAACACATGGTGGTCAGGAAAACCAGATGGCCGCACATTGCAACATTAACACATTCTCATCTCTGTTCCCATCCTACCCCTTTCTTTCTGACATGAAAAAATACAAGCTTGTCTGTGACCAAATGGTTGGCATTTCAAGAGGCAGGTCCTTTCTGCTGCAGCTCTCCCTATCACAGCTCGGGGGTGTCCTTTCTGCTGCAGCTCTCTCCCTACCACAGCTCAGGGGGTGTGTCCTTTCTGCGCCAGCTCTCTCCCTACCACAGCTCAGGGGGTGTGTCCTTTCTGCGCCAGCTCTCTTCCTACCACAGCTCAGGGGGTGTGTCCTTTCTGCGCCAGCTCTCTCCGTACCACAGCTCAGGGGATGTGTCCTTTCTGCGCCAGCTCTCTCCCTACCACAGCTCAGGGGGTGTGTCCTTTCTGCGCCAGCTCTCTCCCTACCACAGCTCAGGGGATGTGTCCTTTCTGCGCCAGCTCTCTCCGTACCACAGCTCAGGGGTGTGTCCTTTCTGCGCCAGGTCTCTCCGTACCACAGCTCAGGGGGTGTGTTCTTTCTGCGCCAGCTCTCTTCCTACCACAGCTCAGGGGTGTGTCCTTTCTGCGCCAGCTCTCTCCGTACCACAGCTCAGGGGGTGTGTCCTTTCTGCGCCAGCTCTCTCCGTACCACAGCTCAGGGTGTGTGTCCTTTCTGCGCCAGCTCTCTTCCTACCACAGCTCAGGGGTGTGTCCTTTCTGCGCCAGCTCTCTCCCTACCACAGCTCAGGGTGTGTGTCCTTTCTGCACCAGCTCTCTCCGTACCACAGCTCAGGGGGTGTGCCCTTTCTACCATTGCTCATTCCCTGTAAACTGACATCGCCAACAGGTAGCAGTGGAAGATTTAAACTGCATGCAGCCCCCTTAGTGAGGTGGTCGGAGAAATAAGGAAAAGGACAAACAGCAGGTGGCGCTATTCAGATCCAAGCAGAAAAAGGGACTAGATCTAGCGAGTAAAAATCACAAATTTTCTTTATTCCATATCAAATGTTAGAAAACGCACATAGTCGGTGACCAGCAGTCTGACATGTTTTGGTAAAAGACCTTACTCATAAACTGACCAACTCACTACTATACAGATACATTTTATAGAATGAGGCCTCTTGCACACGGCCGTTCCGTGCATTGGGGACCGCAATTTTGCTGTCCCCACCGCAGGGGCTCCATCCGTGCGGCAGCCGCGACGGTTCAGAACCATTCAACTTGAATGGGTCCGTTATCCGCCCGCACCGTAAAAATATAGAACAAGTTCTATTTTTTTGCAGTGTGGAGACACAGACAGAAACACCACGGAAGCACGCCGTAGTGCTTCCGTACCTCCGTTCCGCACCGCAGCTCCGAATTACAGGCCGCAATACGGGCCACGGCCGTGTGCATGAGGCCTAAGGGTCCATTCACACGTCCGTATGAACGGGTCACATTTTTACGAAATGGGTGCGGACCCATTCATTTCAACGGGTCGCAAAAGATGCGGACAGCACACTGTCTGCTGTCCGCATCCGTAGTTCCGTTCTGCGGCCCCACAAAAAAAGATAGAGCATGTCCTATTCTTGTCCGCATTCGGGATCAAAAATAAGCATTTCTATCACAGGGCCGGCTATGTGCGGTCCGCAAGATTCCGGTTTCCTTGTTTTGCGGATCTGCAATCTCCGGAAAAAGTATTCAGATCCAGGTATTGGTTTGAAAAAATGTCGATTTTATTTTTTGTGCCACAACCCCTTTAAGGCTCTGTTCACACCACCACCGTGCCTTAACAGAAACGCTGGCACCGGGAATACATTTTCCAGAATGGAAGATACGTATAACGGAGGCTGCCATACATCGTTATGCAAGATGCAAAACATTTGGAGATAATAGATTTATATTGTCTAATGTGAAAACGGGGCATCACTTCAGTTCTCTGCCGTGTCCGTTCCTCTTTAAACCAGACGTGCGAAGGGAAAAATCCTTCCATGCTCCGCGTCCTCATCCCTCTTATCATGCCTTCTCTCTCAGTCAGCTCTTAGATGAGAAATTGTTCCTGCGCGGCGCTGATAAGCGCGTTGGTCCCGGTGACGTCCGGTAATTATAGCAGCAGATCGCACCTTCCTTGGCTTGTTTTGTTCAGGAAGACTCTTGCAGACCATTTGTCCTTCACTACAGTGGAAAACAGCCTGTAACCAAGACACCTGGAGGTGGCTGCAGACGTAGCCTCCTGCCTGACATCAAACATGGTCACCCCGCCGCTATGTCCAGTGTGGTGCGCCAGAACCTTGGGCAAGGTGGTTAACGGGGGTCCATTTCAAGCAGGAGCAGCATGTGGACTAGTGTTAAAGGAACACTGCAGGCTAAACTAGTATGCTAATGCTGAACCTGGGGGTGGGGCATGACACAGGGACTCTCTTTGGTTTTCTTTTAATTCCTGTGTCATGCTCCACCCCCTCAGGTCATGCAAACTTAAAGGGCATCTGTCAGCAGTTTTGCACCTATGACACTGGCTGACCTGTTACATGTGCACTTGGCAGCTGAAGTCATCTGTGTTGGCCCCCATGTTCATATGTGCCCGCATTGCTGAGAAAAATGAGGTTTTAATATATGCAAATGAGCCTCTAGGAGCAACGGGGGCGTTACCATTACACCTAAAGGTCCTGCTCTCTCTGCAACGCTCCCTCTTGACTGACCCTGTGTTATGGTGTTTTCACTGTCTGGCCCTGTCAATCAAAGTGCAAAGGACGCAGCAGTTCCAGAGAGAGCTGAGCCCCTAGGTGTAATGGTAACGCCCCCGGTGCTCCTAGAGGCTCATTTGCATATATTAAAACCTCATTTTTCTCAGCAATGCGGGCACATATGAACATGGGACCAACACAGATGCCTTCAGCTGCCAAGAGCACATGTAAGAAAACTGCTGACAGATGCCCTTTAAGAACACTGCAACTTCAACCCTTTAATTTTCCACATATATATATATATATGTTAAAGGTTGCCCCCATCTGGGACATTTATGGGATGTCCACAGGATATGCCATAAAAGTCCATAAGGGTACGGCGACACTGGTCGTGGCCAGGATTGAAGAGTAGCGGTGATCCCAAAGACATGAATGGGATCGCAAAGTCAGTCACAAGAAATCCAGCAGCGTTGGATTTCCTGCAACTGAGGCTGTGACCATTGTTGCTGTGCAGCCATACCCTTAGGTGCAGGTCCCACGTTTGGGACCCGCTTCTCTCTCAAGAACAAGGCCCTGTCACACCCACGCGGGAATGGAGAGGTGGTCGCACATGCGCAGCACTCTCCATTTCACTGCCATTTCCGAAAATAGCTGAATGTGCCTTCCTGTGGACATCCCAGATCGAGAGCGATGTCAGGGATCCCGTCATTTGGACGTCGGTGCACACTGAGATACGAGCAGAGAATCAGACCTCTCTGTGCAGCCAGTGAAAATGAATGGGGTGTATATGACCTGAAAACTGAAGCTCCATCTTTGACACCGGCAATACAGTCAGTAACATCTAACATCTCTGTAATGAATCTTTATACCATTTTCTACCATTTTTCACTTGGCTTCAGCCATCAGCAGTAGCAAGCCTGCTTGCTGATGGTTTCCAGGTGGCAGTAGATAATTTTGCAATATATGAACTTTATATTACATCTTATTAGGGATAAGTGTCACCGTCCTCTGTTCCCCGCAGCGTGTAGTTCCCCGTTCCCTGCCTGGGTTCAGAATCCTCCTCACTCAGCAAATAAACCTTCTAGTGTAAAATCGCAGGGGAGATGCTCATTTTGGTAGATAGCGAAGCGCTGGACTCCGGAGCCCCCATAGAGAATGAACTGGAGCGGCAGTGAGCATGCACGACCTGCCGCTCCTTGAGAACAGGGCCTTCGTACTGGTGTTCAGTCGGGCCCCCAGCAATCAGCTAGTTATTCCCTATCCTGTGGGCAGGGGGATCACGTAAAAACTTAGCACAACCCCTTTAACTCCTAATTTCTCCAAACCTCAGCAACGTAATGGAGGAAGACTGGTATGTTTTTAGTCAGCAGGGTCATCCCTCCCAGGCATTGTGGCTGGTTTAATAGGGTAGATCCTGCTGAGAGATGCCCTTTAAAGCTTTGTACCTATTAGTGATGAGAGAACTGGTTTGTTGTGCTTTGGACAAACCCGGTTCGTTCATCTACAGAAGTCTTTTCTATTCTGATCCGATCCCTATCTCCGTACTCTGATTAAAATGTATTGCCTCCCATGACGCTCTTTCAATATGGCCACCGTTAACGCGAGACTTCAGCAGTCTCGTGCATGTGCGTTACGGTGAGCAGCGGCGCATGCATTGAAGGGGTTATCCAACCCCTATAATGACCCCCCCAATGCCCGAGCCCCTCGTATGGATTATACTTACTCCGCTCACTTATAAACACGAGATTCTGCAAATATGACAGAATATGGGGAATGCCTAAAAAGCCAGCAAAGTGACGAGCGATAATATCACTTTATATGACGAGGCAGTACCATGGTAAAAGCCGTACATGGCTCTAGTGGGCCGAGCATCAGGTCAGCACATTGTCAGGGTGAGCGGTCGGTCTGTGAGGTGGAGATGATCACGATCCTGTGGAGTTTGTGTTTCATCAGTTCTGGCGTCTGAGCAGATGCCCCCCCACAGTCACAGTCAAGATTTCAATCTATACCGACTCATCGGGGATGCGGCATCTGTGGAAATGATCTTAATTGAGTTTGATGGGTGTGCTAATTATATCAGTGCACTATGCCGAACGCTCGGCCCTGCATTATTTGTGAAGGCGCTATGTAATCTGTTCAAAAACTTCTTCACTTTGCTTTCCATTGAGAATGACGCAATGCGATTTCAGGGGTCGGTAAAACCATATGAAAAGCCAGGAATGTACATGCGTTACCCCCGTCCACACTGATACACCTAAACGGCACTATTCACTCTGACATGCTTATCCTATACTGATCCTGAGTTACATCCTGTATTATACTCCAGAGCTGCACTCACTATTCTGCTGGTGCAGTCACTGTGTACATACATTACTTATCCTGTACTGATCCTGAGTTACATCCTGTATTATACTCCAGAGCTGCACTCACTATTCTGCTGGCGGAGTCACTGTGTGCATACATTACATTACTTATCCTGTACTGATCCTGAGTTACATCCTGTATTATACTCCAGAGCTGCACTCACTATTCTGCTGGTGCAGTCACTGTGTACATACATTACATTACTTATCCTGTACTGACCCTGAGTTACATCCTGTATTATACTCCAGAGCTGCACTCACTATTCTGCTGGTGCAGTCACTGTGTACATACATTACATTACTTATCCTATACTGATCCTGAATTACATCCTGTATTATACTCCAGAGCTGCACTCACTATTCTGCTGGTGCAGTCACTGTGTACATACATTACATTACTTATCCTGTACTGATCCTGAGTTACATCCTGCATTATACTCCAGAGCTGCACTCACTATTCTGCTGGTGCAGTCACTGTGTACATACATTACATTACTTATCCTGTACTGACCCTGAGTTACATCCTGTATTATACTCCAGAGCTGCACTCACTATTCTGCTGGTGCAGTCACTGTGTACATACATTACATTACTTATCCTGTACTGACCCTGAGTTACATCATGTATTATACTCCAGAGCTGCACTCACTATTCTGCTGGTATATGATACAGTCAACATGTCTGTGGCCAGGCACACCACTCATAGTTTAGCTACCACCTATAATGTGAGTTGGGGGTCAGTTTTGCCTATTTTGGACCACTGCTTCATGTGAAATAATACTCTTCAGAGCTGGATCTATGTGGAGCTTGACCCTAGGAGGAATGCTAGGAGCGTGTAGATACCGGGTGTTACCCCGAATCAGCATGACATATAAAGATATCAAAGGTGAATTCTTTCCTAATGGGTTGCTGGGGTATTGTCCAAGTCCTGGCTGATGGGTGATAGAACACTTTAGTGAGTGTATGTATACTGTATATGTGTGTATGTACAGTCGTGGCCAAAAGTTTTGAGAATGACACAAATATTATTTTTCACAAAGTTTGCTGCTAAACTGCTTTTAGATCTTTGTTTCAGTTGTTTCTGTGATGTAGTGAAATATAATTACACGCACTTCATACGTTTCAAAGGCTTTTATCGACAATTACATGACATTTATGCAAAGAGTCAGTATTTGCAGTGTTGGCCCTTCTTTTTCAGGACCTCTGCAATTCGGCTGGGCATGCTCTCAATCAACTTCTGGGCCAATTCCTGACTGATAGCAACCCATTCTTTCATAATCACTTCTTGGAGTTTGTCAGAATTAGTGGGTTTTTGTTTGTCCACCCGCCTCTTGAGGATTGACCACAAGTTCTCAATGGGATTAAGATCTGGGGAGTTTCCAGGCCATGGACCCAAAATGTCAACGTTTTGGTCCCCGAGCCACTTAGTTATCACTTTTGCCTTATGGCACGGTGCTCCATCGTGCTGGAAAATGCATTGTTCTTCACCAAACTGTTGTTGGATTGTTGGAAGAAGTTACTGTTGGAGGGTGTTTTGGTACCATTCTTTATTCATGGCTGTGTTTTTGGGCAAAATTGTGAGTGAGCCCACTCCCTTGGATGAGAAGCAACCCCACACATGAATGGTCTCAGGATGCTTTACTGTTGGCATGACACAGGACTGATGGTAGCGCTCACCTTTTCTTCTCCGGACAAGCCTTTTTCCAGATGCCCCAAACAATCGGAAAGAGGCTTCATCGGAGAATATGACTTTGCCCCAGTCCTCAGCAGTCCATTCACCATACTTTCTGCAGAATATCAATCTGTCCCTGATGTTTTTTTGGAGAGAAGTGGCCTCTTTGCTGCCCTTCTTGACACCAGGCCATCTTCCAAAAGTCTTCGCCTCACTGTGCGTGCAGATGCGCTTACACCTGCCTGCTGCCATTCCTGAGCAAGCTCTGCACTGGTGGCACTCCGATCCCGCAGCTGAATCCTCTTTAGGAGACGATCCTGGCGCTTGCTGGACTTTCTTGGACGCCCTGAAGCCTTCTTAACAAGAATTGAACCTCTTTCCTTGAAGTTCTTGATGATCCTATAAATTGTTGATTGAGGTGCAATCTTAGTAGCCACAATATCCTTGCCTGTGAAGCCATTTTTATGCAACGCGTTTCTTTGCAGGTCACCATGGTTAACAATGGAAGAACAATGATTTCAAGCATCACCCTCCTTTTTACATGTCAAGTCTGCCATTTTAACCCAATCAGCCTGACATAATGATCTCCAGCCTTGTGCTCGTCAACATTTTTGGATTAAGTTAATTTTCATGGCAAAGAAGGACTATGCAATTCATCTGATCACTCTTCATAACATTCTGGAGTATATGCAAATTGCTATTATAAAAACTTAAGCAGCAACTTTTCCAATTTCCAATATTTATTTAATTCTCAAAACTTTTGGCCACGACTGTATATATATACACACACTATTTAGTCCAGAAAAACGGGCAGCACTCCAAAAAAGTAAAATGAAAGTAAAACTTTTATTCACCCATGTGGAACAAGCAACGTTTCGGCTCTACAATAGAGCCTTTCTCAAGCAAATAATCAGGACGAAGACCATCCATATTGCATTTATAAATCAAATGTAACATAATTGCTAATCAAAGTGCATGCGATGCAACTGTGTGCTAATAAAGTGACATGTGCAACAACTTACATACAATGAAATGACGTGTACAAATCATATGGTGTATCTCAGAGTGGAAGGCGATAGAGAGAGGGCACAAGGAGGTAGCGAAGTCCACTGACCAGATGAATGGTGGCATCAGCCTGTCCAGCGCCTGCTTCAGCGTGTCAACAAAAGAAATGCGCATGCCCGGATGACGTTCCCAGCCAGTGTTATCTCATCACATTGGGACGGCACTTCCGGCATGCGCCCAGCCGTCCCAACCTATGCTGAAGCAGGCGCTGGACAGGCTGATGCCGCCGTTCTTCTGGTCAGTGGACTTCGCTACCTCCTGGTGCCCTCTCTCTCTCCTTCCACTCTGAGATACACCATATGATTTGAGAAAGCCTTGAGAAAGCCTTCATGTTGGAGCCGAAACGTCGCAACACTAATGGGTGAATAAACACAATTTGTTATACTGCGTATACAGTATGTGTGTGTATATATAGGTATACAGTATATGTGTGTGTAAGTGTGTATATATAGGTATACAGTATATGTGTGTGTGTAAGTGTGTATATATAGGTATACAGTATATGTGTGTATGTGTATATATAGGTATACAGTATATGTGTGTATGTGTATATATAGGTATACAGTATATGTGTGTATGTGTATATATAGGTATACAGTATATATAGGTATACAGTATATGTGTGTATATATAGGTATACAGTATATGTGTGTATGTGTATATATAGGTATACAGTATATGTGTGTATATATAGGTATACAGTATATGTGTGTATGTGTATATATATTGTGGCGACTCGCTCTGGTAGACAGGATTAGAGGACGCAGTATAGAGGCAACAACAAGTTCTTTAGATCAAACAGTTCAGTGTTTTATTCACACTTTAGGCAAGTGACAAAACAAGCAGTCATAATCAAACAAAAAGTCACCTTGCAGTGTTGGTGGTAATTCACACCATGCGGCAATTCTGCCTCAAAGAGTCCTTGCTGATAGCAGCACCAACCTGTTTTCACGCCAAACAGGTAGCAAGCTTTCATCCAGACACAAGGCTCCCAGATCCCACCACAGAGACATGGCTTCTGAGCCCAGCTGCCTATTTAAGGACAGCCAGGTGCTGCCAAAACCCGGACGAGCACTTAAAGGGTTTCTGTCACCCTACTAAAGTGTTTTTTTTTTTTTTGGGCTAGTTAAATTAGTTATATAGCGATATCTGAAAATATAATAGTGTTCCTTACTTTGATCCAGCAGTTTAGTCAAAAAACTAAGTTTTATCATATGCAAATTCGGTCTCTACCAGCAAGTAGGGCGTCTACTTGCTGGTAGCTGCTGCAGAAATCCGCCCCCTCCTCTTGTTGATTGACAGGGCCAGCCGGGATCTCCTCCTCCGGCCAGCCCTGTCGGCATTTCAAAAATCGCGCGCCCGTGTTGAATCTGCGCAGGCGCTCTGAGATGAGGAGGCTCGTCTCCTCAGAGCTCCCTCAGTGCGCCTGCGCCGATGACATCATCGAAATAGAAGACGTCATCGGCGCAGGCGCACTGAGGGAGTTCTGAGGAGACGAGCCTCCTCATCTCAGAGCGCCTGCGCAGATTCAACACGGGCGCGCGATTTTTGAAATGCCGACAGGGCTGGCCGGAGGAGGAGATCCCGGCTGGCCCTGTCAATCAACAAGAGGAGGGGGCGGATTTCTGCAGCAGCTACCAGCAAGTAGACGCCCTACTTGCTGGTAGAGACCGAATTTGCATATGATAAAACTTAGTTTTTTGACTAAACTGCTGGATCAAAGTAAGGAACACTATTATATTTTCAGATATCGCTATATAACTAATTTAACTAGCCCAAAAAAAAATAATCACTTTAGTGGGGTGACAGAAACCCTTTAAAATCCGGTCCGGTATTTGACCTTACCTGGCTGTAAATCAGCCCAGCAGCACAAGCAGGCGCAAAATACCTGTTTTCCCAGACAAAACCTCTCACTGTGTCAAAATAGGTATAGAGTATATGTGGGTATGTGTATATATATATATATATATATATATATATATATTGTTTCCCCCATGCAGAGTAATCGCGCCGTCTGATAGTTGTGTGAAGTCAACAACAGATTTGTTTTCTCCGGCTCCTGCAGACAATACATTGAGCGGCTTCATACGAGCAGTTCTATCAATTACGTCTCATGTTTCTGCCTCTCCTCCCACACAATCCCTTGTTTACTTGGCTTCTGTTTTAGCCCCAGATGTGCGAGATGAGTAAATAGAAAAACCAGTGGCTGCAGCAGTGTGCCCGGCTCCTGATGTATGCCCCTACTGTACACCTGTACCCAGCAGTGTGCCCGGCTCCTGATGTATGCCCCTACTGTACACCTGAACCCAGCAGTGTGCCCGGCTCCTGATGTATGTACGTACTGTACACCTGAACCCAGCAGTG
This sequence comes from Bufo bufo, assembly GCF_905171765.1. Classification (NCBI taxonomy): domain Eukaryota; kingdom Metazoa; phylum Chordata; class Amphibia; order Anura; family Bufonidae; genus Bufo; species Bufo bufo. The sequence continues at coordinate 418,474,097 of NC_053394.1, forward strand.
TGCCCGGCTCCTGATGTATGCCCCGGCTATAGACCTGAACCCAGCAGTGTGCCCGGCTCCTGATGTATGCCCCTACTGTACACCTGAACCCGGCAGTGTGCCCGGCTCCTGATGTATGCCCCGGCTATAGACCTGAACCCAGCAGTGTGCCCGGCTCCTGATGTATGTACGTACTGTACACCTGAACCCAGCAGTGTGCCCGGCTCCTGATGTATGCCCCAGCTATAGACCTGGACCCAGCAGTGTGCCCGGCTCCTGATGTATGCCCCAGCTATAGACCTGGACCCAGCAGTGTGCCCGGCTCCTGATGTATGCCCCTACTGTACACCTGAACCCAGCAGTGTCCCCGGCTCCTGATGTATGTACGTACTGTACATCTGGATCCAGCACTGTGCCCGGCTCCTGATGTATTCCCCTACTGTACACCTGGATCCAGCAGTGTGCCCGGCTCCTGATGTATTCCCCTACTGTACACCTGAACCCAGCAGTGTGCCCGGCTCCTGATGTATGCCCCTACTGTACACCTGAACCCAGCAGTGTGCCCGGCTCCTGATGTATGCCCCTACTGTACACCTGAACCCAGCAGTGTGCCCGGCTCCTGATGTATGCCCCTACTGTACACCTGAACACAGCAGTGTGCCCGGCTCCTGATGTATGCCCTGGCTATAGACCTGGACCCAGCAGTGTGCCCGGCTCCTGATGTATGTACGTACTGTACACCTGAACCCAGCAGTGTGCCCGGCTCCTGATGTATGCCCCAGTTATAGACCTGGACCCAGCAGTGTGCCCGGCTCCTGATGTATGCCCCAGCTATAGACCTGGACCCAGCAGTGTGCCCGGCTCCTGATGTATGCCCCTACTGTACACCTGAACCCAGCAGTGTGCCCGGCTCCTGATGTATGCCCCTACTGTACACCTGAACCCAGCAGTGTCCCCGGCTCCTGATGTATGTACGTACTGTACACCTGGATCCAGCACTGTGCCCGGCTCCTGATGTATTCCCCTACTGTACACCTGGATCCAGCAGTGTGCCCGGCTCCTGATGTATGCCCCTACTGTACACCTGAACCCAGCAGTGTGCCCGGCTCCTGATGTATGCCCCTACTGTACACCTGAACCCAGCAGTGTGCCCGGCTCCTGATGTATGCCCCTACTGTACACCTTAACCCAGCAGTGTCCCCGGCTCCTGATGTATGTACGTACTGTACACCTGGATCCAGCAGTGTGCCCGGCTCCTGATGTATGCCCCTACTGTACACCTGAACCCAGCAGTGTGCCCGGCTCCTGATGTATGCCCCTACTGTACACCTGAACCCAGCAGTGTGCCCGGCTCCTGATGTATGCCCCTACTGTACACCTGAACCCAGCAGTGTGCCCGGCTCCTGATGTATGCCCCTACTGTACACCTGAACCCAGCTGTGTCCCCGGCTCCTGATGTATGCCCCTACTGTACACCTGAACCCAGCAGTGTCCCCGGCTCCTGATGTATGCCCCTACTGTACACCTGAACCCAGCAGTGTCCCCGGCTCCTGATGTATGTACGTACTGTACACCTGGATCCAGCAGTGTCCCCGGCTCCTGATGTATGCCCCTACTGTACACCTGAACCCAGCAGTGTGCCCGGCTCCTGATGTATGCCCCTACTGTACACCTGAACCCAGCAGTGTGCCCGGCTCCTGATGTACAGTACAGACCAAAAGTTTGGACACACCTTCTCATTCAAAGAGTTTTCTTTATTTTCATGACTACGAAAATTGTAGATTCACACTGAAGACATCAAAACTATGAATTAACACGTGGAATTATATACATAACAAACAAGTGTGAAACAACAGAAAATATGTCATATTCTAGGTTCTTCAAAGTAGCCACCTTTTGCTTTGATTACTGCTTTGCACACTCTTGGCATTCTCTTGATGAGCTTCAAGAGGTAGTCCCCTGAAATGGTTTTCACTTCACAGGTGTGCCCTGTCAGGTTTAATAAGTGGGATTTCTTGCCTTATAAATGGGGTTGGGACCATCAGTTGCGTTCATGAGAAGTCAGGTGGATACACAGCTGATAGTCCTACTGAATAGACTGTTAGAATTTGTATTATGGCAAGAAAAAAGCAGCTAAGTAAAGAGAAACGAGTGGCCATCATTACTTTAAGAAATGAAGGTCAGTCAGTCAGCCAAAAAATTGGGAAAACTTTGAAAGTAAGGGCTATTTGACCATGAAGGAGACTGATGGGGTGCTGCGCCAGATGACCTGGCCTCCACAGTCACCGGACCTGAACCCAATCGAGATGGTTTGGGGTGAGCTGGACCACAGAGTGAAGGCAAAAGGGCCAACAAGTGCTAAGCATCTCTGGGAACTCCTTCAAGACTGTTGGAAGACCATTTCAGGGGACTACCTCTTGAAGCTCATCAAGAGAATGCCAAGAGTGTGCAAAGCAGTAATCAAAGCAAAAGGTGGCTACTTTGAAGAACCTAGAATATGACATATTTTCAGTTGTTTCACACTTGTTTGTTATGTATATAATTCCACATGTGTTAATTCATAGTTTTGATGCCTTCATAGTCATGAAAATAAAGAAAACTCTTTGAATGAGAAGGTGTGTCCAAACTTTTGTTCTGTACTGTATGTACGTACTGTACACCTGAACCCAGCAGTGTGCCCGGCTCCTGATGTATGCCTTAGCTACAGACCTGGACCCAGCAGTGTGCCTGGCTCCTGATGTATGTACGTACTGTACACCTAGATCCAGCAGTGTGCCCGGCTCCTGATGTATGCCCCAGCTATAGACCTGGACCCAGCAGTGTGCCCGGCTCCTGATGTATATACTTACTGTAAACCTGAACCCAGCAGTGTGCCCGGCTCCTGATGTATGCCCCAGCTATAGACCTGGACCCAGCAGTGTGCCCGGCTCCTGATGTATGCCCCTACTGTACACCTGAACCCAGCAGTGTCCCCGGCTCCTGATGTATGTACGTACTGTACACCTGGATCCAGCAGTGTCCCCGGCTCCTGATGTATGCCCCTACTGTACACCTGAACCCAGCAGTGTCCCCGGCTCCTGATGTATGTACGTACTGTACACCTGAACCCAGCAGTGTGCCCGGCTCCTGATGTATGCCCCTACTGTACACCTGAACCCAGCAGTGTGCCCGGCTCCTGATGTATGCCCCTACTGTACACCTGAACCCAGCAGTGTGCCCGGCTCCTGATGTACAGTACAGACCAAAAGTTTGGACACACCTTCTCATTCAAAGAGTTTTCTTTATTTTCATGACTACGAAAATTGTAGATTCACACTGAAGACATCAAAACTATGAATTAACACGTGGAATTATATACATAACAAACAAGTGTGAAACAACAGAAAATATGTCATATTCTAGGTTCTTCAAAGTAGCCACCTTTTGCTTTGATTACTGCTTTGCACACTCTTGGCATTCTCTTGATGAGCTTCAAGAGGTAGTCCCCTGAAATGGTTTTCACTTCACAGGTGTGCCCTGTCAGGTTTAATAAGTGGGATTTCTTGCCTTATAAATGGGGTTGGGACCATCAGTTGCGTTCATGAGAAGTCAGGTGGATACACAGCTGATAGTCCTACTGAATAGACTGTTAGAATTTGTATTATGGCAAGAAAAAAGCAGCTAAGTAAAGAGAAACGAGTGGCCATCATTACTTTAAGAAATGAAGGTCAGTCAGTCAGCCAAAAAATTGGGAAAACTTTGAAAGTAAGGGCTATTTGACCATGAAGGAGACTGATGGGGTGCTGCGCCAGATGACCTGGCCTCCACAGTCACCGGACCTGAACCCAATCGAGATGGTTTGGGGTGAGCTGGACCACAGAGTGAAGGCAAAAGGGCCAACAAGTGCTAAGCATCTCTGGGAACTCCTTCAAGACTGTTGGAAGACCATTTCAGGGGACTACCTCTTGAAGCTCATCAAGAGAATGCCAAGAGTGTGCAAAGCAGTAATCAAAGCAAAAGGTGGCTACTTTGAAGAACCTAGAATATGACATATTTTCAGTTGTTTCACACTTGTTTGTTATGTATATAATTCCACATGTGTTAATTCATAGTTTTGATGCCTTCATAGTCATGAAAATAAAGAAAACTCTTTGAATGAGAAGGTGTGTCCAAACTTTTGGTCTGTACTGTATGTACGTACTGTACACCTAGATCCAGCAGTGTGCCCAGCTCCTGATGTATGCCCCAGCTATAGACCTGGACCCAGCAGTCTGCCCGGCTCCTGATGTATGTACGTACTGTACACCTGAACCCAGCAGTGTGCCCGGCTCCTGATGTATGCCCCAGCTATAGACCTGAACCCAGCAGTGTGCCCGGCTCCTGATGTATGTACGTACTGTACACCTGAACCCAGCAGTGTGCCCGGCTCCTGATGTATGTACGTACTGTACACCTGAACCCAGCAGTGTGCCCGGCTCCTGATGTATGCCCCAGCTATAGACCTGGACCACGCACTGTGCCCGGCTCCTGATGTATGTACGTACTGTACACCTGAACCCAGCAGTGTGCCCAGCTCCTGATGTATGCCCCAGCTATAGACCTGGACCCAGCAGTCTGCCCGGCTCCTGATGTATGTACGTACTGTACACCTGAACCCAGCAGTGTGCCCGGCTCCTGATGTATGCCCCAGCTATAGACCTGGACCACGCACTGTGCCCGGCTCCTGATGTATGTACGTACTGTACACCTGGACCACGCACTGTGCCCGGCTCCTGATGTATGTACGTACTGTACACCTGAACCCAGCAGTGTGCCCGGCTCCTGATGTATGTACGTACTGTACACCTGAACCCAGCAGTGTGCCCGGCTCCTGATGTATGTACGTACTGTACACCTGAACCCAGCAGTGTGCCCGGCTCCTGATGTATGTACGTACTGTACACCTGAACCCAGCAGTGTGCCCGGCTCCTGATGTATGCCCCAGCTATAGACCTGGACCCAGCAGTCTGCCCGGCTCCTGATGTATGTACGTACTGTACACCTGAACCCAGCAGTGTCCCCGGCTCCTAAAGTATGTACTTACTGTACACCTGAACCCAGCAGTGTGCCCGGCTCCTGATGTATGCCCCAGCTATAGACCTGGACCACGCACTGTGCCCGGCTCCTGATGTATGTACGTACTGTACACCTGAACCCAGCAGTGTGCCCGGCTCCTGATGTATGTACGTACTGTACACCTGAACCCAGCAGTGTGCCCGGCTCCTGATGTATGTACGTACTGTACACCTGAACCCAGCAGTGTGCCCGGCTCCTGATGTATGCCCCAGCTATAGACCTGGACCACGCACTGTGCCCGGCTCCTGATGTATGTACGTACTGTACACCTGAACCCAGCAGTGTGCCCGGCTCCTGATGTATGCCCCAGCTATAGACCTGGACCCAGCAGTCTGCCCGGCTCCTGATGTATGTACGTACTGTACACCTGAACCCAGCAGTGTGCCCGGCTCCTGATGTATGCCCCAGCTATAGACCTGGACCACGCACTGTGCCCGGCTCCTGATGTATGTACGTACTGTACACCTGGACCACGCACTGTGCCCGGCTCCTGATGTATGTACGTACTGTACACCTGAACCCAGCAGTGTGCCCGGCTCCTGATGTATGTACGTACTGTACACCTGAACCCAGCAGTGTGCCCGGCTCCTGATGTATGTACGTACTGTACACCTGAACCCAGCAGTGTGCCCGGCTCCTGTGCTTTCCCCTTAATGTAGACTGGTTGCTGCACCTGTTCTTACTGGTAATAACACTGGTAGAACCATTTTTGTGAACTGGTCCTGCAGGTCTCCAGTCTTGTGCCGTGGAGCTTTATCAGCTTGATCTTATTATACTGCCGAAGAATTTTATGTGAACCTGACACTGTGACTAAACCAAGGACTATTACCAAGTGACAAGCAAGTAGCTGAGTCTGAGATGTTTGTAATGCTAATTACTCCACCGGCGTCCATTTCATACTAATTAAATTCCTTTAATGTGTGCATGATAATTGCATGGGAAAGGTCAGTGTAACCTTTGCATCTTTGGTTGGCTTGTGACTCATATTCCCATGAAAGTCTGTCTGGTAGACAGCGCCTTATGTCACCTTCCTGATGTTGTGACGCTTCTGGGTATCTACCCCCATATGTCTCACGTCTGACTTCTCCTGGTTTATGATTGCGTCCAGCTAAAAATAATTTCCGAGGGTTGCCATGAACATAGTAGAAGCACTGGACCCAACTTGTATGGGCGTACAGGGTTCTTCTCCAAGCCTAACACAGAGGAGCGGAATGACCCCTGGTCCATCCAGTCTACCCTCATATTAGTTGGATCTTTGTATAGATATATGTTCATCCCAGGCAGGTTTACAGTCACTTACTGATGATTTTCCAACCACATCTACTGGAAGTTTCTTCCAAGCATCTCTTCTTTCACCTATCGATGTGCCATACATGTCCCAGATGGGCCAACCTGTTTGCCTGTCTAGGTATGTTTCATGCTTCGGGCACGTCACCTTTTTTGTAGGCATCTTTGGACTTATTCTGTAGGTGAGGTCTCCAGAATTGACCCCAGAGGTGGTCTCTCTAGAGCACTGTACAGCTGGAGCACAGTCTCCCACTTTCTACTGGTGATACCTCTAGCTGTGCAGCCCAGCATCCTACTTGCTTTCCCTCCTGTCTGGCCAGAGAAATCAAAACCCCTAATTTAGGGATGTCCAACCTGCGCCCCTCCAGCTGTTGCAAAACTGGAACTAGCAGCACGCCCTGATAACTTTAGGCTTGTCCAAACATGATGGAAGTTGTAGTTTTGCAACAGCTGGAGGGCTCCAGGTTGGACATCCCTGCCCTAAATCATTCTCTTCCGAAGAAGGATCTGTGAGCATGATTCTGGACTGGAATGTATGAGTTTACTTGAGTTTCTTTTCCTTTTCCGACTGCCCCCCCGTTCCTCCTCTGTCAGCAGTCAGAGCTGCACTGAAATACATTGTCAGGACTGCTGTTCTGCGCTAACATAATGGAGAGGACTCTGGCAGTGGGGGAATGGGGAGCAGTAGGAAAATAAAATATAGTGATCCTGACTCCTTATCTGCACTGATTCCCGTTAAAGGGGTTATCCAATCCTATAAAAAGCTCGCCCATATGCCGGGCCCCCCACACTGAATATACTTTCCTGGCTCCCCACGTCGCTTCTGGTACCCGCACCGCCGCTGCTGCTCCTCCCTGTGCGCGGATGAAAACATCCGGTGTCGGGGGTGAGCAGTCAATGGCAGACGAGCCTCCGTTGTACCGCGTGTGACGCTAGGGAGGCTTGTCCCCGTCCCCGCCTGCCATTGGCTGCTCCCCCCGCCAGATGTTTTCATCCACGCACGGGTGGAAGCAGGAGCGGCGACCAAGTATATTCAGCGGAGGGTGGGGAGGGGATGTCCGGCATATGGGGGGAGATTTTATAGGATTGGATAAGCCCTTTAAGGGTTCTGCTTTCTGGTAGCATCAAAATATGAGGATTTTGTCCTCATTATGTCAAATACATAGATACTAGACTGTAACAAAAGATATGTGTAAAATTCAGATACCACCCGCCTCCACCTCAGACCCCTCTCCAGCGCTTGCTCTGTAACTTACTGCGCTAAGATATTAAAAGCCGGGGGGCGTGGCCTAGCGGAGTATGTGAGTGGACGTGCGGCACGGAGCTCCTCTGCTACCTCGGCCATTTATCCGGATAAACTCCTGAATCCAGTTGATTTTTTAGGTATACCCTATCAGTAGAACCGCGGAGGATTCATCTGCGCTGGTGTGAAGGCGAAATCCGAGCACCATGACCCGCAAAAAAGAGCAGAAAAGTTTGGAGAAGGAGAGCCAAGATGGCGCTGGCGCCACTCCGGGACGCCCAGGCCGCGTCATGGATCTCCAGAAAGGTGCGGCAGCTAAGCTAGAGAAATATGCCCGGCTGTCATCTGAGACCCCTGTGAAAAACACCCAGAGAAGGCCTGCAACTAAAGGTGGGCTATCTGAGGAGGACTCTGATATTGAGGGACATGATCCTGGAGACATTGTGGCGGCAAGATCTAGCCGTTTTGACATCCTGGCTACTGTGAGTGACTCCCTAGCCCCAGCAGCACATGATTCTGATACAGAGGAACCTACCTTGAGGGATGTCATGAAGGCTATATCCAGGTGTGGCAGGTCGCTTAACACCCTTAACATGCAGGTGGGGGCAATTAAGGAGGATATCTCCATAGTAAGACACGATATGCGGAAGTTAGCAGACCGCACGGCTGCCCTGGAAGGTCGGATGGGTGAAATGGAGGATACCATAACACCTCTGAATGCAAGCATGAGGAACTATTCCATGAGACTGGATGCCATTGCTGCTAAGCAGGATGATCTCGAAAACAGATCCCGGCGAAACAATGTGCGTGTGGTGGGGGCACCGGAGAAAGTGGAAGGGGGAAACCCAACTGAATTTTTTGAATCCTGGCTGAGGGACAACTTTGGCGCAGACGTCCTAACCCCTTTATTTGCTGTGGAAAGGGCTCACAGGGTCCCTATGCGTCCGTTACCACCAGGTGCCCCGCCGAGGACAGTTCTGATCAAAATCCTGCATTTTAGAGACCGGGACATTATTCTGAGAAAAGCACGAGAAAAGCCAGATCTGTCAGTGGATGGACATAAAGTAGCACTCTTCCCGGATTATTCCCAAGAAGTCCAGAAGCGGAGAGCTAAATTTGCGGATGTGAAGAGACGTTTAAGGGCGCATGGGGTGTCATACTCAATGATGTACCCGGCCAAGTTGCGTGTAGCTGCAATGGGGAACACGCATTTTTTCGAGGATCCCAAGGAGGCGGCAAGATGGATAGACCGACACGAGAGGCAGTTGGCGGCGGATCATGAGTGACACAAATGTTGAGGAGAGCTGTGGTGTTTACTGAATCAGGTTATATGATTGATGTGGCCTGGTTGTGTCTGGGTGTGAATGCTCAGAAATGCTGTTAAACGGGATGTGGATATGTAAATGGAGATTCTGTTGTAATGTCATTGGAAAACATAATGTTAGGGGTATAATCTTCACTTATTCTGGTCACACTTATGTCTGTCCGAGGAGCAAAGAGAGGGGAGGTTCTGTGCACACGTTTAATGTGCTCATTGTATGGTAATTGTATACCCACGTTCTGTTATATCGGGTAGGAACTACTCCTGTCTATCTGAGACAAAAGAAGAGAGTTTAGACACTCGTCTGCCTTTAATAGCGGGTTTTGTGTTTTCTTCCCACAGGCCTTTTATAGGTGATATAGTGGGGCCCGTTATAGAGGTGGCCGTAGTGTTAAGTACTAACGTTTACAATGTTGAGGGGGTTTTTTTCAGGGAGGGGGGGAGGGAGGAGGTTATGTTTTATTTGAAAGCACACACTGTATATGAACGTAAAGGTATTGGTCTGCTGACTGTATGTAAGATGGGCTACTGCTGTATAGGCTCACCGGGTGCTAGAAACCTAATAGATATATTTGTGTACTTCCTGATATCTAAGTATGGCGGGGAGGGTTAATGTGCTCAGTTGGAATGTGCGCGGGGTTAAGGATGTCATAAAAAGACGAGCAGTTATGGATTGTTTAAATCAACATCAGCCGTTGGTCTGCTGCATGCAGGAGACTCATCTCACCTCTGACCAGATTCATCTGCTTACTCCTAAGTGGGCAGGACATTGCTATCATTCCACTTTCTCGTCCTATGCAAGGGGGGTGAGTCTCCTGATACACAGATCAATTGCATTCTCTTGCATCACTAAAAAAGTAGACAAAGAGGGGAGGTACGTGTGTTTACATTGTGTGATATATGCAACTACTTGTATTCTGGTGGGTGTGTATATCCCGCCGCCGTATTCACCTGGGGTGCTTAGAGAAATATTGCAATTTATAGCGGATATGCCTGACGCTCCTGTATTATTAATGGGGGACTTTAATAATGTTATTAATTATAACTTGGATAGGATGGGGGTGGGTCAAGCTTCCCATACAAATGGAATATCTCCTTTTGGAGTTTTGATGCAGGAGGCTATGATGTTAGATTTTTGGAGGCTAAAGAATCCATCTGTGAAACAATTCTCTTGTTGTTCAAGTACTTATAATTCACTATCTAGGATCGACCTCATTGTTGGAAATGCACTTATGGGGCAGTATATGGGAGCCATACAATATCTGCCGCGCAGGGTTTCAGACCACTCACCGGTGGTAGCGGCGCTGGACTTTAGTGCATCACGTAAACGTGGTGGTGGGGGTTGGAAGTTTAGTCCTTACTGGCTGCCTCTCCTGCCGGATGCTGGGGGAATTGGTGTAAAACTGGTAGAATTTTTCCAAATTAATCTTCCGTCCGCGTCTAGATTGATAGTATGGGAGACTATGAAGGCATTTTTGAGGGGTCTGCTCATTGCAGAAGTCAATAAAAAGAAATCTGAGTCTAGAGCGCGCACGCAGAAGTTAATTGCGGAATTGGAAGGAGCAGAAGTAGAATATATTTTGAGACCACAGGAGGAGACTAGGGATAAATTGAAGGAAGCCCAGCAGAAATTAAATGACCGGTTATTAGAACAAGCAAAAAATAAACGTTTTTTCCAGAAGCAGTCCTTCTATGAGGAGGGGGAGAGGGCAGGTAGACTTTTGGCATTGGTATCTAAGGCTCAGTTGCAGTCTACGTACATTGCGGCCCTAAAAGACGTACATGGTGTTGTTCAGAAAGAACCGCCTAATTTGCTCCAGGTCATGCACTCATTTTATTCTACACTGTATAAATCACGGCTGAGTGTTTTAGACACAGAGATCGATCTTTTTCTGCAACCCCTGAAATTAGGCACGTTATCAAATGAACATAGGGCGCAGTTGGATGGCCCAATTACCATGCAGGAGTTGGAAACCGCATTAAAAACAATGTCCAATAATAAAGCCCCAGGTAGGGACGGCCTGCCGGCTGAAGTATACAAGCGATATTCTGACATTTTACTTCCCCAGTTGCTGGAGGTCTGTAATGAGGCTAAGCTGCAGGGACGGCTCCCTGGATCCATGAATGAAGCAGTCATTGTTCTCTTGCCTAAACCAGGTAAAGATATACTTGAAGCCGAATCCTACAGACCCATTTCTTTACTCCCAGTTGATGTTAAACTTTTAGCAAAGGTGTTAGCAAATCGTCTGAACTCAGTGATAACTACTCTAATATGTCAAGATCAAGCAGGTTTTATGCCAAATATGTCAACAGCGGTTAATATCAGGCGTCTGTTCCTGAATATTCAAGCAGCATGTCCACACCTCGACCGCGGCGGTCGCATCTCTTGATGCGGCCAAAGCGTTTGACAGTGTGGAATGGCGCTATTTATGGCTAGTGCTCAAGAAAATGGGTTTTGGAGCCGAATTTATTTCCTGGGTTCAACTGTTATATGCATGTCCTAGAGCGACTGTGAGGGTTAATGGCGATTTGTCTGACCCATTTATGCTTTTTAGAGGTACGAGACAGGGGTGTCCACTGTCGCCGTTACTTTTTGCGGTGGCAGTGGAGCCCCTGGCAGAGGCACTGAGAATGTCAGCTACGGTCAAAGGTCTCCAATACGGACATAGAACAGAAAAAGTGGCGTTATACGCTGATGATTTGCTCCTATTCATAGATGACTGGAGGACTTCTCTTCCTGCTGCGATGGAAATCATTAATCGATTTGGGACCATGTCAGGATTAGTCATCAATTGGTCAAAATCCGCCCTACTACCCCTAGATAGTGAGAGTACGAGGCCCTTATCTGATACAGGAGGGTTGCAAGTAGTGTCATCCCTAAAATACTTAGGAGTGTGGGTTACTACGAATCTGAATGATTATGAGCGTCTGAACTTAGTACCAATGCTAGGTGAATTCAGGATGAAGATAAAGGCCTGGAGCAAATTACCTTTGTCAGTCATTGGTCGTGCCAACCTCTTGAAAATGATACTAATGCCAAAACTCCTATATCTCCTTCATAACGCGCCGGTTTGGATTCCGTTAAGGTTCTTTCATACTATAAATGCAATTTTCAGAGACTTGATTTGGAGGGGAGGTGTGCCGAGGATTAAACTTTCAACCCTGCAGAGACTTAAAACACAGGGAGGTTTGGCGGTGCCAGATCCATGGTCCTACTATATTGCAGCCCAGTTGCAACATCTTAGGGGATGGGGAGACGAGTCTAGACTGAATAGTTCAGGCCGTATTACTCAGCATTTAACATTACGCACTTGCTTATTGTCTGCTTTGGAGGATGGATCTTTTAGTTCCCATGGTGCTCAATACCCTGTGTTATCCATGATACATAAAATATGGTGGAAAGCTAAAGAGAAATTGAATATTTCGGGGTATATTACACACACGCCTATATGGCCAAACCATTTATATCCTGAATTGGATAAGGTTAGTGGAGTACAGCAGTGGAGTCAATATGGGCTGAGTAAGATGGCTCAACTGTTTGTGGGTGGGGCACTGAAAGGTTTTGAAGTGTTAAGGCAGGAGTTCAGCATCCCCCATAGATGTTTCTATGTATATCTACAGTTGAGACATGCTATTCAGACCCAAGAAAAGAGGGGAAAGATACGGCAGGCAGCTAGATGTGTTATCAATGAATATACTGCACGAGCAGGGACCACTGGTGGGGTGATTTCCCTTTATTATAGCGCGCTCAGGGAGGAGATTGATAAATCCAATCCATTACAGCTGTATGACAAATGGAAAAAGGATATTGAGGGCTTGACGGAGGAGAATTGGGAGAAGACACTCAAGGATTTACCAACATTGTCACTGAGCGAATCTTCTAGGATTTCTCAATTGTATCTTCTACATAGGGTTTATAGAACACCTACATTACTGTTAAAAATGGGCTATAGGAATGATGATAAGTGTCCACGTTGTAATGTATCGGGTGCAAACTTGATCCATTTAATGTGGAACTGCCCACGGTTAAGGAGGTATTGGGTGGAGGTAATGGAATTCATCAATAGAGTCTTTCAGGTGGATTTGGAGGTTAACCCGTTAATTTGTTTAATGGGCCTTGTGGAAGTGCCTAGGGCTATGGGAAAAAGGAGAATGGCTATTAAGAGAGTACTATACCAGGCAAGAAAGTGTATAGCATTTCACTGGATAGATGAGATGGCGCCCACCAGCCAAGAAGTAGTGAATAGGGTACATGCATTGATTAAATTGGAGGAATATGTCTACTTGAAAAGGGACTCAAAAAAAAAATTTGAAGCAGTTTGGTCTCCATGGATCTCATATTATGAGCTGTCTTAGAGATGACTGTATACTTTGAATGGAATGAAAGGTTTAAAGGATAATTGATATGGGTGAATGGTAGACTGTTGGATGATGATTGATATTCAAATGCTTACGTCATAGAGTTATGTGTGGATAATAAGAATCTATGAAGTTATACGGTCCGCCCCAGAAGATGAAAAGGTGATGCCTTAAAAAAGAATACCATGAACTTGCATTTATGGACCATACCTTGAACTCTTCTTTCAAGTGACTGTGCTTTGGGAAAGGGGGATGGGATGGAGGGTGGGGGGGAGGAGGGGGGAGGGGTTATAGTTGTGTATTTGTTTAATGCACTTTCTTGTAAAACCAAAATAAAAATTACTTGATTAAAAAAAAGATATTAAAAGCCGTTCTCTTCTGTTAAATCATATTCCTTTTTTTTTTTTTAGAGGGCCTGGCAGTTGGAGTAGGATTCGGTGCCATTGGAAAAACCGCATCAGCAACCTTCGAGAGTGCAAGGTAACACTGTCCTTATACATGTGATGACGTATATCACCTGCTCCAAGCATGAAGAAGAGAGACAAATGATTACAGATATAATGCCAGTTAATCCCCTTAAAAAATGAATGGAAAGCAGGGCGCTTCTATCTGGAGGTGCTGGGAGACAGTGTCTACCATGCACGCTCACTCCCTACCGGTCCCGGCAGGGAGCCCATCTCTTTAATAATAAGTGTACATACAACGTCTTTCATTCACTCCTTTTAATAATTTACCCAAGGAAAGTTTTTGGCTTTAAAGAGAATTTCTTCATCAAACTGGCGTTCAATCGTGTAAAGCACGGCTTACAGTAGTGGACTGAAGACATTAGCGCCACTGATGGGAATTAGCATATGGTTCTAGATTTCTATACCTCTCGTGCTCTTGTGTGAAATCTCCCCCACTCACCTCCCGAATTCTCTTTGGTGTCACTCAGCAGCTCTGATATAATAATGGGGACAATACTGCTGCCAGTGCTCGCCGGCAGCTGGTTATTGCAGATCGGTAGGTCGCTAATCAGGTCAAACTGCAGGGACATGATGGGGAGGCAGCCCAGGGTACCCCTATAAGTGCACCAGGGGTTTACTAGCAGTGCAGTCAGCTGTATTGGACAACTTTCATATGTGACTGAGGTTTAGCACAATTCCCCACTGACCCCCAAGTAACTCTGTTGGGGACAATAGAGGGGACACGGTATCTATGGAGTGACGACGCTTGGTTCTTGCCAGACAATATGGACTAATGAATAAACCCCACTGCAGCCCCCATTCACCTTGTGTGGCGTCTAACCTCTGCGATGGCACTAGAGGTGACACAGGGACAATATAGGGACATGGTGATATGCAGGTGGAGGTGTTCACACTCAGATGAGAGGATTTCTTGTAGATGACGCTCTGCAGGTTTCACATGTTTTATGATCACTGATCTCCCATTATTCCGGTCACTCGGACTTTCTGATGCCCCCACCCTCGGTGTGCTATCCATTACCGCGGGGTGCAGGCTGCCTGCGTACACGACGTTCTGTGTCTGAGTTCCCTCTGAGAACAGGTGGGATGTATGGGACAGCTGGACTCGGATTCAGTTACAGAATCATCTGGCACCACAGTCATACGTGCAGGTTAACCCCTGTGCTGCTGGAATGATATCTGCCTCCACCTGGCAGTAGTGGAGATCCACTGGTCAGCCAGATCATGGGGCTAACGTATTGTAGGAGCAGAGATATTAGGAGAGAAGGAGTGCACAGGTCAGCCCCTCGCACCCGTAGCCTCTTACCGTGGATTTATAGGGGAGTATACAGTGTGCGATACTGAACTTAGTTTACATTTACAAGACTTTCCCCCTAGCGGTATCCATATGTGGCTCAGATCCATAAAGATGCTCATCTCCCTGTCTACTGTACGATTTGTGTATGTCTGCTGCCACCAGGTGTTCAATTCTGGTTACTGCAGGCTGACCATTATTACTTGTAGAAATCAGTGAGCTATGGCAGCAGTGTGCAGAAATACGTATATTACTGTCTGCTCCCTGTCACTGATGCATTCCCAGTCTGACAACAGCTTTCATGGTATTACATGTTTGCATTGCACTGTGCGTGTAGTGTCCAGGAGTCCTGTGCTCTAGCTTATAACACATCAGGTAGAGGGGAGCAGTCCTGGACAGTGGTAGGGGTTGTAATCCTAAATGTGTCATCACTAGTGTTCAGCGAATCGAAGTCCACTGATCCGAATTTCAGGGAAAATTCAATTTGCCGTGAAGCCGAATTTCCTTGTGCTTCGTGGCGAACAGATTTTTCCTGAATGGCGGTAAAAAAAAAAAAAAAAATTCATACTTACCTCCTCCGTTTGAGCGCGAAGAGCGGCCGCCGCCATCTTGATTGACGATCTCGCACAAAATACCGTGTATAGGCTGCCCTATTTGCGGACGACCTCATTCTTTTTTTAAATAAACCTAAAGAACAGGTAATGACAATTTTTGAGGAACTCGAAAGGTTTGGTACATACTCAGGATACCGAGTTAATTTTGCAAAATGCGAATTGTTAATGTTATGTCCTGATACAAAAAAAACTCAGCTCTGGATAGAAAAACTCCCGGTAACCAAGGCCAAATCGCATATTACGTACTTGGGCATCAAGGTGGGAAAGCAGCCTCACTCGCTGTATCAGCTGAACTTTCCGGCATTGATTGCTAAGATATTAGCAGATCTAGATAGATGGATCAACCTCCCGCTTTCTTTGATGGGACGATGTCACCTCATAAAAATGATGGGGATGTCCAGATTACTTTATCCGCTGCAGACCATTCCTCTTCTACTTAGACATGCAGATGTACAAAGATTGGAAAAGGGATTCACAAGGTTTCTGTGGAGAGGAAAAAGACCACGTATTTCCCTAGACAAGTTAAAGTTGAGAAAAGAGCATGGGGGACTAAATTTCCCTGATGTAAGGGGCTATAATTTGACCTGCTTGAGCCGTCACCTACTTGACTGGGCTAACAAAACCTCCTATTATTCTAATCTGAAATTAGAAGAGCAATTGGCCTCACCTTCGGACCTTATGGCTTTGGTGCACACGAGTATACCCAAGCTCCCAATATTCATTAGGAGATCACTCATGTTAAGGGACACGATCCTTACATGGAAAATTCTGAGGAAGCAGTTCCAACTGTGCTATCAATTTTCCAAGCATTTTCCGTTATCTCATAACCCAGGATTCCAAGCGAGTGACAGCAGCAGATTAATAGATATGTGGATCCAGAAAGGGTTAACTAAGGCAAGGGGACCTGTTCAGAGAAGGGGAGAATAGATGGGCCACCTTACAGGAACTAGAGGAGAAATGGGACTTACAGAAGTCAAATTTTCTGCCCTATATACAGATTAGGAGGTATAGTGAAAGCCTAGTGAACAGGGCTGTGGAGTCGGTAGATAAATGGTCCGACTCCTCAGTTTTTGGTAACTCCGACTCCTCTGTATTTAATATGCAAATGTATTTTATAGTATAAAATACATTTGCATATTAAATACAGAGGAGTCGGAGTTACCAAAAAATACATTTGCATATTAAATACAGAGGAGTCGGAGTTACCAAAAACTGAGGAGTCGGACCATTTATCTACCGACTCCACAGCCCTGCTAGTGAAGGATTTGACCAGGGAGTGGAATAAGAACGAGTTTGATATATTCCTCAAGTCCACAGGCAGGTCCACAATTACTTCATTATATCATTCACTTAGGGACAAATGGAGAGCTAAGGATAGGAAAAAGATATTCGATAAATGGAAAGTTTGGTTGGGGGAGGAAGATATATATCCCCACATATGTGCAGGGTTAGCTGACTTGTATCGATCGGTTACTAACGAGCAATGGCGTGAGACGCAGTTCAAAATACTTCATCATGCAATATATGGTTTTAATATACCAGCTAGACAAGGAGATACAGATAGGTTGATAGCCTGCCCCAAATGTAAGCTAGCGGGGTCAGACTTGTTTCATGGGCTTTGGGCGTGCCCGCTGCTTGAGGATTTCTGGGCGCAGATGAGTAAAATTTTGAATGACATCAGCAGTTTTAAAGGGAAAATGTCTCCAGTGCTGGCCATCACCCACACAATCATCCAATCTAGCCCAACAACAGGGGAGGGCAGAGAGTGTGGGGCTTCACATCTAACTTTACTAGGCCATAAACTTCTGATGGTGGCAAAGCGTTGCATATTAAAGTTATGGTTAGAACCAAAAATCCCATCAAGGGACATGGTTGTCTCTCAATTGAAACATGTATTTCATCTACACCCTGTACAGAATTATTAGGCAAATGAGTATTGTGACCACATCCTCCTCTTTATGCATGTTGTCTTACTCCAAGCTGTATAGGCTCGAAAGCCTACTCCCAATTAAGAATATTAGGTGATGTGCATCTCTGTAATGAGAAGGGGTGTGGTCTAATGACATCAACACCCTATATTAGGTGTGCATAATTATTAGGCAACTTCCTTTTCTTTGGCAAAATGGGTCAAAAGAAGGACTTGACAGGCTCAGAAAAGTCAAAAATAGTGAGATATCTTGCAGAGGGATGCAGCACTCTTAAAATTGCAAAGCTTCTGAAGCGTGATCATCGAACAATCAAGCGTTTCATTCAAAATAGTCAACAGGGTCGCAAGAAGCGTGTGGAAAAACCAAGGCGCAAAATAACTGCCCATGAACTGAGAAAAGTCAAGCGTGCAGCTGCCAAGATGCCACTTGCCACCAGTTTGGCCATATTTCAGAGCTGCAACATCACTGGAGTGCCCAAAAGCACAAGGTGTGCAATACTCAGAGACATGGCCAAGGTAAGAAAGGCTGAAAGACGACCACCACTGAACAAGACACACAAGCTGAAACGTCAAGACTGATTTTTCTAAGGTTTTCTGGACTGATGAAATGAGAGTGAGTCTTGATGGGCCAGTTGGATGGGCCCGTGGCTGGATTGGTAAAGGGCAGAGAGCTCCAGTCCGACTCAGACGCCAGCAAGGTGGAGGTGGAGTACTGGTTTGGGCTGGTATCATCAAAGATGAGCTTGTGGGGCCTTTTCGGGTTGAGGATGGAGTCAAGCTCAACTAACTCCCAGTCCTACTGCCAGTTTCTGGAAGACACCTTCTTCAAGCAGTGGTACAGGAAGAAGTCTGCATCCTTCAAGAAAAACATGATTTTCATGCAGGACAATGCTCCATCACACGCGTCCAAGTACTCCACAGCGTGGCTGGCAAGAAAGGGTATAAAAGAAGAAAATCTAATGACATGGCCTCCTTGTTCACCTGATCTGAACCCCATTGAGAACCTGTGGTCCATCATCAAATGTGAGATTTACAAGGAGGGAAAACAGTACACCTCTCTGAACAGTGTCTGGGAGGCTGTGGTTGCTGCTGCACGCAATGTTGATGGTGAACAGATCAAAACACTGACAGAATCCATGGATTGCAGGCTTTTGAGTGTCCTTGCAAAGAAAGGTGGCTATATTGGTCACTGATTTGTTTTTGTTTTGTTTTTGAATGTCAGAAATGTATATTTGTGAATGTTGAGATGTTATATTGGTTTCACTGGTAAAAATAAATAATTGAAATGGGTATATATTTGTTTTTTGTTACGTTGCCTAATAATTATGCACAGTAATAGTCACCTGCACACACAGATATCCCCCTAAAATAGCTAAAACTAAAAACAAACTAAAAACTACTTCCAAAAATATTCAGCTTTGATATTAATGAGTTTTTTGGGTTCATTGAGAACATGGTTGTTGTTCAATAATAAAATTAATCCTCAAAAATACAACTTGCCTAATAATTCTGCACTCCCTGTAGAATGGCTTGAAGCATTAAAGAATAAGGAACTACTAGGAAGAAAACTCTATCAGGGGTGGAGAAAATTCTTGGTGGATTTCGTTCCTATTTCAGAATACCCGCGTATCATGACTCCATTCAAATTAACTACCTGGTATCTGACGGAAGATTTGAAGGGGGGTTTAGGGCATCTGAAAGTAGACTGATCTAGGTTGAGTATTGGAGTGGTTAGGCTTGTTCTATTTGGTTAGGGCTGAGTATGGGGAGGATGGGAGGGAGGGATGCGTGGTAGGGAGGGTTAGAGGGAGAATGTGGGAGAGGGTATATCTTTAATGACAACTGTATTCAAAACGTATGTATGTTTGATATACGCTTCTTACTGAGATTGTCAAATATTGATGTAAAATTGACATGACTGTTGATATGTCAATGATGCTATATTCATGGATGACTTAAAGTAAAAACCAATAAAGAATTGTGAAAAAAAAATACCGTGTATGACATCACCACGCCGACCGACGCAATGACGTCATCATAGGCTGTGCGAGAATTCACGCTAGATCTTCAATCAAGGTGGTGGCGCCCGGCTCTTCAGATGCCGCGATCAGCTATGAAGGCGACCTCTGAGGGGGTCAATGACGGTGGGCAGCATAATCGCCGCTCCTTGTCATTGCACCCACTACTTACAAAGAAGTGCGCTTTGTGACAAATTACTTTTTTTTTTAATAAAATTCGGCAAAGCAGCCGAATGGAATTTTTCAATGCTTTGCTTATCTCTAGTGATCACTTTTAGGCTACCTGCACACGGCACGGAAAAATATACATGGAAACTGCATAAAAAAGGTAATAAAGGCTCATGCACACGGCCGTATGTATTTTGCGGTCCGCAAAAAACGGATCCGCAAAAAATACGGATGACATTCCGTATTTGTGCGTTCCGTATTTTGCGTAACGGAACAGCTGACCCCTAATAGAACAGTCCTATCCTTGTCCGTAATGCTGACAATAATAGGACATGTTCTATTTCTTTGCGGAACGGAAATACGGACATACGGAAACGGAATGCACACGGAGTAACTTCCGTTTTTTTTTGCTGACCCATTGAAGTGAATGGTTCCGCATCCAGTCCGCCAAAAAAAAACGGAACGGACACGGAAAGAAAATACTTTCGTGTGCATGAGCCCTAAATCTGCAGTTTTGTCGTAGTTTTTTTTTTTTGTTTT
Source organism: Bufo bufo (assembly GCF_905171765.1). Lineage (NCBI taxonomy): Eukaryota > Metazoa > Chordata > Amphibia > Anura > Bufonidae > Bufo > Bufo bufo. Next base: position 418,494,405 of record NC_053394.1, read on the forward strand.
GTTTTTATGTGCAGTTTTTCTCTGCTGATTTTGTGTGGATAAAAAACGCAGCGTGAGGGCTCGTTCACACGAACGTGTGCTGCCCGTTGCCATATTATGGACCGCATTTGCGGATCCGCAATACACGGGCAGCATTTCTCACGGATGCGGATCCATTCACTTCAATGGGTCCGCAAATCCGGAGGTGCGGAACGGAAGCACGGAACACTACGGAGTGCTTTCTGGGGTTCCGTTCCGTGCCTCCGCACCGCAAAAAGATAGAACTTGTTCTATCTTTTTGCGAAACGGAGGGATCGCAGACCCTGTTCAAGTGAATGTGTCCACGATCCCCATGCGGCTGGACCACGGTCGGTGCCCGTGCATTGCGGACCACAGCACGGGCTTCACACGGTCGTGTGAACGAGCCCTAATACGGTACCAGCAAAGTAGATGAGATTTTTTCTGAGGTGCATCTCCATACAGCATTCAAATGTATGGGTGAGACTTCGGTGAATAATTTCGGCCATTGATTTTTTTTACTTTTTTTAAAACATGGATCCGAAGTCGGCTTCTAATCCATGTTTTAAAATGGTTTTAAAGTTTAAAAATCAAATCCTGAGGTCTCGCCGGACTTCGGTGATAAGTGACTTCGGCTCGCTGGAGCCCATACATTTAAATGCTGTACAGAGAAGAATCTCCGTAAAGTAGCGAATCTATGATCCAAACCTTCGCTCAACACTAGTTACAAGGCATGCAGCTCCCTACCAGAGGGAGAGTGCAAAATGTTTTTGTTAATTTTTGAAAAGTTGCATTTGATGAATCTGGCTTATACATTTATTAATATGACACATGACTCACTAATCGAGCTAAGGCTACTTTCACACTGGCGGCAGCAGGGTCTGGCAGGCTGTAGTTTTTGTACAGCCGCCTCTCGGCATGTTTGTTGTGCTGCGGCCGGACCCACGGGCCGCCCCCATTATAGTGAATGGGGCCGGAGCGGACTTCTGGCGGCACGGTGGGCTAGCGTTAGCACGGATCCGGCAGGCTATTCCCTGAACAACCTTCCGGACCCTGCTGCCGCCAGTGTGAAAGTAGCCTAACCACTCCCATTTACCAAGAGCAGCATAAAATCACAAAAGGTCCAATTTTTTCAGCAAAAACAACCTTTTTATGACACAAAACCAGCATCAGTATCAGTAGTAATGAGTCAGAGCAGATAGACTTCTTGTATTTTCTCTTGAAGGCTTTTCTCCAGTCATCTGACTGGCTTTCTCAATTAGAATGACCTGTACAAGAAATCTCCGGCATTAAATACTAGTGACTATAGAAATGTCTTCAAGAGAAGATACAATGGGGTTATTTATTAAGACCAGCGTTTTTAGATGCCTTAAGAAGGCCCTGCGCTGGCGGTGGATCCGCCAAAGCTATGTAGAGGCGCAGTATAGATTTAGACCATCTTCTACGCCTAAGGCTAGGTCTACACGACTACGTTTTTTCGCACCAATGTCGCGCGACAATTTTTATAACGATAGTCTATGGTGTCGCACTGCAACATACGACATGCTGCGACTGCGATTCTAAATGGATTTTTCCGCATCTGTCGCATCACAGCATGTTGCATTGCGACACCATAGACTATCATTATAAAATTGTTGTGCGACATTGGTGCGGAAAAATCGACGCGCGACAAATGTCGTCGTGTAGACCTAGCCTAAAACAGGCGTCGAAAATGATGAATGAGACGGGCCTGCTGGCTGGTCCCTTTGCCCTGCCCACTTTTATAGACCTGGCGGGAGCCTTTGCGCCGCACTCTGCGCCAGAAATATGCCTAATGTAGACGTATTTCTGTTAGTAAATAACCCCCAGTTGCTCTGACTTATCCAAATCATGGTGCATTAGTGGTAATGAGAACCTTCGCAGACATGTCCCGCTTTGTGCTTTACTTCCTCACCTTTGTCCAATTTTTTTTTTTTTCTGTCTTTGAATGAAAACCTGTGCAAAGCCAATCCTTCTCACTTCTGAGGGTTTGCTACTGTTGCATCCATCTGGTTTAGATGAGGTTTTGTGCCCCCCTGCTCTAGAAGCTGCAGCCAGGTACATCACATGCTGATCCCAGCGCTCGTCCCTGGTCACACAGTTGTACTAGCCTCCGCACGTCTCCTACAGCGAGCGTCCGGTGGGACACTGGGAGCCTCTGTTCTGCTCCATAAGAAAGAAGTCTTTGTGGGGACAAGGCTTTAAATCCAGTCACCAGAGGCTCGTCGTGCCAAACCAGGGGGGCAGGAATCTGACTACCAGCACATTCTTGTACTCTATAGTAATGGGAAAGGGCTATTACTGTAACCCATTCCTGGCCACGGAGGTGTCTGCTCTGATCGCTGTATATATGGATGATGTCAGGTCTGAGAAGCGTCAATAGCTCTACTGTGCAGGCGTTAATGGTTAATCCTCCACCTATCACAGAGGCCGCTCTATACACAGGTCCCATTGTCAGGGTCGATGCTCTTTATGTAGAAAGCAGCGTGCGCGTCGTTGGGTTTCCTGCATGAACACGCCGGCAGTTTTGGGAGCAGGTGTCCTGTAGCCGTCTGCTCCGGATTTATAAAAGCGCACCCTAATCATTCACCCTGGAGGAAACTTGAGTACGGTCTCATGCACAGGAGCGTATTTTGCATCCATTGCATGCAGATCCATTCATTTCTATGGGTCAGCAAAAAAACACAGCGCGTGGATTCGTATGTCCGAATTTACCAACTGGCGTTAAAAAGTCGCATCTCCCCGTTTTTACGCCACTCTCACCACTTTTCCTAAAAAGCACATTCTTGTACTCTATAGTAATGGGAAAGGGCTCACCACTTTTCCTAAAGGGACGTGGCCAGCAGCCACGACAAACCTCTCTTCATTTACGCAAATGAGGCCAGAAATCTACGGCAGACGTCGTAGAGTTTGGTTTAGGTCCAGCGGCCGCCGGCGTGTGCCCCGTCATCAATAAAGGCACGTCCTCCGGTAGAAAGCGCCAGTCTTGATAAATCTCTCCCTTTGTTCTTTGTAGAAATTTTCCTACCTTGCGCCGAATGTCAATTATTTGTGCAAATTTTTTTTTTGTGTGCGGATTTCACCCCTTTTTCTATGCAAGGATGAAATCTGCGGTAAAGCCGCATCAAATCCGCATGTAGCTCACACGCGCAATTTCTGTTACACAGCTCACACAAATGTGTAGGGAGCCTAATGGAGACTTTCCTCCGTTCTGCAGAGCCACTTTTTGGAGATGACCTTGAAGGAGTTGCCTGCCCAACGGGTCACGTTTTCAGGATTTCCTTAGTATAATGATAGTCAGACGTTGAGGTACCTTGCGGCCACTTAATGTACGGTATACCCTTTACACGGAGGTGATTGACAGTAAATAAGAACCCCACGCAGAAGACGGCTGTTAGGCAATATAGCCATAGCAAAGGGGCTCCCATGAATAGCTGGAAGCAGCTCAGACACGTTCTCCTCTGTCTGGGAATATTACAGGAGTCTTCTGCTGAAGGTAAGACGCCCCAGGATGAGGATGGTGACTAGGAAGATGGTGTCACTTTCAGCCGTGCACCTTTCTCTCGTGCCCTCTCTATAGGGATAAAATGAGTCCCGCATGGAATATGTGACAGCGTGAGACGGCGGCCGCCTGGTGGTAGACGGGCAGTGAAGGACCTGAGAATGAATAGAGGTCATTGTGCCCAGTGTCTGTGGTTTCCGTCTTCCCTCTCAGTACATCCCTTTTAAGATCCGACTATGCGGGGGGGTTTTCTGCTGGACGATCCAAGCACATACCTGCAAACACCTACCTCTGGGTCCTCCCCCCTGGTTCTGTATATGTCCGCCGACGTGTGGCTCGTACACACATGGAGCAGTACAGTTGTGATTTACCTTCTTTAGACTTATGGTGGCGCAGAAAGTGATGGTCACCGGGAGACGGTACACTGTCCGCATCTTTTTGCAGCCCCATTGAAGTAAATGCAAAAAATGCGGACTGGAAATCCGGTGGTGTGCATGAGCCCTAACGCTGATGTTTGGATTCATGTTTGGATCTGCCAAAATGTGAAAAAAAAATCCTCTTATCTTTCAAAATTCTAAAAGTAGACACCTGGCACGTTTCTGGAATTTGTAGATACGACAGCGCCCCCGTCCTGAGGCTGACCTCCTCCTCACCCGCCATACACCTGCTTTCTCTCCGGTCCGTGCTCACTAACAATACCGTCCTGTCCGCGAGGCAGCACATGATGTTATAGTAACCGTTTGCCCCGGGTATCCAACCTCAGGCTTCCTGTGGCAGGAGGTGCCATGGGAGCAGCAGGGTGAGATCCAGTGCATGCGGTGTTAGTTCAGGTGACGGGAGCACGGGCGGCCTTTCAGAGGGCGAGATTGCGGAGCGGAACCCGCGTGTTATTTCAGATGTGAGAGAAAAGAAGGATATTTAGATTCCTCCGCGGTCTGGATCCTGCCTGGAATAACAGGCTCATTGTGAACGGAGCCAGCAGTGACTCGGGAGCGGAGATCAGCTGCACTTTGGGTTACAGGACTGTATAATTAACCCCTTTGATGGGTGGAGGCTGCGAGCCATTGTGGAAATGAGGCAGCGAGTGCGGCTCCCTGAGGTTAATCTCACCGCCCTGCCAAAAACCAGGTGACACTCGCCGCTCCGATCCTAGACAGTAAAGTGTCGCTCGTGCCATTATTAGTGTGGACCCACGAAGCCAGAAAACTTCTCCATCCACTCAGCTTCCGTCCGATCTGCGGGGTTTTATATTTTTTTTATAAATCCCTGGACAAAGTTTAGCATCTTGGAATTACATGTTTTTCCTCATCTGCAGGCAGCAGAGCGGACCATAGCTTATACACTGTGCTATGCCTGATGCCCATCTGAAGGACACAGGGGCTTGAAGACCACCAAGGTGAACCCTGTGTCATGCTCCACCCTCTCAGGCTTCGCACTATGGATGATGGAGTGTAGTCTCTCATCTTTAAAGGGCATCTGTCAGCAGTTTTGTACCTATGACACTGGCTGACCTGTTACATGTGCACTTGGCAGCTGAAGACATCTGTGTTGGTCCCATGTTCATATGTGCCCGCATTGCTGAGAAAAAATGAGGTTTTAATATATGCAAATGAGCCTCTAGGAGCAACGGGGGCGTTACCATTACACCTAGAGGCTCTGCTCTCTCTGCAACTGCTGCTCTCCCCTTAGGGCCAGGTGCAATGACGTCCACACTGCCTGTCATTCAGGGCAGAGAGCGCGGCAGTTGCAGAGAGAGCAGAGCCCCTAGGAGTGAGGATAACGCCCCCGTTGCTCCTAGAGGTTCATTTGCATATATTAAAACGTCATTTTCCCCCAGCTTTTTTTTTACCAAAAAGAAATGGAATTCCTGAATTTTGCACAAAGTCGCATCAATTGACTGAATGTGGACGACCATGGCTGACATTTTCCAACCTGACGGATCACGTGGGCAGTGCACAAATGTTGGCCATCGGCCATCTCAGACGATCGTGAAACTTTTAATCCATGGCCCGCCTAAATGACTAAAACTGGCCTTGTAGGGAACTGTGTTTAGGGAACTGAGTTTAAGGCCTCCTGCACACACCTGCATCCGTTTTCTGGTCTGCAAATCATAGATCTGCAAAATACGGATGTGGCCCGTGTGCACAACGCACTTTTCGCAGACCCTATTGTAGAAATGCCTATTCTTGCCCACAAAAACGGACGCACGGATGTGGACAGCACACAGATGACATCCGCACATTCTGCATTTTTTTGCGGCCCCATAGAAATAGATGAGACCGCATTTGATCCGCCAACAGTGCGGACCGAAAATATGGTTGCGTGCGTGAGGCCTAACACTGCAAGGAAGGTAGAGCACGGTGGTCTTTGTATCTGAGCTGTACTATAGACCTTTGTTCCCCCGGCAGACCATAATAGTGAGCGCTACACTCGGTCTACCGTCATTCATTCATCCAAATGCAGAGATGACCCCCAGACTGCCACAGTGTTAATGTAGATGTAGCAGAGCTACATTTGTTATTGCATTAATGTAGATGTAGCAGAACTACATTTGTTATTGCATTGATGTAGCAGAGCTACATTTGTTATTGCATTAATATAGATGTAGCAGAACTAAAAAAAAATTTTACTTTTCGGTCCCAGAAACATCTGTATTTAATCCCTGATTTGAAAGTTTAGAACCAAGGGGAGGGTAGGTACATATCTATTAGTCGTCCAGTTGTGTGTTACACTACATCTGAAAAATCTAATTGACGGCGGTATAGAGGGAAACATGCTGGGTGTCACTCGACAGACTACCTGAAACATGACACTTCCCCACGTCTTCCAGTATGGCACTTCCACGGCATCCTCTGTAGGTGAGCACTCTCTCAGCCGCCCCTCCCCATGTCTTACAGACGTCTCCAGGTAATGGGAGGCGCCCCACACCGTCAATACACTGCTCGCACAGATGCCAACATTTCTAGCCCGAGCCTACGTGTTACAGTGAAACTCACCTGAAGACGTGCAGAGGAGAGAGTAGGAGAGGAGGTGATGTCACCCTGCACGTCCTCCGCAGCTGCCGGGTCACCCCAAGGAGAACCATTGTCTTCAGGGATCATCAGGATAAGGAATTGTCTCAGACGTGTAGATTTATGTGGAGCGAGATGTGAAGTGTAATGGATGAGACGGTGCGGGTGTATTCCCGCGCAGATAATTTACCGTATGTTATTTATTTTATTGGCAGGAATTTAGCGGTTGGAATAGGGATCCAGAATTTCCCAGAAGGACTTGCTGTCAGCCTTCCGCTACGGGGAGCCGGATTATCGACATGGAAGGCGTTCTGGTGAGTTCACACCAACATGTCGGGATGAATAATCGGAGTAGGGGGTCCTTCCGGGTCCACAATGAGTGTACCACACCATTACCTACATACGTGTCTATAGGGTTTCCTGAGCTGGTGAAGGGCGGATGCTGTGTACCGAGACCATCTGCATATGTCACGTGTGGCAAGATTAGGTGGCATGTGGTTATAGTGTTTCTTTACACTGGTGATAGCCAAACGCTATCCTCAACCTTGGACATGTGGGGACTCAGGCTCTTTGAAATCGCCATGCTTCTCACTGGATGCAACAGGACCTGTGACGTCACATGATCACACTAGGAGGACAGGTCCTGCAGCATCTAGGGAGAAGTGAGCGCCCCTGCGTATTCAAGCAAGTTTTTTTTTTTTTTTTTTTGTACTAAAGGGGACATTTGATAATACTGCAGGTATGAAGGGAGCCATTATCTTAAGTTAGGCCACTGTGGGGGTCATTATACTGGGGGCACTATGGGGGCCATCATCTATACTGGGGGCACTATGAGAGTGGGTCATTATCTATACTGGGGAGCATTTTGGGGGCCATTTGATGTCCAGGGGGCACTATGAGGAGTGTTATGTATACTGAGGGCTGGTAAAAACTGATGCAAAAGGGCCATGTAAACGTAGCCTTAGAAGTCACTCAAACCCAAGAGCCTCTTGTTTTTTCTCTCTCGCAATCTGAGCAGTGCCCTGCATGTGACCAGGTAATGCGTCTAAGTGATTGTCTCTCTTCGTTGGCAGGTACGGGCAGCTCAGCGGGATGGTTGAGCCCATTGCCGGTGTGTTAGGAGCTGTGGCCATAGCGCTGGCAGAACCCCTCTTGCCCTACGCCTTGGCCTTTGCTGCCGGTGCCATGGTGTATGTGGTAATGGATGACATTATTCCAGAAGCACAAACCGGGTAAGAATACAGGACGGTCCGCGGGTGACCGCCCACACGTGTCGTGCACCCTCCGCCCTATCTGCATCATCACTGAATGCTCGGAGCCTGGTTCTTCCGTGTACCATGCCTTGTCTGCAGATATGAAAGGACATCCTCACACGCTGCATGTGTTCTGCAACTGAAAATCAGTTCAGTTCATCTGAATGGGGTTGTTTTGGGGCAAGCGCATGAATTCCCACAGGCTTTATTGAGATGAGATTTTCTGCACCCTAACACTTCTGCCAGGCATGGTACCCTTCCATCACTACATTCTCTGGACACCCACAACTACAGAAGAGATTCCAGAGAAAAAGATTTGGCTTTTAGACTGAGACTTTTTGTAACATTGCTGTATTTACCTTGTGCGATAACCGCACTCCACCATATTGCATGCAACTCAATGGATGCATCTGAGTGCAATTTTTCTGTAGCCCAGGCCTTAAAGGGCATCAGTCAGCAGATTTGTGCCTATAAAACTGGCTGACCTGTTGGCAGCTGAAGACATCTGTGTTGGTCCCATGTTCATATGTGCCCGCATTGCTGAGAAAAATTATGTTTTAATATAATATATGCAAATTAACCTCTAGGAGCAACGGGGGCGCTGCCGTTGCACCTAGCGGCTCTGCTCTCTCTGCAACTGCCACACCCTCTGCACTTTAATTGACAGGGACAAGTGTGATGACATTTTCACTGCCTGGCCCTGTCAATCAAAGTGCAGAGGGTGTGGCAGTTGCAGAGAGAGCAGAGCCACTAGGTGCAACGGCAGCGCCCCCATTGCTCCTAGAGGTTAATTTGTATATATTAAAATATTATTTTTCTCAGCAATGCGGGCACATATGAACATGGGACCAACACAGATGTCTTCAGCTGCCAAGTGCACATGAAACAGGTCAGCCAGTGTCATAGGGACAAACCTGCTGACAGATGCCCTTTAATATAGAGATTTGGGGCTGCTCAGAGGGAAAGGTGAGAGACCTCCATTGCTCTCTCTTCTAGTTTGAGTTTGTATAGGGCTGGGAGATGCAAATTAAAATGTAAAGCTGATTTTTTGGGGGTGGAGTTCTCCTTTAGGGCTCATTCACACGTAAATTTGATTTGCAGTTTTTTTTGTTTGTTTTTGTTTTTTTCCCAGCAAAAAAAAAAAAAGAAAAAACAACAAGAAAAAGGCAGCATTTCCATTAATGTTACTTGTGTTTTTTTAATGTATTTTACAAATAGTCAAGCGGATATACGTACTAAAATTAGCATTACAAACGCCAGTCTTAGGCCTCATGCACACGGCCGTTGTTTTGGTCCACAATTTTCAGTTTTGGAAATTAGTGCATTCGTTATTTATTTTTATTTTTTTTTCGGTCATGAATATTTTAAACAGGAAAGTATGTGCCCCCCCTACGACGCTTCCTCTACAGATCTTTCAAAAAAATAAAGCCATAGTAAAAAATAACAATGGAAAAGAGCCATTAAAAAATGCCACACTCTATTTAAAAAAAAATCACCAATGGACGGCACTAAAAAACAAATGCATCTTTGTACTGTATTCTATAATTTCCATAGGCTTACAGCTAACAACTGGAAGGGCCTTTTTTTCTCAATTAAAAAGCCCAGAAAATTGCATCAAAAAACCTTAATCTGTCTCCTTAATACTAGAATCACACATGCATTTTTTTTTTATTTTTTTTTATCCAAAGCCAGAAGTGGATTCAAAAACTAGGACATACAGTATAAAGGAAGGACTTGTACTTCGTCTGGATCCCATTCTGTCTTTGGCTCAAAAACCTGAATCAGAAACCGCAGCAAAACCTGCATGTGTGATTCTAGCCGAAGGCCTAGTTTACACAGTGGATTTTGCAAAGGCAAATCCACAGAGGTTTTTGATGTAATTTTTGCAGCGGACCCGCTCGTGGTTTAAGCCCATTGAATGTAGCTACATCATTTTTGGTTTGGCATTTGCACTAAATACTGCTGGCAAAAAAAACCTGTGTGAACGGGGCAAAAGGTTGAATTCTCACTCTTCCGTATGTCATAAAGGGGTTTGGAGAAATCCATGCACCTGGTACAGAAACAGAACGGATCTGCCGCATGTGCCCCCCACGCACACACACTGCTGCCGTATATACCGTATGCCTGTGACCAGTGTAACGTCACCTGCTTCCAGTTTACACACTAACTTCTGCATCTTTTCCTTCCTCGCAGTGGGAACGGGAAGCTGGCCTCGTGGACCTGCATTCTGGGCTTTGTAGTGATGATGTCCTTGGATGTCGGCCTGAGTTAATGACGGACACGGCAGTCGGAGGTGCTGGGCGCCACGTCTTACATGTTTACACTTTTATAAATGGACGCTAATTGCTGGAGCGATCACAGATCCAAGCTAATTCTTGTAGAAATGAACGTTGGGTTGAATTGATTGACATAATGTCCGAGGTTTGATTTATAGTTAGTTGTGGGGGGGGGGGGTGCTTGATGCTGTATATGGGTAGTGATGAGCATAACATAAGGACCGCGTGCGGCTCGTCCATAGATTTATCGCTATCAATATTTCATTGGTGTTGGTCCAACTCCCAAAGACCGCCGATCTGCTTAATGAGGGGGCCATGACCCTTGTTTGCCTGATGACAATTGTGGGCTTGCTTGGTACTACATGCACTTAGGGTGACCAAAAATAATTCTTCATAGTCTCCAAAATGGTTACAGCTTTCGGGCAACTCGAAGCACAAACTGCAGTGGCCTGAGAGGAGCAATGACTGCACGTTTCCCATGTTATTCACCATTCCAGCCTTGGAAGAATGCGCTGCGTTGTACCTCATGATCAGATCTTCAGCCGGGAGCCTCCTATTTATACGTTATCTGTGGATTTTATTTATATGCTTTGGCCGCAACGTGTCTTCTAGTGTGAACATGGTTCTGTATGACGTTCTACACTGTACTGAAATATGACACTAGTGAGATGGGAAGGACCAAATAAAAGCTGTAGAGTTTTATTCTATGTCCTGTGGTTGTCTCTGTTTTGTACACTGCACGCAGTGGGCCAGAGTTACGAATACTGTCTTCTGACGCCGGGATTTTGGTGCAAATTCTGTGGCGGAATCCACCTCCTGTTCCTTTCAATGGGAGGCCAGGCTGCCGAGGATGTCCTTTTCTGAGCAGGTGGTCATGTGCAGTTCAGCTCCATTCAATGCAAGCAGGTCTGCTGCAGTCAGAAAAACCACAGCTAAAACCATGGTGGTCTGTGCTGTGGAATGCACTGCCGAATCTGCTGTGTGGACGGGGCCTAAGAGTAAGACAGTGTCAGCAACAGAGGTGCTGCTGAATGATAATTCTTCAATATTTAGACTGTTTATGCAACCAATAAGTTGGCTTAGTTTTACTCCAAAAATGCTCAAAGAGGCCTGTTCTACATCGGATCGCCGACAGCTGCATGGAGGTAAGTACACTGCTCAAAAAAATAAAGGGAACACAAAAATAACACATCCTAGATATGAATTAATTAAATATTCTTCTGAAATACTTTGTTCTTTACATAGTTGAATGTGCTGACAACAAAATCACACAAAAATAAAAAAATGGAAATCAAATTTTTTAACCCATGGAGGTCTGGATTTGGAGTCACACTCAAAATTAAAGTGGAAAAACACACTACAGGCTGATCCAACTTTGATGTAATGTCCTTAAAACAAGTCAAAATGAGGCTCAGTAGTGTGTGTGGCCTCCACGTGCCTGTATGACCTCCCTACAACGCCTGTGCATGCTCCTGATGAGGTGGCGGACGGTCTCCTGAGGGATCTCCTCCCAGACCTGGACTAAAGCATCTGCCAACTCCTGGACAGTCTGTGGTGCAACGTGACGTTGGTGGATAGAGCGAGACATGATGTCCCAGATGTGCTCAATTGGATTCAGGTCTGGGGAACGGACGGGCCAGTCCATAGCATCAATGCCTTCGTCTTGCAGGAACTGCTGACACACTCCAGCCACATGAGGTCTAGCATTGTTTTGCATTAGGAGGAACCCAGGGCCAACCGCACCAGCATATGGTCTCACAAGGGGTCTGAGGATCTCATCTCGGTACCTAATGGCAGTCAGGCTACCTCTGGCGAGCACATGGAGGGCTGTGCGGCCCTCCAAAGAAATGCCACCCCACACCATTACTGACCCAATGCCAAATCGGTCATGCTGGAGGATGTTGCAGGCAGCAGAATGTTCTCCACGGCGTCTCCAGACTCTGTCACATCTGTCACGTGCTCAGTGTGAACCTGCTTTCATCTGTGAAGAGCACAGGGCGCCAGTGGCGAATTTGCCAATCTTGGTGTTCTCTGGCAAATGCCAAACGTCCTGCACGGTGTTGGGCTGTAAGCACAACCCCCACCTGTGGACGTCGGGCCCTCATATCACCCTCATGGAGTCTGTTTCTGACCGTTTGAGCAGACACATGCACATTTGTGGCCTGCTGGAGGTCATTTTGCAGGGCTCTGGCAGTGCTCCTCCTGTTCCTCCTTGCACAAAGGCGGAGGTAGCGGTCCTGCTGCTGGGTTGTTGCCCTCCTACGGCCTCCTCCACGTCTCCTGATGTCTCCACGTCTCCTGTCTCCTGGTAGCGCCTCCATGCTCTGGACACTACACTGACAGACACAGCAAACTTTCTTGCCACAGCTCGCATTGATGTGCCATCCTGGATAAGCTGCACTACCTGAGCCACTTGTGTGGGTTGTAGACTCCATCTCATGCTACCACTAGAGTGAAAGCACCGCCAGCATTCAAAAGTGACCAAAACATCAGCCAGGAAGCATAGGAACTGAGAAGTAGTCTGTTGTCACCACCTGCAGAACCACTCCTTTATTGGGGGTGTCTTGCTAATTGCCTATAATTTCCACCTGTTTTCTATCCCATTTGCACAACAGCATGTGAAATTGATTGTCACTCAGTGTTGCTTCCTAAGTGGACAGTTTGATTTCACAGAAGTGTGATTGACTTGGAGTTACATTGTGTTGTTTAAGTGTTCCCTTTATTTTTTTGAGCAGTGTATATATATATATATATACACAGTCAGGTCCATAAATATTGGGACATCGACACAATTCTAACATTTTGGGCTCTATTCACCACCACAATAGATTTGAAATGAAACTAACAAGATGTGCTTTAACTGCAGACTGTCAGCTTTAATTTGAGGGTATTTACATCCAAATCAGGTGAACGGTGTAGGAATTACAACAGTTTTCATATGTGCCTCCCACTTGTTAAGGGACCAAAAGTAATGGGACAATTGGCTTCTCAGCTGTTCCATGGCCAGGTTTGTGTTATTCCCTCATTATCCCAATTACAATGAGCAGATAAAAGGTCCAGAGTTCATTTCAAGTCTGCTATTTGCATTTGGAATCTGTTGCTGTCAACTCTCAAGATGAGATCCAAAGAGCTGTCACTATCAGTGAAGCAAGCCATCATTAGGCTGAAAAAAACAAAACAAACCCATCAGAGAGATAGCAAAAACATTAGGCGTGGCCAAAACAACTGTTTGGAAGATTCTTAAAAAGAAGGAACGCACCAGTGAGCTCAGCAACACCAAAAGACCCGGAAGACCACGGAAAACAACTGTGGTGGATGACCCAAGAATTCTTTCCCTGGTGAAGAAAACACCCTTCACAACAGTTGGCCAGATCAAGAACACTCTCCAGGAGGTAGGTGTATGTGTGTCAGAGTCAACAATCAAGAGAAGACTTCACCAGAGTGATTACAGAAGGTTCACCACAAGATGTAAACCATTTGTGAGCCTCAAAAACAGGAAGGCCAGATTAGAGTTTACCAAACGACATCTAAAAAAGCCTTCACAGTTCTGGAACAACATCCTATGGACAGATGAGACCAAGATCAACTTGTACCAGAGTGATGGGAAGAGAAGAGTATGGAGAAGGAAAGGAACTGCTCATGATCCTAAGCATACCACCTAATCAGTGAAGCATGGTGGTGGTAGTGTCATGGCGTGGGCATGTATGGCTGCCAATGGAACTGGTTCTCTTGTATTTATTGATGATGTGACTGCTGACAAAAGCAGCAGGATAAATTTTGAAATGTTTCGGGCAATATTATCTGCTCATATTCAGCTAAATGCTTCAGAACTCATTGGACAGCGCTTCACAGTGCAGATGGACAATGACCCAAAGCATACTGCAAAAGCAACCAAAGAGTTTTTTAAGGGAAAGAAGTGGAATGTTATGCAATGGCCAAGTCAATCACCTGACCTGAATCCGATTGAGCATGCATTTCACTTGCTGAAGACAAAACTGAATGGAAAATGCCCCAAGAACACGCAGGAACTGAAGACAGTTGCAGTAGAGGCCTGGCAGAGCATCACCAGGGATGAAACCCAGCGTCTGGTGATGTCTATGCGTTCCAGACTTCAGGCTGTAATTGACTGCAAAGGATTTTCTACCAAGTATTAAAAAGTGAAAGTTTGATTTATGATTATTATTCTGTCCCATTACTTTTGGTCCCTTAACAAGTGGGAGGCACATATGCAAACTGTTGTAATTCCTGCACCGTTCACCTGATTTGTATGTAAATACCCTTAAAGTAAAGCTGACAGTCTGCAGGTAAAGCACATCTAGTTCATGTTATTTCAAATCCATTGTGGTGGTGTATAGATCCAAAAATGTTAGAATTGTGTTGATGTCCCAATATTTATGGACCTGACTGTGTATATATATATATATATATATATATATATATACACACATACACACATACATGCACTACTTACAAAAACATAGGGATATTTGCACTCTAACCTTGTCACAGGTTGTATCAGAGATACAGAGAGACTGGAAGAGTCACAGAAAGGCATAGAAGTGGACGTCCTTTGGCCACATCCCACACTGATGACCGCTTCATTGTGAACAATGCCCTGTGGAACAACTCCAGGCACATTTAAGGGAGGTGAGAGGCACCCAAGTGTCACGTCAGACCGTTTACATGAGCATGGTCTGTGTGCTAGATGACCTGCAAGAGTACCTGACCACAGGCGCCATTGTCTTGCATGAGCCAGGGAACGTCTACGCTGGACGAGGGACCTCAGTGCTGTTCACTGATGAAAGTCGATTCACGCTGAGCAGAAATGATGGCCGCCAATGATGTTGTAGACATCAAGGAGAGCGCTAAGCATCAGCCACTGTTGTAACCAGAAGAGCCTTTGGTGGTGGTGGCAGAACTGCCCTACACTTTGTGAATGGTACCAGGGCCGGCCTTTGGGGTGTGCGGGCTGTGCGGCCGCACAGGGCGCCATAGTAACAGGGGCGCTGGGCGGCCGACAGCTCGCAATGTAATCTGCGGCAGGCGAGGCTGTACTTGTGTTCTCCCTCGGGGCGCCCCCTCCATCTCCCCCTCCCCTGTCTGACCTGCCTGCTGCCCCCGCCGCTGCCAATAAGAAGAGAGACAGGAGGAGGAGGGGAGGGGCTGTGGCCACTGCGCCACCAATGAAGAAAACTGACCTGAATACAAATACAGGAGGCGGGTGCCCGACCTCTGTGACAGGGAGCTGCGATCAGCTGCAGTTGAGTTAACCCTTCAGGTGCGGTACCTGAGGGGTTAACTGCCGCTGATCGCAGCTCCCTGTCACAGAGGTCGGGTGCCGGCTATTTGATTCCGGCACCCGCCTCCTGTATTTGTATAAGAAACATAATTGGTGGCTCAGTGCGCCCCCCCCCTAGTATAAGAAACGTTGGTGGCACAGTGCGCCCCCCCCCCCTTCCCCAAACACCCCAGTATAAGAAACAAACATAATTGGTGGCTCAGTGCGCCCCCCCCTAGTATAAGAAACATTGGTGGCTCAGTGGGAAGTGCCATTGAGGGTTAGAAAATAATTTAAAAAAATTAACTCACCTCCTCCAGTTGATCGCGTAGCTGCCGGTCTTTCTTCAGGACCTGTGGTGACGTCACTGAGCTCATCACATAACCCATTACCATGGTGATGGATCATGTGATGTATCATGTGATGAGCACAGTGATGTCACCACAGGTCCTTTGACAGGTCATGAAGAAAGAACAGAAGACGATCAATTGGAGGAGGTGAGTTAATTATTTTTTTATTTTTTAACCCTCATTGGCACTGCCCACTGCGCCACCAATGTTTATTA
The DNA here is from genome assembly GCF_905171765.1 of Bufo bufo. Taxonomy (NCBI): domain Eukaryota; kingdom Metazoa; phylum Chordata; class Amphibia; order Anura; family Bufonidae; genus Bufo; species Bufo bufo. The sequence continues at coordinate 418,510,305 of NC_053394.1, forward strand.
TATTGAGGGGGGGCGCACTGCGCCACCAATGTTTATTATATTGAGGGGGGGCGCACTGCGCCACCAATGTTTATTATATTGAGGGGGGGCGCACTGCGCCACCAATGTTTATTATATTGAGGGGGGGCGCACTGCGCCACCAATGTTTATTATATTGAGGGGGGGCGCACTGCGCCACCAATGTTTATTATATTGAGGGGGGGTGCACTGCGCCACCAATGTTTATTATATTGAGGGGGGGTGCACTGCGCCAATGTTTATTATACTGGGGTGTTGGGGGGGCACACTGCGCCACCAATGTTTATTATACTGGGTTGTTGGGGGGGGCGCACTGCGCCACCAATGTTTATTATACTGGGGTGTTGGGGGGGCGCACTGCGCCACCAATGTTTATTATACTGGGGTGTTGGGGGGGCGCACTGCGCCACCAATGTTTATTATACTGGGGTGTTGGGGGGGCGCACTGTGCCACCAATGTTTATTATACTGGGGTGTTGGGGGGGCGCACTGCGCCACCAATGTTTATTATACTGGGGTGTTGGGGGGGCGCACTGTGCCACCAATGTTTATTATATTGGGGGGGCGCACTGCGCACAACGATGGGTTAGGGAAATTTCACAGCAGAGTGCGCATGCGCTGGGAGCCTCGCCGGCGGTTAGGGTAGGGAAAAATTATGGGCCAGTGCACAGGTGCGGTGATCGGATGGATGTTCTCAGCTGGACACCGGCCGACACTGCGCATGCGCTGGGAGCCTCACCAGCGGTTAGGGTAGGGAAAAAGCACTGGCCCTTACGTAATTTTTCCCTTCCCTAACCACTGGTGAGGCTCCCGGTGCATGCGCAGTGTCGGCCGGTGTTCAGCTGAGAACATCCATCCGATCACTGCGCCTGCGCACTGGCCCATAGTTTTTCCCTACCCTAACCGCCGGCGAGACTCCTAGCGCATGCGCACTCTGCTGTGAAACTTCCCTAACCTGACGTTGTGCGCCTGCGCGGCGCTGCACACCTCCTCACGTCATGTCCGGTGCGACCGGAAGTGACGAGGGTAGGGAAATCTCACGAAGTAGGGAAGTATAACATTACACCGGCCTTTGGGGTGTGTGGGCTGGTAACTACTTGGTTGGATAGTCAGCCAGCCTATGCCATGATGCCAGCAACAAGCAGTGTTTTTTTTTTTTTTGGGGGGGGGGGGGCGCCACAAGGTTAGCTCGCACAGGGCGCCTGGACACCTAAGGCCGGCCCTGAATGGTACAGTGGCAAGCTGATACTACTTGAATAGCTTCATTAATCCAGTCATTGTGCCTCTGCATGGTCAACACAGGCCTAATTTCATCTTCATGGACGACAACGTGCCAGCTCATCGAGGTAGCATCATTAGGGAACGGCTGCTGGAGACTGAAGGACCTCAAATGGAGTGGCCTGCACTTTCTCCAGACCTGAATCCCATTGAAAACCTATGGTATCAGCTGAGTCACTGTGTAGAGGCTCGTGACTGTACCCCAGAACTTCAATGACCTGAGGGCCGCCCTTCAAGAAGAGTGGGATGCCATGCCTCAGCAGACAATAAGTTGACTTAGCACGAGACGTCGTTGTCAAGCTGTAATTGATGCTCAAGGCCACAAGACAAGTTTTTGAGACCCTGACATTTTGTGGGGGTATACCCACCACTGGGGTTGGCTTTTGTTTCAATATATTGTTTGAGATGAGGAAATCACCATTGCTGCTTCTACGTAAATGCCTGACTCTCATGATATAATATCACCGTAGTGTGAACTTTTTACGTTTTCCATAAATTTCACCCGGAAGCCAAATATAGTAATATCTCAGTATATATATATATATATATATCACTTATATACTATACAGCTGCATACCTCGCAAAATAAATAATTAAATGATACCGCACCATATACGTTTTTTCTATACAAAAGCACAGCAGCCACTGGGTTAATATTCCCTCCAAGTGCTGAGTCAGTGCAGAGGAATGCTCTTTCTTTTTGGCCTTTCCCTTTCTCTTCGAGAACACATGTACAGGGAGGTGTGCAGAGGGGGAGGATGTTACAGTAATGTGGAAACCTGACTTCCCTCCCTCACTTTCCCCGGGGATCGCGTGCAGATGCCTATATTTACCTGATGCCAAAAGAGAGCAAGGCAGACAGAAGGGACAAGGTGCAGCTGGGTGTAATTGCGGTTTGTGAGCAAGGGCGGAACCCAAAAGCCAAGCAGGAGCTCTGCACGCACAGGAACAATGCTGCTATTCTTGTAAGATCCAGGAAAGAGCGGCTATGGGAAAACTGTTGGCTCACGTCCGTACACCTGAATTGCTTCAAGCCGGAACTAGCCCTGCTGTGCGAAGCCGAGCATATCTTCCGAAGACGCAGGTCGCTCTACAGCCCCGTCCACGTATATTGTATAAGAAGAAATAAAAGTATAGCTTCGAATAAATCTCATTTGTGCAGCTGCAGTGGATTCAGTTACATCCAACAGGATAAGGCTACATGCACACGACCGTATGTGTTTTGCGGTCCGCAAATTGCAGATACGCAAAAAAATAAACAGATGACATCTGTTTTTTTTTTTGCGGATCCATTGTAACAATGCCTAAAACGGACAAGAAAAAGAACATGTTCTATTTTTTTTGCAGGGCTACAGAACGGACATACTGATTTTAAAAATGAATGGGTCCGGATCCTATCTGCAAAAAAAAGGAACGGACACGGAAACAAACAACGTGTAGCCTAAATTTGACTTACATTTCCATTTTTTGCAACCACAATGACATCCTTGGGCTCTGTGCACACAATGGGGGTCATTTACTAAGGGACTTGTGTCTCTATTAGTTGTAAAAAAAAAAAAAAGTTGCAAATAAAAAAAAATCCAATATTTTATTTGCATGGCTGGTTTTACGCTGGGCGAGTTTTTACGCCAAATGCACGGACTGCCATAGGTGCGCCTAATTTATGACAAAGCGTATACCTCGTCATAAATTAGCCGAATCTTGCGGCAGCTTTTAATAAATTACCCCTACTTTTTTTTTCTTTTTGCAGTTGTTTTCTGTATAGGTTACATCCAACATCCATAAATCGCACTTCTATCTATATAGTCAAAAAAAAAAAAAAGGTATGCGGACACCTACAACCCTAGTGTATACAGTAAATCTAAAGATCTGCTATATCTGCAAGGGTCCGTACACATATCAATTTGGCGCTGATGTTTTTTTACTTTAAAAAAATGGCACAATAAGGGTCCATTCACACGTCCGTATGTGTTTTGCGGATCCGCAAAACACGGACACTGGCAATGTGCGGACCGCACATCGCCGGCACTCTTAGAAAGTGCCATTTCTTGTCCGTAATTTCGGACAAGAATAGGACATGTTCTATTTTTTTGCGGATCCGGAAGTGCGGATGCGGACACCACTTTCCGGCACCATTGAAAATGAATGGGTCCGCACCTGTTCCGCAAAATTGCGGACCCATTTTGCGGACGTGTGAATGGACCCTAAGTGCCTGCCAAAAGGGCGCCACAATTCTGACATTAAATTCTGTGTCAACAGAAGTCAACCAATAGTTGGTATAGAGCAGGGATCAGCACCCTCCGGCTCTCCAGCTGTTCTGAAACTGCAACTCCCAGAATCCTTCTTTCACTTCTGTGGGAATTACAAGAACAGCTGAGTAAGTGTGCATGCTGGGAGTTGTAGTTTCACAGCAGCAGGAGTGCCGAAGGTTGCTGATCCCTGGTATAGAGTCCGAGAAAAGTGTCTGTCCCTGCACCACATTTATCATCCAGGCTGAGCCCCCGTGATAAATCTGGTGCAGGTCTCGACAGGCGGTCTAAGCCGACACCATCTTTAGGCCTTGTTCATATTTCCGTTTTTCGACAGACGTCCCATCTGCATTTTCCAGGGGCAGTACACGTACCCATTAATTTTTAATGTGCTTGTTCACACCTCAGTGGTTTTCCTGTTTCAATGATTTTTATTGCTTTTACCTAAAGGAAGGTACAAAATACAAACTTGTAGTACAAGAAACATTGTTACAAACAAGACATATCAAAATGAGACATGCACCATTTTGGTCCCTGATGCGGACCAAACACCCACCCACTAAAGTCTACGGATCCGTGAAAAAACACAGTCACAATACAGATAGTATCCGTGTTCTGTCAGCGTTTCACAGAATCTTTGTACGGAGATGATTTGTAAATTAATTTTCAGCTGAGCAGTGTCCGCGGAATATGGATGACACATGGAGCGGAAAAAGCAGACACACGGACCAAACACGGGTCCTTCAAGGACATCTTCTTGGATAAAACACGCCAAATGGACACTGAAATGTGAACAAGACCTTAGGCCTCATGCACACGGCCTTGACCGTATTGCGGCCCGCAAACAGCAGTGTGGTCACTTGAATGGGTCCGCAATCCGGAAGGTGCGGTGCAGAACGGAGGCACAGAACCCCACGGAAGCACCACGGAGTGCTTTCATGGGGTTTATGTCTGTGCCTCCGCACCGCAAAAAAGTAGTGCATGCACTACTTTTTTTTTTTGCGGTGCGCACGGATCACGGACCCATTCAAGTTGAATGGGTCTGGATCCGTCTGCGGAATCTGCACCGCAAATTGCGGTCCTCAATGCATGGAACGGTTGATCTACGGCCGTGTGCATGTGGCCTTAGGATCTGTAAATGTGCCTAAGGGCTCATGCACACAAATGTATTTTGTTTCCGTGTCCGTTCCGATTTTTTTTGCGGCCCGTATGCGGAACCATTCACTTCAATGGGGCCACAAAAAAACCTGAAATGACTCTGTGTGCATTCCGTTTCCGTATGTCCGCATGTCCGTTCCACAAATAAATAGAACATGTCCAATTATTGTCCGCATAACGGACAAGGATAGGACTGTTCTATTAGGGGCCAGCTGTTCTGTTCCACAAAATGTGGAATGCACATGAACGTCATCCGTATTTTTTGCAGATCTGCGTTTTGCGGACCTCAAAATACACACGGTCGTGTTCATGAGCCCGAAGAGTAAGTTCACACAAAGGGGGTCATTCAGTAACATTTCTATTCCAGTTTTTGGCGTAAAAAAGTTGTAATAACTCGTTTTGTTTGTTTTCAAAGCCCATGCAGCAATATTTTGTTGCACAGGCGTTTTTACGCTGCCCTCGCTACTTACTAACATTTACGTTTACGACTGGAAACAGGCGTAAGTCCTGCCGAAAAACGACTCCATAAGTAGATTTTCACTCTAGGCCAGGGTTGCCAAAAGTCCAGAAATTTCTGGACAGTCTGTAAAAATAGGTGATTTTTATCCCGTGTCCGTAAAAAAAAAAAAAAGCCGTGTCCGTGATTTTTTTGGAGGCTGGTGGTACTTGACTAGATTATTTTGGTGGTAATTATTATCACTTCACAGCTCGCGGTAAATGCTGGCAATGAGTTCTTATCAGTATATTGAGCTATAGACATGGATCACTTATAATCTTTACAATTCATTATGGTTTTCCAATTTTCCGTAAAAAAAAAATGCTGTCTGTCCGTGATTTTGGAACAAGTTGTCCAGAGAAAAGAAAATTTCTGCTCTAGGCGCACAGATTGCGATAAACACGCCCGATTCATACATCATAAGTTCTGGTTATAAATTATGCACATCCTTCGGCAGCGCAGGGGGAATCAAAGGTCAGCGGAAAACACCCGTCTTTGTAAATGAGTCCCAGAGTTTTTTGGGAGGAGGTTTTAAGGCAGATTTCCTTGCAGAATTTTCAGCCAAAGCCAGAAAGTGGATATGAAAGGAATCGGAACTAAAGGAAAAAATGACACTTCTTCCTGCTGGATCCTCTTCTGGCTTTTGCTGAAGAACCTGCAGGAAAATCTGCCTCAAACAACTGTGAACCTACCCTGACCATGTTCTCTGCCTTAGCACATTTTTCATTATGTGATTATTAGGGTACGACCACGCGGCGCGCGGCCATTAACAATGCAGACCGATACAGTGTGGTCTGATTCGTTTAATGAACGACCGCGTTGTTCTTGATCGCAGCACAGCCTCATCCTGAACGCCACACGACTGCGCTGCGCGGTAGTACTCAACCTGCGGCCCTCCAGCTGTTGTAAAACTACAACTCCCACGATGCCCTTCTGTAAGATGATAGCTGTAGGCTGTCAGGGAATGATGGGATTTGTAGTTTTGCAACGGCTGGAGGGCCGCAGGTTGGGCATGCCTGCTCTAAAGCTAGCACAGAAAGGAACGTATAGGTGACGTTTACACTTCCACGTTTCTTAGGCTCTGTTCACACGTGTCGGGGTCCAGTTCGGTTCCATTGCAGATTCCATCGTATCTGCCGACTAAAATAAAGCTCTTGCTGTCAAATCGATGGCACCTGAGTAACCCTCGCCGTAAGTCAATGAGGCCTGCCGGGCCCAAAACCCGCTATAGAGTTACTGTTATAAATGGAAACCACAATGCAAGTGAGAATGGCGCCTAATATGTGCATGTTCCCCAAAATTTTTGAAAATCCCTTTAATTTCCTCCCATCAGCACAAAGGAGTCACTTGAACTTCCCCTACTGTCAGCTGTATTTAGACATGTAGCACACTGACGGCTGTAACCTCGGCCCCCCCATAGTTGCTGCGCCGCAGGGACGCGCTCCAGTTGGTACCACCTCTGGTCTTTAGTGGAGATCATTGAATATAATGGTGTCACACACTTACTGGGATTTAGGCATCACTCATGGCAGGGGTGATGGGCTGAGCGGTACGGGGGGGTGGCTGCAGTCACTTAAGGAAGGAAAGTGCTTAAGCGCAGAGACGCGGCACGGGGTATTGTCTCCATGTCACCTGTCACTTTCTATACAATGTGGAGACTTATCATCCACTTTCATCTGACATACCTGAACCTTAATATACATTCTCAACGCGCTGCATGACTGCAAAGCAAAGTCGTTATGTCTCCGAGAGCCGCGTCCTGTAGTAACAGCTCATAAGGCCTCATGCACACAAACGTACTCGTCATCCGTAGAAAATGACCCCTTCATTCCCATGGGGGCTATGCACGCCTCCGTATTTTTTGTTATACCACGCATCCTCTTCTTGTCCGTATTGCAGGGCAAGAAATATGCGCAGTGCACGCGGAAGGTATCCATATTTTGCAGATTTGCAGTTGCGTGCGTGAAGCCTAAGGATGGGGCGGCTTGGAGGAGTGATGCAGAATATTTAGAATATTTCTGTTACCGGCTGACATGGCTGCGTCCCTTTCCCTGTCTGTGCAGGTAGCACACACTACAGCGCGGCCACAAGGGCTCATGCACACGACCTTAGCCTGTTTTGGAGTCTGCAAATTCCCAAAACACGGATACCGTGCGTATTTTGTGCCCCATTGAAGTGAATAGGTCCGCATCCGACCTGCACAAAATGCGGACAAAAAAATACGTTCATGCGCATGAGCCCTAAGGCCTTGAATCACGGATGTGTGCTGTGTTCTCCACGGACAGATTGATTTTAATGTTTGTACTCGCACATCTGTGATTTACCACAATCTGGAGCTACACTACGGAAACACACCCGAATTTTGTCTGTGTTTTTGGATCTGTCACGCCCATTATATTCTATGGGTCTATGGTACAACACGGATGGCTTCCATATTTAACGGATCATTGGTTACAGATGCTCTTGGAATTCGTTTTCCCTGGAATAGGGGTGAGACGCGGAGGATAAAAAAAAACATGGATCCTCTATGGACATCGTCACAGATGAATCACTGATAGCTGATGTGAATGACGCCTAAGGCCCTGAGGGATATGTCAGTAGGACCCCCGTAAAATGTCCATAGCCCCCCATGCATCCAGCGTGTATCAGTATATTAAAATGTAGTATATTCTTTGCAATGCACAGGGGCCTTGGAGAAAAACCACGGACGGTGCATAAAATGACATAAAGGAATAAAATAGGAAGAAGTAAGGCTGCTGCATCTCGTTTCCAAAGGACGTTATCCTAGTGCACCAAAGTAACTCTGCTACATCTGCGCTGCCTGTTCCGCATTGTCGGCTCTCCAGGATTTCTGCTCTACTTCCTTGGTGTGTGACACGCATTCCCACGTGACGTTACATGTAAACAGGCTGCAGGGCCCTGACTGACACCTTGCGTGTTAAGGAGAGATGATACTGTGCGCCCCGGGCTCTGCGCTCAGCTTTGTGTGTGTGTCTCGAAGCCTCTGACAAGCGCTGAGTGATCCCTGGGGATGGCCCAGGTGCCTTTGCAACAATGCACGCCATTGTTCTCTCCCAGCAAGTCCCTACGTGCGTGGGCCCGGCTTGCTGGGTGAAACAGGTGTATAGGTTTCCTGTCACGCTAACAACCGCTACACGCAGACAAGCGCCTCGCTAACACCGCCAGCCTCGTCTCCGGGCATACATCGACAGGCTCCTTCGCTGCCAAACGTCCTATCTGGGGGTGTATAATAACAGTATGAACAAGGGGCACCTCCGGGATACTCAGCCTGGCGCTCGCCCAAACGCCAATTAGTGGAATGGCAAAATGTACAAAAGTCACCACAAAACACGAATATGTCCAATAATACAAAGAACATACAGATCGAGGAAGCCGCAAATTGTCAAAGTGGGCCAAGTAATAAATGAAACTGGTGGTGGTTTATTATTCAGATCTAGAGCGCAGAATTAAAGGGGGGTTCTAGAAAAGCACATAAGGCGGTTGCAAGACTTAGGCCTAGTTCACACGAACGTGTGTGATCCGTGGCCGTATTGCGGGCCGCAATACACGGCCACAGTTCCGTGTGCATTCCGCATCACGGATGCGGACCCATTCACTTCAATGGGTCCGCAAATCCGGAATTGCGGAATGGCCGCACGGAACGGGACCCCTCGGAAACACTACGGAGTGCTTCCGTGGGGTTGCGTCCCGTACTTCCGTTCCGCAAAAAGATAGAACATGTCCTATCTTTTTGCGGAACGGGCGGATCGCGGACCCATTAAAGTGAATGGGTCCGCGATCCGATGCGGCTGACCTGCGGCCGGCGATCGTGCATTGCGGGCCGCAGCACGGGCACGGGTCACACACGTTCGTGTGAACTAGGCCTTAGAGAGTTGTCAGCTGAACGTGAGGCCGACAGCAATTTCTTCCAACCCCTCCGTACACATGCCACTTCTAGATACCATTGGTGGTGGGTATTCTGCCTTCAGGACAAAAGGATCAGGCATGCTGAAATCCAACAGCCCGATCCTTCTTTCCTCAATATCTGCTATCAGGGGATAGTCAGGACACCCCCCATTAGATAGATGACTAATCCCACTAAAATCAATGGTCTTAGCCGACATTCTTCTAAGGCCTCATGCACACAGCCATTGCCCAACCGTTCTGTGCAGCTGCCGCAGACAGATCCAGACCCATTCTACTTGAATGGGTCCGTGATCTGACCGCACCGCGAAAAAATAGCACATGTTCTATTTTTTTTGCAGTCCGGATTCATGGAGAAAAACCCCACGGAAGCACTTGGGGTTTTTCTTCATGACTCTGCACTGCAAAAAAATAGAACATGTGCTATTTTTTCGCGGTGCGGTCAGATCACGGACCCATTCAAGTAGAATGGGTCTGGATCTGTCTGCGGCAGCTGCACGGATGGTGCCAGTGCACTGGGGACCGCTTCCGTGGGGTTTCGTGCCTCTGTTCTGCACCGCACCGTCACCTAAATGGGTCCACATCCAGCATGTGGTGCACAAACGGCCAGTGCCCATATATTGCAGACCCGATGTTTGCGGGCCGTGTGCATGAGGCCTAATGGTCATATTGTCCTTGGTCACATTCGAACCCAAGGCACCAGTGCTAACCCCTAAGCCACCATGCTGACACTCACTGGCAAAACTATAGGGGTCGCAGTTGCGACCGGACCCCTAAGCCAGGGGCGCCCACACGGCCCCTCTTGCCATTGGCGCTGTAGTTTTCCGCAGGGCATCTTATAAAGGGAATACTGGTGAGTGCATTCATTATGGAAGCGCTGTACTCACCTCTCTCTGCTTGCTCTTCTCGGGGCCCCCGCTGCCTACAGCGTCAGGACATACAGAGCGCACTGTGACCTGACGCTGCAGTCAGTCATGTGACCCCGAGAAAACAAAAGAGCCTGGAAAACCGCAGGACCAGTAGAGGGGCATCGGAGCAGGGGGGGTAATTCATTTATTTATTTTAAATATATGGGGGATCTGGAGGTCTAATTGGGGTATGATCTGAGAACTGATTTTGGGGGGGTCTGACATGGAGGTCTAATGGGGGTCTGATCTGAGGACTGATATTGGGGGGGTCTAACATGGAGGTCTATTGGGAGTATTGATCTGAGGTCTGATATTGGGGGGGGTCTGATACATGAAGGGGTCTTAGACGTCTAATAGGGGTCTGAGATCTGATATGGGGGTTTCTGACATGGAGTTTTAATGGGGGTCTGATCTGAGGCTTGAAACTGGGGTCTGACATAGAGGTCTAACGGGGGTCTGATCTGAGGTCTGAGATGGGGGGGGGGGATCTGATATGGTGGTCTGATCTGAGGATCTGATATGGTGGTCTGAATGGCACTATCCGGTTAGGCTGGTGAACTCCAGCGGGATGTTCTTTGCCAGAACAGCCTGTTGGGTCTGTGGAAATGTGACCCGACCCTCAGAGGGGTTATCCCATGAGCAACATTTACGTATTACCTATCCACCAGATCGGACAGGACAGAGTCATCTATAAATGTATAAAGATTGGGTACCCCACTGCTGCGACCCCCAACAATCACTAGAACAGGTTTCCGAAACCTGCTTTTCAGAGCAGTTTGAATGGAACGGCGTTTGAGCGCGAGCACTGCGGTTCTGCTGTGAGAGCTGCATGTAAAGCTGTGCTATTCCCGTCAGTCCCTGGAGACTGGACGGAGCGGCAGGTTGCAGGCAGGCGTTTCCACGGCTCACCTCTGGATATGGGGCTCAGGACCCCCGTTCTGGTGATCGGTGGGTTCCCCAGTGGTCATACACATATCCGTTAGCCTGTAATGTGACGATCCGGCGATGGTCCAAACTCTGTGTGTGTCATCTGGTTGCTAATCGTACAAAGCCTGACAACTGCAGCCTTTTATATAGGGTTGTCAGGGTGTTTCTCTAGCCACCAGTCCGCCCCTTACATATTAAAGCAGTTGTTAAAAAAGAGCACCTCTTGACCCGACACGTCAGCGCATTACCCATTTGGATCGCCCCAGGAGAACATGGGATTTTTTTTTTAAAGTTTAGGAAAAAGAACTTTCGATATTAGGCATCTTCTCGAGACCAACGCGTTTCTTCACTGATCTCTCTGTTTTGTGTTTCCTTACACAAGTGGAAGGGTCAGAGGCATCAATGGCTTCAAGCGTTTTAAAGGGAAAAGGGCACCAAGGTCAATAGCAAGGGAACCCACAGTACAATGGGATCATTGTCATCCGGCACTGCACAGGCTTGTGGCATTGTCCCCCTACCCCCCTCTAGCCAGGATTTAGAGGACCATCTTGTGATATTGACCTCAGACCCCGATAGGAATGATTGCAGGGTGAAGAGAAAGCTGGCACGTCCCCTCTTGTGGTCTGCATTAGTTTAATAGATGTGTGGCACCCAGGTTATAGTATTGTAGTGGTGGCATTTTATATGGAGGGACGCTGCATCAATCCAATGCCAGGCAGGGGGCATAACTACAGAGGCTGCCGAGGCTCGACAGCCCCTCTACCGCGTAGGAGAATACCAGTAATAGCAGTGATTTATTGAGGGTGGGGGGCTTAAGATACCCATCTGGTGCCAAGGTCCTGGCACCATAATTAAAGGGAACCTGTCATCTGGTTTAGACATGAAGTACAGAGAGGACGGACAGGACAGACTGTGGTAATGGAGACTGAATACTCTGCTCATGAGCTCCATTCCTACAGAGATTCAGCTAAAGTTCTTATCAGCTGTATTCAGGATCACAATCCCTGACAAGCAGAGCAGAGAGGAGGATGAGGCAGCTCTTTTCCTCAGTGTTGTGAAGTAACTAGTCCTCCTGTGTGATCAGGACAGGTTTTGTGTGCACTAATAGGACAGCGGCCATTTTATTTCTCCTAATGATTGCTCCCCAGACAAAACGAGCCATTATGACTAATGTAAGGTATTTGAGAATATATTTATAGTAAAGTAAGTATTTTCATTTTCTTAATTCTCGGAGAACCCCTTTAATGTATCCTAATTAAAAGTTATATTTTAGAGGGTAATTTTCTTTCTTCAGTGATATTTTTGAATATACTTACCCAGAATAGATAGAACAACTAAAATCTCGCATAAGTATTCACACCCTTTATTCAGGACTTAGGTGAAGCCCCTTTGGCAGCGATTCCAGTCTCCATTCTTCTTGGGGATGATACCACAAGGTTTGCACACCTGGATTTGGGGATTTTCTGCAGATCCTCTGAAGCTCCATCAGGTTGGATGGGGACCATCGGTGGACAGATATTTTCAGGTCTCTCCAGGGATCAAGTCAGGGCTCTGGACATTCACAGTGGTGCCCCTTAAAGGCCCCTTTACATGGCCCAATGGAGCAGACGTTTGTTTATACAGCAGGATCCGATGATTTAGGTGTCAACATGAATGACCCTATTACCCGATGGACGAGCGTTCATCTGTAAGGAAGGGTGCACATGACAGTATGGGCGTATGCAGGTACCGACAGTAAAACAACCTCACTGGTATGTCTTGGTGACAATGGGGGATGTATGTGTTCAGACGCGGGTGGAATTCAAGGCGGGGGCGTGCACCCATCACAGCGACATTCATTACATGGGCACAGGAGAGAGGGCGATGTATGGACACGGAGTGCACAGTGGCTCACAGGAATGCACCTTGTAAGAGCACAATGGGGGCATTCAGGAAGGACGTCCACAATAGGCAACACCCCTCAGCGCCCGAACAAAGGACCTCTTGTCAGAATCATTATCACCCGGGACAATTCTCTTGTAAAAAAAAATTTCCACCTAAAGCCTGTATTACACAGCCTGAAGCGTTCCCTCCCGGCAATCGCCTGCTCGCTAGTGGAGGAGACCGCTGCTATTACCTGCAGAGATCTCCTCCGCAGCATGGGGACGAGCCATCGCTTGTCCCCATGCTGTCTAGTCGTTTGCCTGCGGCGTCGCGATCAGCTGCCAGCAAACCAATGTACAGCATGGGGACGAGCTATGGCATAGCTATGATCATTTCTTAACATGTCAAAAGATTTGGATTGCCCGATGATTGAGCTCGTTGATCAGGCAATCGGCAGCAGTATTACACTGCCAGATAATCGCGGGGGGGGGGGGGGGGGGGGGTGGCGGAGGATTGGGTTTTTAGATTTCAACACCTCAATCCTTATGTTCTTAAAGGGGTTGTCCGGGTTCAGCTCTGAACCCGGACATACCCTTATTTTCACCCAGGCAGCCCCCCTGAGGCTAGCATTGGAGCATCTCATGCTCCGATGCGCTCCCGTGCCCTGCGCTACATCGCTCAGGGCACGGGCTGTTTTGTTTTCAATAACACACTGCCGGGCGGAAACCTCTGCCCGGCAGTGTGTTCGGTGACGTCACCGGCTCTGATGGCGGGCTTTAGCGCTGCCCTAGCCGTTTTACTGACTAGGACATCACCGGGCTTCCTGGCAGCCCCATGGAGAGCCCCGGTACGTCACCGGATCTCCAGAAAATGCCTTTGCCCTGCGCGATTTAGCGCAGGGCAAAGGAGAGCATCGGAGCATGAACTGCTCCAATGCTCCTGTTAGGGGGGCTGCTGGGGTGAAAATGGAGGGATGTCCGGGTTCAGCTCTGAACCCGGACAACCCCTTTAGGGGCTCACACACACACGAACATATTTTCTTTCCGTGTCCGGGTTTGTGTACCGTATGCGGAACCGTTTATTTCAATGGGTCTGCAAAAAAAAACAGAAGTTACTCCGTGTGCATTCCATTTCCGTATGTCCGTTCCGCAAAAGAATAGAACATGTCCGATTATTGTTCGCATTACGGACAAGGATAGGACTGTTCTATTCGGGGACAGCTGTTCCATAAAATATGGAATGCACACGGACGCCATCCGTATTTTTGCGGATTCGTTTTTTGCGGACCACAAAAGACTTACGGTTGTGTGAATGAGCCCTAAGGGAGAGGATAACCCACTGTCAAAGGCGTCTGGTGACACTCAGGACATTCTGTAGCATGTGCACATCACTGTCTTGTACATGGAGAATAGACCTAGCCTTAAAGGGGTTGTCTCAGGAGACCCACCAGGATATGCTATCTGTATCCAAAGGACGGGGGTTCAACCACTGTGACCCCTACTGACTGCTAGAACAGTGGCCCCACTGCTTCCATTATGTTACGTTTTTTTACACTATTCTGAGCGTTAATTTTTAGTTGCTGGACAACCCCTTTAAGGGTCACAATAAAAGATGGCGGGCATGTGACAAGCTGTGTCATCTATCTATGTGACTGTTCTGGAGCAATGCCAGGGTGATAATCACATGGAGCACTGCCACCAACTATGTCACGAGAAAAACCTGTGGGGTGTTGGAGAAGAGGGGTTATCCTATCCGTAGAACATCCCTGTGAGGGGCCGCAGAGGCACTCCGCTGAGAAGATGGTTTTCTATTGATACATACCGGCTGTTAATCATCTACCATGAAGGAGCGGCAGCCCCTGGTCCTTACTGGACCCTAACTCAGGATGGCACCTACACTATGAGCAGACAGGGGTATTGTGATAAGGGGTGGCCAGGGGTGCACCTAGCCTTTCTACTGCCTGAGGCGAAAACTGAAACAATCCCCCCCCCCCCATGCCAATTTCCTAACCTAACCCCTTTGCCACAATGAAAGCGCTCATGGCCCTTCGGCTGCCCTCCTCTTGCCCCTACCTGATCTCCTCACCTGGCCTGGCCCATCTGTCCTACTTCAGAACACATGCACGCTCGGCCCAGCTGAGCATGCATGTATATGAGGGGGGAGGGGACGGTATTTGCCAACACCTATCTAATGTGGGCAGCTTTATGCCTCTGGTGGACGACGTCATACCCTTCCACATCTGGGAGTGATGGAGGCAAGTCGGGCGCCGGATGATCAGTCCTGGCACCAGGAAGGGCCCTCCCTTAGCTATATATTGTATGTATACAGGCTAAAAAGGCAGGGACATGACTATAGGGGGTGCGGAGGCATCAGTGACACCCGGGGTACACCGTACATAGGAATACCCCATCGGATGGTAGGTGGGGGGGGGGTCCTATTGCAGATTTTTTATTGGGTCCCGCCTCTGTTCTATGTACAGCGCATTGGACTATGTTATCGTTGTGGAAACAATGTATCCACTGTGGGAATAATAATAATATTTTGCACAATAATCAATTTCTAATGTAACATTGTTATCAGAGGCCCTCACCAGCCATGGATCTGGGGCCCATTGACAGTGGCAGCCTGCAGGACAACTGGGGGAAGTCCTGGAATATCCCTGCTGATCCTCGCATTACATGAGGAATTGCTATTTATGCAATTACCTGGTGCATTATAGAAAGATGAATAAAGCCCACAGGGGGTAGTGCTGCTCAGGGCATTCCCTCCAGGGCAGGCGAGGAGTGTGCTGCAGGGACACTGCAGGGGCAGCATCCAGCAGTGAGGGGGTTAACCCGGCCAGGGACTGTGGAGGAGGCGAGCTCTGCAGAGCGGCAGGCAGTGCACGAGCTGGGGCTCTTCGTGTGTCCCGGGGCTGGGAGTTGGCAGCCGGTCCCTGAGAGGAGGGGGCGGGGCTTGTGCTCTTACCTCCAGCCCGGGCACAGTTGTGGGCAGAGGGACTGAGGACCAGGCGGCTGCAGGATGTCGGCTACAGCTCTGCACTGGGGGGAAAGGGCTCTCCTCTACTGGGGGCACTGGTGGGGGCAGGGGGAGCTCCTCATCCCTGTGGGAATACCGGGTTCCTGGCTGTGGATATAACTGGATTTATCTTAACACGTTTCTCAGGGAGATGGATTACTGCACTAATGGGAGACGGGACCCTGGAGGACACCGGCAGGTAAGTGCACCTCTGGCAGGTGCTGTGCTCCCATAGGCTCTGCCCTTCTGTAATGTCTCTGCTCCCTACTGCCTGGAGGTCGGGACTGTGTATAGGGACTGTGGACAGGTCTGTGTATAGGGACTGTGGACAGGACTGTGTATAGGGACTGTGTATAAGGACTGTGGACAGGTCTGTGTATAGGGACTGTGGACAGGTCTGTGTATAGGGACTGTGGACAGGACTGTGTATAGGGACTGTGTATAAGGACTGTGGACAGGACTGTGTATAGATAGGGACTGTGTATAGGGACTGTGGACAGGGACTGTGGACAGGGACTGTGTATAGGGACTGTGGACAGGTCTGTGTATAGGGACTGTGGACAGGACTGTGTATAAGGACTGTGGACAGGTCTGTGTATAGGGACTGTGGACAGGACTGTGTATAGGGACTGTGGACAGGACTGTGTATAGGGACTGTGTATAAGGACTGTGGACAGGACTGTGTATAGATAGGGACTGTGGACAGGTCTGTGTATAGGGACTGTGTATAGGGACTGTGTATAAGGACTGTGGACAGGTCTGTGTATAGGGACTGTGTATAAGGACTGTGGACAGGACTGTGTATAGATAGGGACTGTGGACAGGGACTGTGTATAGGGACTGTGTATAGGGACTGTGTATAAGGACTGTGGACAGGACTGTGGACAGGACTGTGTATAGGGACTGTGGACAGGGACTATGTACATTGTAAATGGACTGTATGTTGTATAGACTGTGTATAGGGACTATGTATACAATATGTACAGGGACTGTATAGTTCTATCTATATCATATATGGGGGGGGGGGGGGGGAAAGGTTTTGTATGTGGACTGTATATATAGACCATGTGTATGTGGGCTTTTTCCAGTAGGTTGTATATGGTCTGTGTATAGTGCTATGTATATGGATAGGTACTATGTATATCTTATAGATCCCTTGTCCATGTTGGTCAGACTGGTTTCTGTTTGGACTCTTCACCACCTACCTCTGCCCTGTCACCTGGCAGTACCTACATGCTCCTCATATAACACCTGTGCTGTATGATGAAGCCCTCCTCCTCCTCCCTGTCAGGACCTCAGGTAAAGCAGTCCCTGTTTGCCTGGCATCCAGGAGAGCACCCATGAACACTGTCCAGGTGTCACTTCACTGGCTACTTCCCCAGTCCTTATGCTGTTGCCATCTATACTGGACACAGGGCCTGACCTTGTAAAGATCCTAATGTCCTCCTCAGATAGTGATGATCACCACTGCTATCTGTCCTCCAGTATGCTGCCAGACACTAGAAGGGTAGAAGGTGGGCACAACCGAAAGGAAACTTCTCAGATGCTTTAATCTGTATGATGCCACCATAACTGGGGTAGGCAGCCATTGCCGAGCTCTTCGGAAACTCCAGACGCTGCTTTGCCTTTTTTAAGTAGTCCACTGTTCAAGGTCAGACAGACAAGTGATTGGCACTGCCAGTCTCACTTCTGCCCACCACCTTGCCCCCCCCCCCCTCCCCCTCTCCAGGCTTGGACTGGGTCTGTTCTTTGCTGGAAGGGTTAAGACTCCACATCTGTCTAGGCAACAAGTCTTTGTGCCAATGTCAAGTCCTGATATGGAGAACAGAGGCCTAACGCTGGAGCCAAATGCTGGTCAGACCCGTTCTCTGGTCCAGTGTCTCCAGACGGTTCTGGTATAATGGTTCCCTATAGGAGGACCTTCTTGGACCCAGATCTGTGCAGTATTCTGATAGCTGAAATCTGCGTCCGCTTCCCCTAGGACGGCACAATGGAGTCTTTCTTCCCCTCACAATGATGCTGTGTGCTGGTGATAAGGGGCATTATCAGCCATGTTACTCCACCAGGAAAGGTCACCATGCTCCACTATCACAACGCCTTTATCTCTCCATCATCACAAGAATTTCCTTGCGTGTGTTCTGCTCGGGGTGTCACCGAGGCTGCACATGGTAGCATTTTTCTCGCTCATTTACAACTTTCCAGGGCGTCTTGACAGATGAGGCTGGGGCGTCATGGTCTCATCTGCTCTAACCTGGGCTTGTATATGTCTTATTAAGAGGATTAGCTGATATCGGTCACACAGATGGATGCAAAAAGTCTGACATTATTGAGATGACTGACCAGGAACCTAGACAAGTCCCACATCTCCAGGGATCAGTCCTCTCCATCATCCATCACCCTCAGACTTTTTGCATCCATCTGTGTGTGATGATGGAGAGGACGGATCCCTGGAGATGTGGGACTTGTCTAGGTTCCTGGTCAGTCATCCTAATAATGTCTGATAACATGGAGTAATTGGGCGCCATGAGGCTACTCTCATTGCGTATACCATAGACCCCATCAAGGCTCGGCCATGCATGCGTGTGTTGTCAACGCGGACGGGGGAATAAGCCTCTGGTGGCGGCTTATCTTATCCATGCTGAGATCCAACACTCATGATCCTTTCCAGTGACGTCTACCATTGGGTTTAGAGTCCGGAAACCTCCATACTAGATGGTCAGCCGGTCCCACCTAAATCGGTGTATTTGGCCAACATACACGTGCAAACTCTTGGTGCTCAGGGCTAGTGGCGCCCCCTGCAGGGATGGTAGGTTATTTGTCCTGTACATCGCTAAGACGGGTCCTGATTGTGTTCAACTGCAAGGCAAGTGGAGAGTGGATAAACTTTAGGGTAAGTGACCATCGGTTTAGGCATCATGGCTACTGTTACTCTTCACCATTCTTAGATTGACTATCAGATCTTTCTATGGAGAACATACATCTGGAGTCAAGAGACATGCTATAAAAGGGACTGTTAGGGGGACAGGCAGTTGTCTACAGTAGACTGCCCCTTTAAATGAATGATACGGCCTGTGACTAGCCCCCCCTCAGATGGAGCAGAAGTCTAAGTGTAGGTGGACTTTATGGGCCATGTCCCAGGATAGACACAGGTCAGAATGAACACGCAGTCGCCATGTGTGCCCGTCCTCAGGATTACAGACTCGTAGCTCTCACCAGGGGAGACCACGAGCACAATAGCTTTCTTGTCAGTCCTGTCGACTTCTTTGTGTTTAGCGGTCAGCCCAGACCATAGGGTCTACAAAGTGAAAGGTCTGTGTAGGGTTTTCATCCTTGTTACAGAGGAGACCGGATGAGAGCGAGAGGAAGGTGAATGTGGAGCTGGAAGCCCTCGTAGCTCAGCAGGTGCCACAAGCTCACGTGGTTGTTCCCAGCATGTGTAGAAAGCATGGCCGTACACACCAGAGAAAAGTCAACCATACCGGCAGCAAAGGGGCATGTACAGGGGTCTCTCAGCTGACGCCGACAGCAGGTGACCGGGTAAGAGGCATTGGGCTTGGATTTCAACAAGTAAAGGAACTTCTAAGGGTAGGGCCTCATGAGATGGCACCACCGTGTACCCAATAACCACGACTGTATGCTGCCACTGCTGTTCTTAAATTGTTAAGTGGGTGCTGGGAATCGGCTATCACCCACATAACCACAAGGCCATTTACTATCGTCGTTTTGGGTGACACGGCTCTTTCTGGCACAATCGTGTATCTGCCGAACCATGAATTCTAAAACCGCAGCACGTCAGCGCAGTTTTCAGCTGCATCCCAGATGTGGCCCTCGTGTGGCTCTTCCTGAACCGTCTCCAGATTGGATTTAACACGTATGTTCAACCAAGTAAATTGTCAGCGGAGCAAGCCTGTTGATAGTGGAAGGGCCCACATACATCTACTCGCCTAACCCAGTCTGTGGACTGAAAATATCGGGACCCTCCATGTGATTCTCCTACTCATCCTCATAATAGATGTCTTCTCTGAAGACCGTCCAGCTTCCATTTGTGAGGATGGCACTGGAGATCTATAGCTGGGAGTCCTGCCGTATGCCATAGGGCTGCCTCTTATGTTCATCATGGGTGCTGTGCCATAGACCATGGCCGGACAGATCTTCACAGATCCTCTCCATCTCGCAGGCTAAGCATTTAAAATGCAAGGTTGATACTATCCAGGAGATTGAAGCTGACAGGTCTGTCAACGAAAGTGACGGGGTGTGAACAGGGGCTTAATTTTAAACTGGAAGAGGTTGTAAAAAGGGGCATTATGAGATAATACCAGGTTTAAAGAGCAGCTAAAGCCCCCTATTAGTCACTAATGTAGTGTGTATATAACTAATGACAAGCCCATTACTGTAGACTAGGGAGTAGTCTAGCCACACAGTGACAGGCAGGTGGCACAATCATTGATGTGTATGGGCAGCTTTACCAAAACATGTCTGTCTGATTTTTGACTGACCATTGTTCTGACTATTGACTCTGATGGCTGTTGAAAATGTAATCCTTTAAGGTAGGAAAATTCCATCCATGGTCTGCTGGGAGAAGAAGCGTGTGGCTGATCATATTCCACTTCACGCTGAATTGTGGTCGATCAGAATTTAATGTTAGGGGCTCCCCAGAGCTACTAGTTTGGAGGACACATGAACATCCACTTTTATCCAATCATATCGTATAGTGTATTTATTCTTTAGTTGCTGAGTTTATGTAGCTTTTAGAGGTTGGAAGTGGGACTTGTGCTACCACGTCCGTGGGCAACTTTAGAGGATTTATCCACTTTAAGAAGCCACTTTTCTTGATTCTGGTTCTCTGGCAACTTAAAGATTGCATAAGGTCCCAATGCTGCTTTTGGACAAGTTCTGTTATAGGTGACCCTATGTAAGATGACCCATAAGGGAAACGTCAAAGTAATAACGTAGTTTCTGCTACAAAAGCAGAGTTTTCCTCAACTTCTGACATCTCAGAGACCTAGATTCTCAATGGTGGAGTGTAAGAGCGGAGGTCTTCAACAGCCATTGTGACCCAATGTCTCTTGGGTGGTCCATTATAATATATTACAGTCAATGACCCTTCTTCCACTGGAAGTTTCTCATTAGTGCTCAAGGCCACACCAGAACAGCTGCACTTGAAGCAAAGAGAATATTGGCATTGATAGGCATTTATTGATTTCAGTGGGCATGATGTAATATTGAGTAGTATTTTTGTTGTTCCCCTGGCAATACTGGATCTTCAACATTTTGTAACAACTGCTCAGAATGACATAATAAAATTAGCAATACTCACCCACCCCTCCAGTTCCCGTGCTTTCCCGGTACCCTGCAGGTCTCTGTACTTCCTGGTCCCCCTTCGAAACAACATGTGACGATGCAGCCATCTGATCTGGAGACTAAGGCCTCTTTCACATGGGCGTCACGGATTTGCTCCGGGTGCATTGCGGGAAACCCGCGCGAGTGTGCTCGCAATTTCAGTCAGTTTTGACTGCGACTACGACGCGCGAAGAAAAAAAAACTGAGTGCAATGCAAACTGAATGTGGTACCCACACCCGGACTTCTTCACTGAAGTTCGGGTTTGGGTTCGGTGTTGTGTAGATTTTATTATTTTCCCTTATAACATGGTTAAAATGTGGATTGAAGGGTTGAAAAAATAAAAATAAAATTTACTCTCCCCATCCACTTGATCGCGCAGCAGGCATCGTCTTCTTTCTTCTTCTTCTTTGGGGACCTGCAAAATGACCTTTGACGTAATCGCGCTCACATGTGGTGACGTCAGCGCAGGTCCTGCTGAATGATGATAGAAGGATCTTCTATCTCCATTCAGCAGGACCTGCGCTGACGTCACCACGTGGTGAGCGCGATTACGTCATCAAAGGTCCTTTTGCAGGTCCTCAAAGAAGATGATGCCGGCTGCGTGATCAAGTTGATGGGGCGAGTTAATAATTTTTTATTAATTTTTTTAACCCCTCAAGCAACATTTTAGTAAGCATTCTGTATTAGGAATGCTATTATTTTCCTTTTATAACCATGTTATAAGGGAAAATAATACAGTAAATTGACTTTAATCAATTTACTAACATCATCACCTAGCAACCATTGTGTCACGGGTGAAGTTGCAGATAGCTGGAACTTATAAATAAACGACCGACTGGCTTGATCCCAAACTAAGGAGCATATAGGCGAGTCCTATAAAACCCTAAGAGCTCTCCCTGACTGCTAAGCACATGCAAGGGTCTAAATGGTAGACGATTGCATGCCCACGTACCTAAGACTGTGTGACACCTAAAAACCCTATAATAGTGAGGGGACACGACCACCGTCTCCCTGCATTTAATACGGACGGAGTCAGGGTCACCTAGAATCAAGCCAGCAAGGAAACAAAAAGGAAAAGACTTATCTGAGCAAACAGCAGCAGCAGCCTCCAGGCGTGAACGCTTCATCCAGGAAGTAGTATAAACCGCAAAGTGAGGCAGTATGGGAGGGAATATAAAGGAAGACGATTAGTCTAAATAAGTGACACCTGGCAGAAGGAAAGGAGATGACAAAGTGAAACCAAAACAAAGAACGTCATACAAGAGGTAGAGAAGAACGTCTGTCAGACCTTCTCACAGAACTGGCGGTGACACATTGCTTGTGGATGCTTGCGATTTTCACGCAGACCCATTCATTTCTATGAGGCCTGTGTTGCGTGAAAAACGCAGAATATAGAGCATGCTGCGATTTTTCACGCAACGCACAAGTGATGCGTGAAAATCACCGCTCATCTGCACAGCCCCATTGAAGTGAATGGGTCCAGATTCAGTGCAGGTGCAGTGCGTTCCCCTCACGCTCGTGTGAAAGGGGCCTTACACAGCATTGACGTTCTTGCCAGCAGTCCTGGTTGTGGAGGGGCTTATACACATGTGAAGAAAATACAGGGGAGGGAGTATTTTATAAAACTATATACATTTAATTTTAATTGCTGTTGGCTGGTCTTGCCCTCCACAAGGTGCCACCCTAGGCAGTGGACCTCCGGAGCTTAGTGGTAAATATGGCCCTTGTAAAATTTAGTAAGCAGAGTGTTTGTGATGTGTCCTTGTAGATGGAATAAAATTGTTCCACAGCTTGGGGTTAGTAATGTAATTATTAGCAAATATGACTTTAAATGGGTTGTCCGAGATTGTGATATTGATGGCTGGCCTTCAGGATAGGCCCTCAATATCTGATTGGTGGAGGTCTGACTTCTGGCACCACTGCCAATCAGCTACTTGAAGAGGCAGTGGCGCTGCAGTCTCTTCCTAGGCCAGTGACGTCATCTTCATTGGTCACATGACCTTGTTGCAACTCAGTCCCATTCAAGTGAATAGACCTGAGCTGCAATACCAAGCACTGCCACTATACAATGGACGGCGCTGTGTTTGGTAAGCTGTGAGGAGGCTGCAGTGCTCATAGCAGCCTCTTCAGACAGCTGATCAGCGACCTCCCGGGACTCCCACCGATTGAGATATTGATCACCTACCCTGAGGATAGGCAGTCAATATCAAAATATCAGACGGCACCTTTACGTAGAAGATCCGTGCCCGTATTGCGGGTCCACAGCTATGGAGTGCTTCCATGGGTATTCTGTCTGTGCCTCCGCACCGCAAAAAAGTAGTGCGTTGCGGATCACGGATCCCATTCAAGTGAATGGGTTCGTGTCCACGGAAGGCGGGCACACAGTCAGTGCCCGTGCATCATGGACCACAATTTACGGTCCGCGGCACGGACACCACTCATTCGTGTGCATGAGGCCATGGAGCACATGAAGCTGTCAGGGGCCCGTCTCGTGCACAGTCCTCCTAGACTATTCAGGATGTCCCCAATCTGTGCCTCCCTCTCCACTATAACCCCTAGCCGGCTCCTGGGTCTTCAGCTCAGGGCAGAGAAGGGGCGAGGAGGGACGGCAGCAGTCACCCCGTCTTACCTCCATATCGTATTGTCGTGATGAGCAAACCTCGACTTCCCCGTATTGTAGTAAGTGTCTTATCAGGCGGCGATGGTCTATATTTCAGCTGGCATCTTGTACAGGGGCTCGTGACCTTCATCTGACGCTTCTGCCAAGAGCCTCTATCCATCACATTTCAAGGCCCCTTTCACACGAGCGAGTATTCCACGCGGGTGCAATGCGTGAGGCGAACGCATTGCGCCAGCACTGAATCCGGACCCATTCATTTCAATGGGTCTGTGTACATGGGCGTTGGTTTTCACGCGTAATAAAAGCTGAACGCAATCGCGGGCAATACTGAATGAACTTGCTTGCGAAATCGCGCATTTTTTTCACTGAACGCATCCGGACCTAATCCGCTCACGCTCGTCTGCAAGGGGCCTAACACTCCCTCTGGTCATGGCGCTGTCTCCTGCGCATCTTCTTCATGTGGCCGATGGTGACGTCAGCAGGACGGGTTTACTCGAGTGCAGGACTCTCCTCTCGGCCCCGGAGGGATGGCGGCCTGAGTCACCTCTCCTGCCGCCTGTTCCTCGGCTCTGCTGTAACACTTACTCACTCCTCCTGAAGAATTTGTTGAATTTGGAAATAACTGTAATTACCTGGAAGGGAAGTGACCTATTTCATGTGATATAGACACACAGGCTGGAGAAGGGTCAGATTGCAGTCTGTACTGCGTCTTATGGCGTTTTTAGTACAAGTGTATTTTATTCACACTACTCTACAGAGAAAGTAACATTTGGCGGCGGAGGGGGGGGGGGTGTACATATTTTACAATAAAAAATGCCATTTTAAACCACCTGTGCTGAAACACATTATTTCACTACTTGGACAAAAAAGCGGCAAAAAAAAAAATGCAGCACCAATCAGGATGCGGCTCAAGTTTTGGATGCTTTTTTTTGGGTGAAGAAAAGGCGCGCGTGCACACACACCAAAAAGCAGCACTTATAGGCCCTGTTCACACAGAGATTTTTTTGCTGGCAGAATTTGACCCAGATTCCACATGAGAAAGCCGCCGGCAACCTCCCCGAATCTGCCTCCTATTGTTTTCAGTGGCAGGCCACACTGCTCTTCACGTGGCCGTGGTTTATAGCCGTGCCTGCGCCAATAGGGCCGCGCTTTCTTGGTGCTGTTTTAGGACGGACGCCGTTCACAGTTCACCTCCATTCAGTGAAGCTAACCCATGAGCCAATCCGCAGTGCTGACATTTAAAAACACAGCCGGCAGTGAAGGGGTTTCTGCTGCAGAATACATGCCGGACTTTGCCTGTGTGAACGGGGTCCTACAGCGCTGATCTCTGGGAGCTGTGCTACATTTTACCCGCACCGGTACGTTTTGTATCCGTCTGGAGTCCTGGCTGTTTAGATCACTTTCTAGGAGCTACACTTGATACTTGACGCAAACAAGAATGTTCTTATTCACTGATGGCAAGCAGAGATCTTAGAAAAAGTTAAGTTGTATTAGAAACTTATCTCCACTCCTGCAGCCTATACGCGGAACTGTGTTCACACTTTGCGTTTTCATTCAGAATGGAAGTCCCAATGGTCTGTCAGAGCCTGGACAACAATGGCTATTTTTCCTGTCGGAGGCTCTGATGTAGGTGTGAACAGAGCCTTAGGTCTAGTTCACACGATCGTTTTTTTTGCGAGTGTACGGGCCGTTTTTTTGTGTTCCGTATACGGAACCATTCATTTCAATGGTTCCGCAAAAAAAACGGAATGTACTCTGTATGCATTCCGTTTCCGTTTTTCCGTTCCGTTGAAAGATAGAACATGTCCTATTATTGCCCGCAAATCACGTTCCGTGGCTCCATTCAAGTCAATCGGTCCGCAAAAAAAACGGAACACCAATTTTTTCTATGTAATTACTGTATATGGCATACGGAAGAACGGAAACGGAACAACGGATCTGTGAAAAACGGACCGCAAAAAACTATGAAAGCCATACGTTCGTGGGAACTAGGCCTTAGGCCTCATGCACACGGCCGTTGTTTGGGTCCACATCCGAGCCGCCGTTTTTGCAGCTCAGATGCGGACCCATTCACTTCAATGGGGCCACAAAAGATGCGGACAGCACTCCGTGTGCTGTCTGCATCCGTTACGTGGCCCCGCAAAAAAATATATAACATGTCCTATTCTTGTCCGTTTTGCGGACAAGAATAGGCATTTCTACAACGGGCCGCCCGTTCAGTTCTGCAAATTGCACGGTCGTCTGCATGAGGCCTTAGTCACAGTCTTTACCAGCTGTTGTGCATCCATGTCTGTCTTCAATCGGGTCCCAAATTCCCCAAATAAGTGGATTGGTGGTCGAGCACATGCGGTGCGGCTTCATTCAGTCCTGCTGTAGTGCTGGACTCTATCTCTAGCAGCACCATAGGAAATAATGGAGCGGCAGCGAGCATGCTCGTCCACCGCATCATTCTGGGAACTCTGGACCCCCATCCTTCTTATGACTATGGTGGTCCCTTTGAACCCTGTCCTGTGAATAGGGGCTACGTTTATACCTTTTAGGCCTCATGCACACATCTGTATGTATTTTGTGGTCTGCAAAACGTGGATCTTCAAAATACTTATGACATCCATTTTTTGTGCAGATCCCTTGACTTAAATGAGTCCGAGGTCCGCATCTTGCAGCCAAGAATAGGACGCGTTCTACCCCTTTGCGGAACGGACATACAGATCTTTAATCTGTCCGTAACGCAAAAGATAGAACATGTCCTGTCCTTGGCTGCAAAATGGGGACCAAGGATCGTTGAAGTCAATGGGTCTGCAAAAAAAAAAATACGGATGCATCACGGAGGTCACACTCATGTCATCCTCATCCTCATTTTGCCGACCGCACAATACAGGGGCTCATGTGCATGAAGCCTAAGTGAACGCTCCATATACTCGATGTCTTTCCGTGGATAGTTCTTTGGGTCCGCAGAGCTATAGATCCTCTTACCGGTTCACACCATCACAAAGCGCTTGCCTCCATTTATTGACAGAATGACCTCCCCCATTACGCTGAGGTGCCTGTGGAGGGTTCCTTGGAATGATGCTTCTTCCTGGGCCATATAGTAGTTGGGGGAAGCTGTGTATTTGGGATATGCAGGCTTAGTTTAAGAGGGTCCGAGCAGGTATACAATGCATATAAGGGTGCACCTATATAAAAGCATACAGCAGTCAGTATAGTAAAGTGCTGCGACCATACAGTCCCGGACTCCAGTTGCCTCATCGTCCACAGTGGCCACTTCTCCTCATCTTCGCTGAGAGATGCTTTGGATAGAATAGCTTCCTTTTGAAAATTCCCCCCCAAAATACTCCAGAGGGAAGAAGGGCATCTCTGATTGTTTGTGGTCCTCGCCCCCCCTCTAATAATGTGAATGCTCTGCTTCTCCTCCTTCCCAGGCCGGGGCTGTAATAATTCAGCCCATTGTAAGGCCAGGACACAGACCCTCTGTCCTAATGTTCACTCCGAGCTCCCCATTAAAGGCCCATCAGAACAAGCCCCCCTTTCTGCTCTGAAGAGGGTCTCTATGTCTCCTCAGATAGCATTTGTCCTGCAGAGCTGCGAGGATAAAGAGCTGAGGTCCCAGCATGGCACGGAGGAGACAGAGTCCCTTTCATTTCTCCCCCGAGGGGAGACAAACGCACACTTTGTCCTGCGGAGACGGCTCCTAACACAACGCGTTTGTTTGAGAGGAGAAGCAGAAGGAAGGGGGGTAAAGTAGGATTGAAATAGTTGGGATATAAATAATGGCCTCCTCTCATCAGGGCCTGTAGCTCAGAACTCATGGGGGGGTGCGGAGGGTTTGGGCGCTGGAGCACAGAGAAACAGCTGGCGGGCCGAGACACCATCATGGTCAACAGATGGAGCATCTACAGAGGATGCTGGGGCGGGGTGGTCCCTGAGCAGCCGCGGGCTATAACAGGTTAAACCTGCACCATACGTGTCCACATGGACGTGTCTGGAAGGAGTCTTGTGCTTTGGGCGACCACCGGTGGAGTCCTTTTTACCTGGTTGATCTTCGGTTTTCCTGGAGAACAGCACCACCAAATCTGTCTAGAATTTCACGGAATAAAGGGGTGGTCTCGCTGCAGCAAATGGCATTTATCATGTAGAGAAATTTTAAAGGGGTTTTCTGAAATTTTCATACTGATGACCTAACCTCAGGATAGGTCACCAGTATCTAATCGTGGGGGTCCAATACCCGGGACTCCACCGGTCAGCTGTTTGAGAATGTACCGGCGCTCACCGTAAAAACCAGGGCTTTATCTCTGCCTTTCCTATGCCAGTGACGTCACGTTCATGTGTCCCATGGACTAGGAGCAGCTCAGCCATATTAAAGTAAATGGGGCTGAGTGGCAATACCAAGTACAGCCACTATACAACGTATGGCGCTGTGCTTGGTGAGCAGAGAGAAGACCGCGGAGAGCACAGGTGCCTTCTCAAACAGCTGGGGTCCCAGGTGTCAGACCCCCCCCCCCCCCCCACCGATCAGATACACTAACGTATTGTGATTGTCCATATTGTCTCCTTTGCTGGCTGGATTCATTGTATACACTGTTCATCCAGGGGTTACGACCACCCTGTAATCCAGCAATGGTGGTCGTTTCTGCACACTGTAGAAAAAGGACTGTTGGAGAGCACAAAGGCACGCATGCGCAGCAGATCCCTTCCCGGCCACCTCTTATCTGCGCTGCAGGGTGGTCGTAACCCCTGGATACAAGCAGTGTATAATGTGATGGAAAAATGAATCCAGCCGGCAAAGGAAGCAATATGGACAATCACAATACATTAGTAAGGGCCTTGTATTAACTCTGTCTACATGATAAATGCCATTTGATAAAGTGAGACAACCACAGAATTAACGTCCTGGCATTGGGGGTCATTTCTTACGTCCCACTTATGCCAGAATCTGATGTAAAAAAAAAAAGTAGCCCGGTACTGGTTGGCAACTTTTTGAACACCCATGCTCCTATATTTAGGCACACGCAATGTTTTTACACAGCCCTCAGCACTGATGGGGGGGGATGGGGGGGCACAGGGTGGCGGCAGAGGCGGAGCCGTCGGCTCCAGCAAATTAATTTCCATTAATATTAGTTTCCTATTGAAAACTACTCCAGCCAGGGGCGCACGGACGGGAGGATGCGCCTGATTTATGACTAGGCCTGCGCAGGGTGTATCAAACACCAGAATAAGATACTGATCTTTGGTAAGGGACCCCCCCTCACCTCATATCTGTTACAGCGGCCGGGGAAGTTTGATTTTGCCCCACACGTTGTCCAAGGAAGATGCCACAATTGAAAGCCACCAGATCCTACAGATCTATACTGTTAGTTACACTGCTGAGTTATAGGCCAGAGCAAAATTCACAATTCTTCAGGCTTCAGAGCTGATCTCTCCCAGCATGTTTTTATGTCCGCTCTGGAGTATAATACAGAATGTAACTCAGGATCAGTATAGTAATGTATGTGCACAGTGACTCCACTAGCAGAATAGTGAGTGCAGCTCTGGAGTATAATACAGGATGCAACTCAGGATCAGTACAGGTTAAGTAATGTAATGTATGTACACAGTGACTCCACCAGCAGAATAGTGAGTGCAGCTCTGGAGTATAATACAGGATGTAACTCAGGATCAGTATAGTAATGTATGTGCACAGTGACTCCACTAGCAGAATAGTGAGTGCAGCTCTGGAGTATAATACAGGATGCAACTCAGGATCAGTATAGTAATGTATGTGCACAGTGACTCCACTAGCAGAATAGTGAGTGCAGCTCTGGAGTATAATACAGGATGTAACTCAGGATCATTATAGTAATGTATGTACACAATGACTCCACCAGCAGAATAGTGAGTGCAGCTCTGGAGTATAATACAGGATGTAACTCAGGATCATTATAGTAATGTATGTACACAATGACTCCACCAGCAGAATAGTGAGTGCAGCTCTGGAGTATAATACAGGATGTAACTCAGGATCATTATAGTAATGTATGTACACAGTGACTCCACTAGCAGAATAGTGAGTGCAGCTCTGGAGTATAATACAGGATGCAACTCAGGATCAGTACAGGTTAAGTAATGTAATGTATGTACACAGTGACTCCACCAGCAGAATAGTGAGTGCAGCTCTGGAGTATAATACAAGATTTAACTCAGGATCAGTATAGTAATGTATGTACACAGTGACTGCACCAGCAGAATAGTGAGTGCAGCTCTGGAGTATAATACAGGAAGTAACTCAGGATCAGTATAGTAATGTATGTGCACAGTGACTCCACTAGCAGAATAGTGAGTGCAGCTCTGGAGTATAATACAGGATGTAACTCAGGATCATTATAGTAATGTATGTACACAATGACTCCACCAGCAGAATAGTGAGTGCAGCTCTGGAGTATAATACAGGATGTAACTCAGGATCATTATAGTAATGTATGTACACAATGACTCCACCAGCAGAATAGTGAGTGCAGCTCTGGAGTATAATACAGGATGTAACTCAGGATCATTATAGTAATGTATGTACACAGTGACTCCACTAGCAGAATAGTGAGTGCAGCTCTGGAGTATAATACAGGATGTAACTCCGGATCAGTACAGGATAAGTAATGTATGTACACAGTGACTGCACCAGCAGAATAGTGAGTGCAGCTCTGGAGTATAATACAGGATGTAACTCAGGATAAGTAATGTATGTACACAGTGACTGCACCAGCAGAATAGTGAGTGCAGCTCTGGAGTGTATTTAGTTAGTGAATTCCTTATGTATATTATACAGTACAGTGTTTGGTCAAAAGTCTTTGCTGCTAAGCCTTAAATATTATTCCCATCTTGGACATTCATGTGTGACTCTCCGTTCACCTTTGTTGGAGTCTTGGAGGCAGCACACTTGCTCAGACAACTCCCTTAGAAGCGAATGAACAGGGCCGTCCGCATGTGCAACTTCTTCCCCATCCGCCTGGATGCAGCAGTCGTCTCAGGTGGGATGAGGTCCAAGTACTGTGGTTCAGGAGAGAGGTAGGATCTGCATCTATTTGGCATGTGCAGCGACCCAGAGGGGAGGCGCGGGGCCAAGAGAATGGGAGTAGTGGTTGTGGCCCTGAGGGTGGTAGCAATACTGACAGTTCAGGGTGGCAGTTCTGATGCTCCCTGGAGCCAAGCAGTGAATGGAGGGCCAACAAATGCTGGAGACAATGACCAGGCCCAGTAGGTCCTTCTTTACTGAATAGATGATGCTGGTAGTAGTTCATACAGCAGCAAAAGGCACAGTTCTGGGGTATGTTACAAAATAGGAGTGCTTCTAGTAGTCGTGTATAGGCGCTAGCAATGAGTGTAGTAATAGTATTAGTATTAGTCCTCTGCAATTTTCCCACCTAACCACAAGCATGCAGTTCCATTTTTGTTAACACTTTCCGCAATTCCCGGGCAGTTGTGCAGATCTTAGATCCGGTTGGCCAGTCCGTCTCAAAGTGTGGCAGGTGCCGAAGCAAGAGGAGAAGAAGATGGCCGCGGCACTCAATGTCTTCAAACATAATCCAGTGTTTATTCACCAAACAAGCGATGTTTCCACTGGTGTGAGTCTTTAGCAAGCAGTAAAGTCTTAATGGCATAAACGCACGTTCCCCTACTGTCTGAGTCCAGCACGGCCTTGGAACCTGGCTCTAGACCTTCTGAAATGTCTGTTCTGCTTCTCTCAGTTAGGGCCCTTGCACGCGGCCGTATGCCCTCCGAGATATACGGTCCGTGAACAGGCCATATGTCCCGGAGCGGCATTGATCGGGAGCACACAATCATAGGTTACAATGATGGTGTGCACGTCGGGCCGCCCGCAGGACTATTGTCCCACACTCATAAGATTATATGACGTCCACAGCATTATTGTAATCTATGATGCTGTGTACTCCCGTGCGCACGATCAATGCCGCTCCAGGACATATGGCCCCGCTCACGGACCGTATATCTCGGAGGGTATAGAGTCGTGTGCAAGGCCCCTTAAAGAGAATCTGTGACCAGCGACCTCCCCCATCCATCTGTAGTCGTGCTTCACCTGATTATAACGCTGTGTTTCCTTTGTTGATCTGAGGCTCCATTCCTGAGTTATGATCCTTTTTCTTAATATGCAAATTAGGCCTTTGGTGCAATGAGGGTGTCACCATTGCTCTTGTTGCACCCAAGCTCTGTCCATTCTGTGACCAGCCTCTCCCTTGCTGCTTGGCAAACCAGCGAGGGAGGGAACTGGCCACAGTAATGAGTGGAACTTGGGTGCAACCAGAGCAATGGTGATGTCCTCGTTGCACTAAAGACCTATTTTGCATATTAAGAAAAAGTATCATAACTCTGGAGCGGAGCCTCAGATCGACAAAAGAGAAATAGGTTATTCAGGTGAAGCACGGCTATGTGTCAGTGCAAACGGCTGGATAGAGAGGACCCTTTAAGTTGTCTCTGGCAGCTTTTTATTCTCAGGAATGGTGTTTTCCTGGATGAGGCTTCTCTTTAGGCCTACTTAGCAGGAGCTCACACATGTAGGTGCTGTCTCTAGCTTCTCTGACGCATCACACTCTACCCATAGGTGGCTGGACCAGCTGGTCCTCACAGCAACCTAATAGAGGCTGTTAGTGTTAACTGTTTGTTGTCCATAGACAACGATTTGGAATACATAGCACATAGAAGGATAAGTGCTTTTAACGTTAAATCAACTTGGGAACATGAAATTAACCCTTGCAGTGATCCACTGGGTCAGGGCCCAATCCTGTGCCTAAAATGTGAAATACCCCTTCAAAGCACTTGTCTGTCATGTTTTGAGGAGATGCTATATAAGAATTACAAGGTCTCTGAAAACAGAGTTCTGTAACGACAGCGTTTCATTCTTTTCTCAGCTCAGACATAGTGAGCTGCTTAATCCAATGCTGGGATTATTATGTTCAGTGTTAATGGTCCTTTGTCTCCACCTAGTGGCAAAAAAAGAAAACTGGAAGGAAAGAGACTGTGTCCGCAAGTTTCATAAATCATTTGCTGC
This sequence comes from Bufo bufo, assembly GCF_905171765.1. NCBI lineage: Eukaryota > Metazoa > Chordata > Amphibia > Anura > Bufonidae > Bufo > Bufo bufo. Next base: position 418,543,139 of record NC_053394.1, read on the forward strand.
CCTCTGGAGGCCAACTATAAAACTGCAATCTTTTATATTTTTGAGATTTTAATCAAATATGTGTGCGTATTTTGACTATCAATTTAAAAAAAAATAATAATAATTTGCATCCGTGAAAAACAGACAGCTTCTGTGTGCATTACTTTTTTTTTTTTTTTTTTTTTTCTCACTGCTATCAATAGAAAGTGTTATTCTCATCTGCAAAAAACGAACAAGAATAGGACTTGCAGTGAGATTTTTGGATTAGGAACACAGAGCCACATGGAATTGTGAGAAATAAAAATAGCACATTTGGGTTGCGTGGGTCACTGTGCTACCTCTTTTAATAGATCCGCGATCCGCAAGATACAGGAACAGATCTGAAGCCCACGGAAATACTCAGAACTTCCATGGGCTTTTGGGTCTGCAAAAGATAAGACCAGTACTATCCTGTGCCGTATTTCGCGAATTGCGTGCCCATTCAAGTCAGTGGGTCCGCACCTCAGCACTGAGTTCTCATGGCCGCAAATGGTGGTCTGCAACACGGACCACGTGGTTGTGTGAATGAGCCCTTATAGATCTGTATCAGTAACTTCATCAAATCTCATACAAGTGACAGTCCAGGAACACACTGAGATTAGTGATGAGCGATTTTGAATTTGTTATAAAATCGGCCTCCTCGAAAAGCGAGGCGATGGCCCTGCTATTCAAGAGAGCCCCATCTCCCCAAGAGAGGAGACTGCCTGTACCATTTCTCCGAGTAGTGACCCAAGTGCAGAGGCTCCACTGCCGCTACCTGAGCATGCGCCACTCATGTCTGGGTACATCGTGTTACCGCTTTCCTTGTGTGATATTTTTTTTAATAAATTTACCCACTGGCATGACGGGTTTCCTGGCTGTGGGATTAGATCCAAATTCTTGGTTAGTTGATACTAAGGACGTGTTCTCTGAGGGATCCTATAAACAAAAGAAGTTTACTCCCTCATTCAAGGTCACCTTTAAAGAGCTTCAAAAGCTCTATAAGGAACACCTTACCACAGCATTGTCCCTAGGGGCCTTAGAATCTCCTTGATCCCGGCTCAGAGGAACCGGAGTCCAGGATTCAGTAGCCGCTGGGAAGATATTAGCACTAGAAGCTCTTTACAATTTATGACCTTGTGATTTAGAAGAAGAAGAAAAGATCAATCTAGAAAATCTAACGAGCAAACTCTAAGCACAGATTGAAGTAGCTAAGACGTTTGCACAAGATCCTGAGTTCAGTAATAGGGAACTCCAGTTACAAACATCAATTGAGAAGTTCCAGAATTTTCTGAGAGAGAGGAAACGTAGACCATTCATTAAGGATCTCCAAGAATTTAAAGAGAATAAAGCCTACCTAGTCTTAAAAGATGGACCCCCAATTAGGGAGAACAACTCAGATTTGTCCACTACTGAGATCGACGTATCAGACAGCGAACGGGAACAAACGGGCCCAACGTTGAACCAAAAAAAGGAACCCCTCCAGGAGAGGTAGGGGTGGAAGAGGTCGAGGCTATTCCACCACGTCTGCTAATACTTTTTTAGACCAGCGAGTGACGTACCACCTCAGAAATCGTACCAACCCCCTAGATAAGACGGCCCAGAAGTAATTTATCAGATAGGACTCTACTTGACATCGAAACGGCAGTGCTTAGTAAGGGCCTCTCATTTGTCCCGACACGCCGTTTTGATATGTTTACCTTGGTCAAAGACTTACAACTTTTCGTTCGTAAACTACGTTGGCACAAATTCTTTAAAAACGGTGATAGAAAAAAAAGTGCCATGACCTAGGAATTCCAGTAGATCTATTACTAGATGTACAGTTACTACAGAGCATAGCAGATGGGACCACTAAATTGGATGGGAAGGGTACATTCACCACATTAAGGAATAAGAGCAAATAAAAATGCCCTCAGTTACAGATATTTAATGCCTGGATGTTTTCTTACAGCTAGTTTCAGAAGAACCTTTGGCACTCCCCCCCCCCCCTCCCCCCAGCCCATCGGGCCCCAAACTATGAGGGAGGAATGGGGAGCAGTTGTCACTTTGAGGGACGACCCCACAATTATTATTAAACCCTCAGACAAAGGGGGTAATGTGTTTATGAATCGGTCGGATTATCAATCAATGTGTACCCAGATTCTTCGGGACAGAGGTAATTATGCAATTCTGGCCTCTAATCCCACCGATACATACCTACTGGAACTCAAGGGGATACTGGTAGATGCTAAAGACCGAAAACTGATCTCTGAGTAAAAGTCCGATTTTCTTTATCCCAGCTTCCCTATAACAGCGACATTCTATAGTCTGCCAAAAATTCATAAGGGGACGAAACCCCTGAAAGGTAGACATTTCGTGTCAGGAGTATCTGTCAAAATTTAGGCATATAGATCGACCAGATCCTCATGCCCATGACATCGCTTCCATCATACACGAAGGACACGATGGATCTTCTCAAGAGGTTGGACGGCATTATTATCGATAAACATTCAATGCTGTCTAGCATTGACGTGGAGGCGTTGTATTCCTCAATTCCCCACAAAGCTGGTTTGAGTGCATGAGGGATCAACGATATTTTGAGCATAATAATTTTGTGCTAAGATTACTACGATACTTGCTCACAATTTCTTTTCTTTTTAACGGCAGGATTTACCACCAGCTCAGGGGTACAGCGATGGGTTGTTCTTGTGCACCATCTTATACCAACCTACTCCTGGGCTGGTGGGAATCCACCGTTGGTTTTGGTGAGGGCATGTCGTCGAGTACCAGGGCCATTTTATTGTGGGCCCGGTACATCGACGATATATTCATTATTTGGAACGATTCCAGATCTGCCTTCACAGTTTGTTGAAAAACTTAACTGTAATTAAATTGGCCTAAGATTTACCTATGAGGTGGACCCAACTTACTTACCACTCTTGTATTTCTAGGGGACAATCGGACAAATTATTTACCACAATTTATAGAAAACCCACCTATACAAACTCGGTTTTACATTGGTCTAGCAGCCACCCCACCCCTCTTAAAAATGGTGTTCCAGGAGGGCAGTACTTACGTGTACGCCGGAACTGCTCTGAGAACTGAGTGTGCGAGAAAATCTCAGGGCAAGGTTTCATTCTAGAGGATATCCGGATAATGTGTTGCGACAGGCGAACCAGAGGGCCAGATCAACACCCCGTACTGAACTTCTGACCCCCTAAAGAGAAAGTTAGGGGATCACAAGATCAGCCTGATTGGTACATTTGATGGGATGTCTGATATAGTGAGGAATATATTGTAAAAACACTGGCCAATTCTCCTTATGGACCCTGATATCCGTGAGACTGTACATGACTACCCACAAAACACATTCAGAAAGTGTCAAAGTCTCAGGGATATTTTGGTTCATAGCCACTACTCCTCAGGACCCACATCCGGTACCTGGGTAGATCAAAACTGGAGGGTTGTTTCAGGTGTAGTGGCTGTGTTGCCTGTGGTACAATGAGGACCTCTAAGACGTTTTTCAGCACCAACCTACAACGTTCCTTCCGTATTTGTGACTTTATTACCTGCCGCAGTCGCGATGTGATCTAGAAGATCACATGTGACTGTAAAATGGAGTACATAAGCAAAACGAAAAGGGAGTTGCGAAGACGTGTTGGAGAGCACCTTGGTGATATAGCCAACAAGAGAGACACGGCAGTGTCGAGACATGTACATGAACATCATCCGCGGTGCATTAGTGTTGTAGGTATAGAACTGGTCAAACCACCCATTAGAGGGGGCGACTCGGACCGTGTCCTGTTGCAACGAGAGGCCTGATGGACGTTTCTTCTGCGTACTGTTTTACCCACCGGATGAAATGAGCAGCTGAATTTTAATTCTCCCTATGATATACTACTCTAATTTAGGATTATTAACCACGATCTTCCTTCTATTTAACTTGTTGCGCAGGTTTATATGTTAATCCTTCTTTCCTCTATAAATTCCTTGATTCGCCGCCGATCGCACTTTCATTTAGTGCGTTCAACGTTAGGACGTTATCCTATGATACTAACGTCATCACCCAGGCTCCTGCGTCCTCGCGCATGCGCAGTCTGACAACGGCCGGCTCACGTGTTGACATGATGACAGGGGGTACGCGGCAGTCATGGCCTCGGTTTGAAGTTGGTAAGCATTTAAAAGCTGGCGCCTTTATCGGCGTGGGTGCGATCTATTGCCCGCGGCTGCTATCACGCCCCTGCGAGAGGCTAGGGAGTTATATCTAAGGCTCCCTTTCCCCATCACCTTGCTATCCATAGAGGGAACGGTATATTACACTGTTGATTGATGGTGGTTCGAGTTGGGATCATTTATATCCCCACCACAATCTTCCCTTAGTTTTTCTGCCTAAGTATCCTGATTAATTCCCCTGATTGTTCTATTTGAATATGAAACGTGCATGTAGGGACTTGGGTTGGGCGATATACCGGTATTACGATATACCGCAGTATTAAAAAAAACGGTGATATGGCGATATCGCTGTTTCCTAATTACCGCGGTATTTCGTGACGTCATAGAAGCGGTCATGTGCGCTGACCGCTTCTTTCTGCCTCCGCGGCCGCCCCAGCATGAACCGATACTGGACATTTGCAGAGTACTTGTACTCGTGCAAATGTCCCCGATGCTTGCGGCGGCGCTCTCAGCAGTTCGGCGTGGGGGAAGGAATACTGTGACTCGCATTCCCGGCACCCGACCTCTGAGAGGACTCTGTGATCCGCGCAATTAGCCCCTCAGGTGTGGCACCTGAGGGGTTAATTGCGCGGATCACAGCGTCCTCTCAGAGGTCGGGTGCCGGGAATGTTCTTCAGTCTCTGACTCTTCATTGGTGGCAGTGCACCCCCCCTCCCCAGTATTAATCATTGGTGGCAGTGGCCACAGGGTCCCCCTCCTCTCCCCCCCCCCCCCCCATCATTAGTGGCAGTTCCGATCGGAGTCCCAGCAGTGTAATGCTGGGGCTCCGATCGGTTACCATGGCAGCCAAGACGCTACTGAAGTCCTGGCTGCCATGGTACGTTAGTGAGCAGCATTATACTCACGTGCGCCGTGGCCGCCGGGCGCTCCTTCTTCTCATAGGTCTGTGCGGCATATTGCTAATGCTATAAGCATTAGCAATGCGCCGCACAGACAGAAGAAGGAGCGCCCGGCGGGCCACGGTGCACGTGAGTATAATGCTGCTGACTAACATACCATGGCAGCCAGGACTTCAGTAGCGTCTTGGCTGCCATGGTAACCGATCGGAGCCCCAGCATTACACTGCTGGGACTCCGATCGGAACTGCCACTGCCACCAATGATGGGGGGGGGAGAGGAGGGGGAGGGGGACCCTGTGGCCACTGCCACCAATGATTAATACTGGGGAAAGAGGGGGGGCGCACTGCCCACTGCCACCAATGATGGGGGGGAGGAGGGGGACCCTGTGGCCACTGCCACCAATGATTAATACTGGGGGGTGGGGGGGGGGTTGATGAGAGGGAGAGGCTGGGGGGCACATGAGAGGCTGATCAGAGGCTGGGGGGCTGATCAGAAGCTGGGGGCTGTTTTTTGGACTTTTGGTTGGTCAGTGGTCACAAAATAAATGTGTTATTTATTTAATTGTTATAATTGGTATCGGTAATTAACGTCTCCTTGTGGCTGCCCCCATACAGTATAACGTCTCCTTGTGGCTGCCCCCATACAGTGTAACGTCTCCTTGTGGCCCCAAGTGTTTTTTTTCTTCTAAATGGGCATTTATCGCGATATATATCGTTATCGCGATAAATTTCTTAATATCGTTATCGTGGGAATATTTTTGATATCGTCCAACCCTAGACTAGGACTGGGATTAGGATAGGGCCATATCTGGTCCAGCAAACAGGGAAAGGTTCCAGACGGGGTCACCCTTCTAAGGACGAGTGCCCTGTGGTGAGGCTGCTCTAACATCTAGTGGCTAGGGTTATACGACCACAGGGCCATATTGGAGATCTATAAGACCCCAAAATCCCATGAGTTATTGCAGCATAGTCTCCTCTAAGGGAGTTGATTCCTGCTTACCTGGATATGGCTGCCTTCTGGATCCTGGCGTTGCACCCGGCGGTGCACTTGGTTTCTTACCTGAGTTGATATTATTCGTGATTCTTTATGAGGAGCTTCTTGGTTCTATCATTTCACCTAAGGGCCGATCATTTTAATATTGTTGAACTAAAAGTTATGTTTTAGTGCAACAATTGATCACTGCTTTGGTTGGATTTTTCAGTGATTTGTTTTATAGACATTGTGTTACCTCTTTCCTTGTGTGATTTGTATATCTGGAAGTGTAGCGGTCGGTGAACAGGGGTGTAGAAATAATAAAATTTAAAAAAAACTACTTGTCGAAGGACTAAAGCGGGGGCTCGATCTACTTGTCCCTCATGACAATCTACTTGTCCTGATACAAAAAATAATTTTTAATTAAAACCATATTTCAATGCACCGCCGCGCTTCCTCATGCAGGGAGGTGGTTGGCTTGCGTTCCAGTCTTTGTGGTGTGAAATGACTCTAAGTTTAGTCCTCGTTCACACCAGATTATTCTGTCCAGAATGCACTACATGGCGGCCGGCTCACTATGTTGTGGGGCAGGAGGGGGCGTGACGATCCATTGAAGTGAATGGCACCGTAGCCGCAGGCGATCGGATGCGCGGGATCGCAAGGCACAATTATGCCTGAGGTCCGGTCACGATGCCTTGCAATCCTGTGCAGCCGATCGCATTGCAGCCGTTGGGCATGGTTATGGTGCCAATCACTTCAACAGACCACTACGCCCCCTCCTGCCCCACAATATAGTTAGCCGGCCGCAATGCCGTGCAGTGCATTCTGGACAGAATCGGACCGGAACGTACCGCCTGGTGTGAACGAGGCCTTAATGTCATCACAGCAATTAGTTTAGTGCCCACTCTTGCTCTTAGCACATTACTACCCGTACCTCTAGGTGGTTTGGGCAAATTAGCTGCTGATGTGGCATGGAAGGGACCCCCCTCACCTTCCCAGTTTGACAACACCTGCAGAAAGGGGGTCCTCTGAGGGGTGCTGGCAGAGTTGAGAGTTCTATCAATGCCCCTGGCTCTGTAACGGCTCCGTCACTGCTCCTCCCCCCCGAGCCGGAGACATGACAGAACCTTTCATTGCTCCACCGCTCCAGCTCTGTCATTTCTTCTTCCCCACGCTGTCACTACACCAGGCCCCCCCCGCTATGTCACCGCGGCTGCGTCACTTAGAACCAGATTTTTGTCCCTATAGGGCCCTCAGGAGATTGTAACAAAAATCCAACCACGGTCACCTGACCAAAAACTCCTTTTAGGGGTCCTATCTATATGTTAAAACTTTAACCTTTATTATTTACTTTTAAAATGAAAATACTAAGAGAAACCAATACTACAAGGTCATTTAAAAATATCAGGTTGCAATTTCGGGCTAAGTTAGTTAATTTATGTATTTTTTTGGGCCGCTCTAGATTCTATTTACGAGGTGGTTAACCTCATGGATACTCTGTGGCCATGTATCACCGCAGGTTGGCAGGTGTGTTTTCAATGGTGAATTGTTTGGTGTCCCTATAGGTGCTAGGTATAGGAGTTTCTATTGTAAATAGATGAGGTGTATTCCTATATCCCTATGCAACATCCATCCATCATTCATTCACACATCTCGCACGCTGGGAGATCAGGCAGTTTGCCTCCGAACATTTGCACAATATGTATTGAGCTGGACAATGATTGCGACCCTGCTGGTTGTGGATCTTGCCCTATACTGCAACCTGTCTAAAAATGGGAGATTGTCACTACCCCACCCGACATGTTTCGCCGCGATGCGGCTTCATCAGGGTAGTTGGGGTAATAGCCATATGCGTCACTGCTCAACGCCCACTGCTCGGTCACCGCTAGTGTTGAGCAAACCCGGTGAAGTTCGGGTTCGGGACCTGAACTTGACCCCGAACCCGGACCCCATTAAAGTCAATGGGGACCCGAACTTCACTTTATTATTTTCCCTTATAACATGGTTATAACAGAAAATAATACTATTAGCTTTTTCAGATCTGAGTTTTCACGATTGTGAAAACTCTGATCCGATGGTATATTCTAACACAGAGGCGTTCCCATGGTGCACCCCCCCCCCCCCCCCCGCCCCCCATCATTGGTGGCAGCAGCAGTACCGATCAGAGTAATGCTGGGGCTCCGATGCCCGCCGGGTGCTCCTTCTTGTAACTCACAGGTCTGTGTGGCGCATTGCTTATGCTTATAGCAATGCACCGCACAGACCTGTGAGTTACAAGAAGGAGCTCCGGGCGGTCACAGCGCATGTAAGTATAATGCTGCAGAGTAACTGACCATGGCAGCCAGGACTTCAGTAGCGTCCTGGCTGCCATGGTAACCGATCAGAGCCCCAGCATTACACTGCTGGGACTCCGATCGGAACTGCCGCTGCCACCAATGATGGAGGGGGGAAGGCGTACTGCCCACCAATGATTTTAATACTGGGGAGGGGCAGTAGATTTTAACTTCAAGTGTCCCCATCACCATGGGAACGCGGCTCCACGGCCCCAGCTCGTCACCGATCCACTGCTTCGGTAAACAAAGCCATCTCAGCCCGCAGCAGGGCTAAGCTACTGAACAAACTGCACATGTCCCGGGTGTCGGGCGATACGATTTCCACACCCCTGGGTGCATGTGTACTCGATATCTGTGCTACTTACGCAGCAGCAGTAAAGCCTCTGCACATGTGCCGCCACTGGAACACTACAACCCCCAACAGGACTCAACCACTGGACATGACCTAAAACAATTCTATTATACTCTATACACAGAACACTACAACGCCCAATGTAACCCGACCACTGGACATGACCATAATACAATTCTATTATACTTTATAGATCAAGCACTACAACCCCCAACATGACCAACCAGTGGACATTACCATAATACAATTCTATAGAGCACTACAACCCCCACTATAATACAATTTCTGATTCCCCCCCCGGCCTTGTTACGTGGATTGCTGTTTTTACTTTATATAAATCTGCAGAGCAGCTGGAAAGAGACTCCTTTTATAAGATACAACTTTAGTCCTTGGCACAGAGGAAGCGTCATGTAATGAACACGTTAGGCTACTTTCACACTCGCGTTTTGGGCGGATCCGTCATGGATCTTCAAAAACGGATCCGTTACAATAATACAACCGCATGCATCCGTCATGAATGGATCCATTTGTATTATCTGTAACATAGCCAAGACGGATCCGTCATGAACTCCTTTGAAAGTCAATGGAGGACGGATCAGTTTTTTATTGTGCCAGTTGTGTCAGAGAAAACTGATCCGTCCCCATTGACTTACATTGTGTGTCAGAACGGATCCGTTTGGCTCAGTTTCGTCAAGCGGACACCAAAACTCTGCAAGCAGCGTTTTGGTGTCCGCCTTCAAAGCGGAATGGAGACGGAACGGAGGCAAACTGATGCATTCTGAGCGGATCCTTATCCATTCAGAATGCATTAGGGCAAAACTGATCCGTTTTGGACCGCTTGTGAGAGCCCTGAACAAATCTCACAAACGGAAAGCCAAAACGCGAGTGTGAAAGTAGCCTTACATTGTAGTGACATGTAATATCCGTTATATAAGAGCTGTACAACGTGCTCTCTAGAAAGCTAGTATTTTATTTCATGGTCCTTTGTCTCCACCTAGTGGCTACTTGTGAAAACTGTCAGTAGTGCTTGATGACAATTCTGAGACAGTTTGCTGCCCTCTAGAGTACACGCTGCAAAACTGCACTATTCTCATATCTCCGGTGGGTATTACAGCTTGTCTTATGTGACAATTCTGTATGTGTCCTTTTACAGGAGCCACGTATGGCAGGGCTAGGTTCTGATGGGTAATGGAGCTGAGCTACCACAGGGCGAATGAGGTCTTGCAACATTACTCATTTTTCTTCCCCAAATAATTATTATCTGTGTTTAGAAATAACCTCCTCCTCTATAAAATAAAATAAAAAACCCCTTATTAGTCGCTCTCCTCTGTACTTTTCCAGCTGCAGTGCATCCTTTCTATGGACTGGTGCCCAGAACTGAACTGCATATTCCAGATGAGGCGGCACCAACGCTTTGTAAAGTGGTAATATCACATCCCTGCCCCGCGAGTCCATGCCTTGTTTAATGCATGACAATATCCTGGGCCTTAGAAGCAGCTGATTGACATTGTGTGCTGTTATTTAATCTACCATCTACAAGGACACCCAAATCCTTCTCTATAAGTGACTCCCCCAGTGTTACATCCCCTAGAACATATGAAGCACAGAGATTATTACTACCAAGATGCAGAACTTTACATTTTTCCACATTGGGCATCAACTTGGCAAATGAAGTTCAATCACTCAGAGTTCAAGTCAGCTTGTAGTTTATGGACATCTTCCATAGACTGTACAGTATTACACAGCTTAGTGTCATCTGCAAAAATAGATATGGTGCTATTAAAGGGTTTCTGTCACCCCACAAAACTCCTTTTTTTTTTTTGGGATAGTTAGATTCCTTATAGGGCGATATAGGAGAATATAATAGTCTTACTTACTTTCATGCGGCCGATTCTTTATAAAACGAAGTTTTATAATATGTAAATGAGGGCTCTACCAGCAAGTAGGGCGTCTACTTGCTGGTAGCCGCAGCAGCAATCCGCCCCCTCGCCGTGTTGATTGACAGGGCCAGCCGTGATCTCCTCCTCCGGCCGGCCCTGTCAGTAGTTCAAAAATCGCGCGCCTCTGGTCATTCGGCGCAGGCGCTCTGAGAGAAGGACGCTCTCCTCCTCAGCACTCCCTCAGTGCGCCTGCGCCGATGACATCACCGAAAGAGAAGACGTCATCGGCGCAGGCGCACTGAGGGAGTGCTGAGGAGACGAGCCTCCTCATCTCAGAGCGCCTGCGCCGAATGACCAGAGGCGCGCGATTTTTGAACTACTGACAGGGCCGGCCGGAGGAGGAGATCACGGCTGGCCCTGTCAATCAACACGGCGAGGGGGCGGATTTCTGCAGCAGCTACCAGCAAGTAGACGCCCTACTTGCTGGTAGAGCCCTCATTTACATATTATAAAACTTCGTTTTATAAAGAATCGGCCGCATGAAAGTAAGTAAGACTATTATATTCTCCTATATCGCGCTATAAGGAATCTAACTATCCAAAAAAAAAAAAATGAGTTTTGTGGGGTGACAGAAACCCTTTAATCCTGTCCTCGATATCATTAATAAATAAACTAAATAATAGAGGACCCAGCACTGAACCTTGGGGTCACCACTTATAACCTGGGACCATTCTGAATAAGAATCATTGACCACAACTCTCTGGACACGGTCCTTCAGCCAGTTTTCAGTCCAATTACAAACTATACTTTCCAAGCCTATACCTAAGACCTTACTTTACTTATTAAGCGTCTATGAGGGACAGTATCAAAAGCCTTTGCAAAATCTAGGAACAGCCGCCCCTCTGTCCAGGCTACTACTAACCTCACTACATCCACTGCCGCCCCTCTGTCCAGGCTACTACTAACCTCACTACATCCACTGCTGCCCCTCTGTCCAGGCTACTACTCACCTCACTACATCCACAGCCGCCCCTCTGTCCAGGCTACTACTAACCTCACTATATCCACAGCCGCCCCTCTGTCCAGGCTACTACTAACCTCACTACATCCACAGCCGCCCCTCTGTCCAGGCTACTACTAACCTCACTATATCCACAGCCGCCCCTCTGTCCAGGCTTCTACTAACCTCACTATATTCAGTCACCCCAAGGTGTGAACTGGCCATAGACCCTACAGGGCCACCCGAGCTCTCCTCACTGCCAAGGTACATTCTACTGGGGGAACTATTGAAGTCCTTATTAGAGTCAGTCCAGGCAGCATGTAAAAGTAAGGCTGGCTTGGTGCTGTGGCCCATATCTAGTCCATATCCGTAAATTCATACCATTGGTACAGGGAGGAAGAGACAGCCCTGTTTCTCAATAGGCGTTTCCTTCTCCCTGGCTGTGAGCTTCCCAATCGAAGTGGAGACTACAACCCGCAAGGAATTTATCTAGGTCTGTACTGATCATTTTGACTCCACAGGCATTTCATACAATTTATAATTTAGCTCCACATTTTTCATGTCACAAGGGGTAAAGGGAGAAAAGGCACCACACTTTTTATTTTTATTTTTTTAAAGCAATTTATGGCAACACCCCGTATATAGTCGTAAACTGCTGTATAGGCCCAAGGCAGGGCTCAGAAGGGAAGGCGCACCATATGGCTATTGGAGGGCAGATTTGCTGGAATGGTTTCAACACCATGTTACATTTGCACATTTGTTACATTTGCAACTGAGGTGCCATAGGGGCATGAATTGAAAAAGTTTCACATAATTTTTCTAAATTACTTCGATACCCCTGGATTCATAGCAGGGCTCAGAAGGGAATGCACATTTGAGACCTAGTTTGGTGATTTACACAGCTTTGGCCAACAGCTGAAGAGGCTCTGAGGTGAAATGGGGGAAAAAGAGACCCCCAAGAATTGACCCCATTTCAGAACCCACACCCTTTAACAAATCTATCAAAGCTTGTAGTGAGCAGAGATTGATGCACAGCAAAGGTGCAAAACAAAAAATGTATTTTAATTTATTTTTTTCCTACAGATATCCCAATTTATTGTGCCATCGGAAACACTCACCCGTTAATTGTTAGGCCGGTTCTGCTGAGTCCAGAAATGCTATAAATTTGGACGCAAACTGCTCTTTGGGTACACTGCAGGGCTCAGAATGGAAAGACCACTTTTTGGTTTTGGAGAATGGATTTCAATAGACTTTTGAAAAGACTCTACGGGACCAGTACAGTAGAGACCCCCAAGATGTGACCCCTTCCGCCCCCATTATGGAAACTACATAGTAGTCTTGTTTTAATTATCCTTTCAAATGATAATTTTAGCAGCATATGTAAACTGTGCTAAGTGCATCAGGGCATAATACTTTTTGGAGATGGAGAATGGATAAAAAGCAGGAATTCCGCTATTGTTCAGGTTATGTTTTTATTGCGCCCACCGTGTGGTATAAGAGACATGTTACCTTTACGCTGCGTGTTGTTACTTAGCGATATGCCCCCATTGTATGTGATGGGAATACCCCTTCTCTGATGTCACCTTCACAATTCTTGAATCCATTGAACTTGTGAGTTTTTGGAGAGTTTTTGCTTGAATTTCTTTGCGGGATGTCAGAATAGCCTCCCAGATGTGAACTGCCTCCCACCAGCCTAGATCTTTTGCTTAAAGGGGTATTCCCATTAGGGATCGACCGATATTGATTTTTTAGGGCCGATACCGATAATTTGTGAACTTTCAGGCCGATAGCCGATAATTTATACCGATTCTGGGAATTTTCATTTTTGAGAAAATAAAAATTTCCTACACAAATCTGCTGAAAATTAATATGTTTATTGTTAACGTGTTATTCTTTTTTTTTTTCTTCTAAATCTTTTTCATTTATACTTAGTCCTTAGGGACTAGAACCCTTGTCCTATTCACCCTGATAGAGCTCTATCAGGGTGAATAGGAGCTCACACTGTCCCTGCTGCTCTGTGCTCTGTGCACACAGCAGCATGGAGCTTACTATGGCAGCCAGGGCTTCAATAGCGTCCTGGCTGCCATGGTAACCGATCGGAGCCCCAGGATTACACTGCTGGGGCTCCGATCGGAGGAGCAGGGGAGAGGGGATCCTGTGGCCACTGCCACCAATGATTAATACTGGGTGGGGGGGGCGCACTGCGCCACCAATATTTTTACTATTGGGATGGGGGTGGGGGGCACACTGCGCCACCAATGATTAATACTGGGGGGCTTGGGGGGAGGGGGGCGCACTGCGCCACCAATGAAGATAAGTCTCTCAATCATTCACATACAGGAGGCGGGAGCTGGCTGCAGAATTACATAGCCGGCTCCCGACCTCTATGAGCGGTAGCTGCGATCCGCGGCACCTAGGGGGTTAACTACCGTGGACCGCAGCTACCGCTCATGGAGGTCGGGAGCCGGCTATGTGATTCTGCAGCCAGCTCCTGCCTCCTGTATATGAATGAATGAGAAACTTATCTTCATTGGTGGCGCAGCGGCCACAGCCCCTCCCCTTCTTTTGTCCTCTCTCCTCTAATTGGCGTCAGCGGCAGCAGCAGCACAGGGGGAGGAGACACTGCTTCCTTCTCCCCTGTGCTCCCCATATGTTATCGGTATATCGGCAAAATAGATACCGATAACTGTCAAAATACAGAATATCGGCCGATAATATCGGTAAAACCGATAATCGGTCGATCCCTAATTCCCATCTCAGACAATGGGGCATATCGCTAGGATATGCCCCCATTGTCTGATAGGTGCGGGTCCCACCTCTGGGACCCGCACCGACAATGAGAACGAAGCGGGGAGCGCTGTGGCTGGAGGACCCCGGATTTCCCGGGGTCCGTCCACCGCCAAGTGCTGCTCCCATAGAAGGGAATGGGAGCGCACCGCACATGCGCGGCCCATGCTCCCATTCCTTTCTATGGGGCAGGCGGCAATAGCCGAGCCAGTGCTCAGCTATTTTCGGCGGCCCCATAGAAATTAATGAAGGGCGGCTGCACATGCGCAGTGCACCCTCCGTTCATTTCCCGGCTCAGTTCTCATTGTAGGTGTGGGTCCCAGCGGTGGGACCCACACCTATCAGACAATAGGAGCATATCCTAGCGGTATGCCCCCATTGTCTGAGATGGGAAAACCCCTTTAAGTATACTCCAAAGCTTCTCAATAGGGTTGAGGTCAGGGGAGGATGGTGGCCGCACCATGATTTTCTCTTCCTTTATGCCCATAGCAGCAGCCAATGACTCAGAGGTCTTCTTTGCAGCATGAGATGCTGCATTGTCAGCATGAAGATGAATTTGCCACAGAAAGCACGGTTCTTCTATTTGTACCTTGGAAGACAGTGCTCAGGCAGAAACTCTATATACTTTGACGAGTTCATTTTCACACATTCAGGGACCCTAAAGTGACCTTCTCCCCATGATTCCGGCCCAAAACATGACTCCGCCACCTCCATGGTGACGTCGCATTCTTGTTGTGACATGGTGCCAGACATCCCAACCTGCAAAAACTCATTTCAGGGAGGTTTTCTTTTTTTTTTTCTTTCACAAACTTTTTATTACATTTTCCAGACATCTGCAGTATCTGCACACTGTGCTCTATGGTGTGGAGGACGGGGCTCATTACCCTGCCCCAAATTATCATATTTATGTATATGATTAAAGGGGTTCTGTCACCACCTATAAGCCCTGTGAGCTAAACATCTGCTCATGTCCAGGTAGCATTCTGATTTCTAAGGTGGCCTTATAAAAGCTATTTGTGGCTTTATTCTGCGGAAAAATAGGTTTTACTAACCTGTCAATCATTGAATTAAGGTGCCCAAGCAGGGGAGGTCTGTGGATGCATGGTGCCCGGCCGCACGCATCGCCGTTCGTGCCCAGCGCCGCCTTCTACTCCTCAGTGCCGCCTCTCCCTCCCCTTCCTCCCGCTTTGAGATCCCGCGCGTGCGCACAGGCTCAGCCTGATGCGCTGTTGCGGACTGCTGGCATCGGCTTCTTCTTGCACTGTGCGCACGCGCCGAGAAGGGGACACTGCTACAGGGTGCCGGAAAGGTTTACTGCGAGTAAACTAGAGATGGGAAGTTCGGATCTTTCACATGAATCGGTTCATTTGAATCAGTTCATTCAAATGAACCGATTCATGAATCGAATCTTCGGTTCATTCGCTGAGCTGACAAGAAGCAAGTGAACCGAAGCTTAGGTTGGGCAATGCGCATGCGCGGATGCTTCGATTCACTTGCAGAGTCGGCTCTTGGTCTGAGTCAGGAAGTTTTATTCTTTAAAACCCTGTGTGTAATTATCTACCCCACTGTAGGAAAAAAACAAGCATCGGAGGGGGGGGGGGGGAGTGAATTTAACACTGGGGTAAATAATATAATTAAAATGGAGGGTTAAATGTGTAAATGTATTTTAAAAAAATACATCTCTCTCAATAGTTCTATAGCTACTGAATGAGACAGAAGAAGGGATGCCTTTAACATATATATCTACTTGAGAAGCCAATTTGACCCTAAAGGGTTAATTCAACCTGTAATCTAAACTCTGTGTCATCTGTCACTTCTCTTATCTCTCTGCTCTGCTATCAGTGAACCTTTCCAGGATATATTGTTTCACATGCGGGTGTCAGGGAGCCGCTATCTAATGGCGGGAGACTCCCTGAACCTCCGGGAGACTTGTGATCCCTGTGGTGCCCATCAGGGGCGGAGAAGTGCATGATAGGCCCGGGGCTGTCTACCCAACTTGGGCCGCTCTCTCCATTTTAGTTTAGTTTGATTTTTTTGGTATGAAGAGGCTGCGGTGCTTCGTGAGCGCCGCAGTCTCTACCTAGGCCATATGGCATCTTCAGACAAAAAAAAATACCCTAAATTGGGTCCTAAACTGAAAAATTTGGTAGCAAAATTTTAAATACATATAATTATAATAAAAAAGACATGGAGGAGAATACAGCACCACATACCTCTTACATCCAGGGACATCTCCTGTCGTGTAGACCTTCTCTTTCCTCTTCTCCATTTGACCCAGACCGCCATGGCAAATTCTTTCAGCCGCATCTCGTCTCTACAGAGTTTGTAATACAGACACGTTAGATTTCTCAATTTTTCCATCAACCTCCCCATCCTGGTGTCCTCAGTGTCATCCTGCTGCCACCCCCAATACCTGTGCCCGTTGTGACCCCCAATGCCCCAGGTACTATACTGCTGAAAAAATGGTGACCCCAGTACACATAATTGGGGTCATTTATCAAACTGGTGTAAAGTAGAACTGGATTTCCAAAAGAGCTGTCAAATATGAATGGTGGAACCTGATTGGCCAGTTCTACTTTACACTAGTTTGATAAATTACCCCAAATGTCCCTATAGTGTCCACAGCAGCTATAATGTCCTCTAGAGTTCCCCCAGTAATAATAACACCCTATATTGTGCTCCAGGTAATTATCCCTGAATAGTGTCCCCAAAAATAATAGAATTGCACCTACAGTGCTTCCCCCAAAAGCAATGCCCCACATAGTAATTTGCCCCACACTGCCCCAACACAGTAGTTTTCCCCCAAATAGTAATTTCCACCACACTGCCCCCATATAGTAATTTCTCCCACATAGTAGTTTACCCCACGCAGTAGTTTTCCCCCACATAGTAATTTGCCCCCACACTGTAGTGATGAGCAAGCACCAAAGTATTCGGATGTTCAGCCCGAACACACTGCTATATTCGTGTGCTCGGCCGAGCACCCAAGTATAATGGAAGTCAATGGGAGACGACCAGGCACCTCCTGCTCGGAAGATTGGTGTCTGGTTAATAAAAAAAGGTTAGAAATTGATGGAAACCCCATCAAAATGGTTTGGAAACAGCATTAAGAGGATGGCTGGATGCGTCTTAGACTCCTATTATGTATGAAATACAACAGACAACCACAGTGTCAGATATTATCACTGACTTAACTACATAATTATTACATATTTGCTATAAAGTCAGTGATAATATCTGACACTGGAAAAGCTGGGTAATAGCTGTAGATGTAGATCACGAGTTATTACCCAGCTTTCCCAGTGTCAGATATCATCTTAGTGTAGATCACGAATATTCTAATCGCGAATTTTTATCGCGAATTTTCCATGCAAAAGGCTACATTAATAAGCTTGTCATAAGACTCAGTCTAATATTCTTGTCAGAAGACAACTGTTGTAGAAATATTAATAGTTGTAATCTGCGCGCATCAAACTTTGTGTAAGGAAATGTAAACCCCCTTTCCCTCAGCCGCAGTCAGAGGCAGACACAGGTGTTACCATCTTGCTTGAATTCTTGCTGAGCACTCCTCCTCCTCCCTGCCCAGTCTGTTTCTTTTATTTACTCACAAAAGGTGTAAAAGGGGCTGGCCCATAACAAGGATACAGGAAGTGATGACATACAGGAAGTGATGACATACAGGAAGTGATGACATAGGAAGACAAGACACCATCATTTAGAATAACCTAGCCAGCTAACAAACACATGTATACTATAACCTACCATTACCACTGGAGCTAATTTTATCCAGCCTTGCTCAGTGATCAATGCCAGATAAAATTACTATGATCCTCATGCATGTTTATTTACAGGACAACGTCATTATCTCCAGCGGCTGATCAGGCGCACTAGAGACAACAAACGCACGTTCCACGCCAAGCCAATAAATCCGCGTCTTGCGCAGTGGCCCTAGCCGGCGTCCATACATCAGCCAACAAAACACTGCTCTGCTGAACACATCAGTCTCCCCCGGCCCACAGCCCAGTGCTTAGCACATGGACCATTCGTCGACGGAGACCTCTGCGCCCAGCAGCTGTGACAGGACATACACGGGAAGATATCCACTCCAATGGTTTACCCTGACACTGAGAGACATGATGACAATACAGAATATATTAAATACACATACTAATAAAATTTCCACAAACCCTATGAAAGCAATAGATGGCGCTATTGAGTTATGAACAGCACCCTCTATTGGTTTCATAGTCTTCTGACAAGAATATTTGTCTTGTCATAAGACTGTGAAACCAATAGGGGGTGCTGTTCATAGCGCCCTCTATTGGTTTTCATAGTCAATGACAGCTGAAAAACAAGGCAGATTCTGCTCATTTGCATGTCTTTCCCATATGCCCATGTTTATGCAAATTAGTTTTTACATGACAAAACTGTATAGAAAGGTTATTGAATATTATGTTGGTACAATCGGTAAACTTTTTGTCGCCCTAATGATATTGATCTAGGTGTGCAGGTCTACCCAAGCCATCCAACAGATGTGAAGCAACTTTGAGGTTTACTGGTTCTCAGTTAGATGAGAGCTGGTTTGGAATATCTCACAGTGCACACGGCTGCCATTGTAAGGTATGCTGGCTGTTATCTGTCGGATGGATGGATGGATGGATGGATGGATTGCACATACCTGGCTTTTGGCATATAGCCTTTGTGTGGTTGTCTGTTGTATGTCGTACATAATAGGAGTCTAAGACGCATCCAGCCATCCTCTTAATGCTGTTGCCAAACCATTTTGATGAACTTTCCATCAATTTCTAACCTTTTTTTTTTATTTTTATGAACCAGACACTCTCTTCTCTTCTGAGCAGGGGGTGCCTGGGGTTCTCCCATTTACTTCCATTGTATTAAATTGTATTCGAGCACCCGAATTACTTGGCCGAGCACTCGGATCTGCCGAGCATAGCGATGCTCGAGCCGAACAGCAGTTTGGCCGAGCATGCTCGCTCATCACTACCACACTGCCCCATATAGTAATTTCCCCCACACTGCCCCAACACAGTAGTTTCCCCCACACTGCCCCACATAGTAATTTGCCCCCACATAGTAGTCCCTCCCATAATAATTTGGCCCCATATAGTAATTTGCCCCTATACAGAAGCCCCAATATAGTAATTTCCCCCTGATGTACTCGATGTCTCTTAATATGTCCTCCTGTGTGTCCATTTTTTTTTATGGAAATGTACGATTTCAGTAATTAAAGTATATTACAAAAATTGTCAGTATCGCTGCCCTTACACATTGCAAAAATAAAAAAAAAGAATGACAGTTACACTTAGATATTTCACGAAAACTTAAACGTTTTCATACTTTGTCCATGGCGTAGCATTATTTGACGCTTTTCGGCATCAGAGAGATCCCTTTTCTTTCCCATGTTGCTTGAAACCTGTGGCCGGCTTAATAATAATTTGGCAAATGAAAGCATTTTGTGTCGCCATTTTTTCAGAGACATGTTTTTCTTTTTCTTTTTTCTTTCGATGGAGCTGTGTGGGGGCTTGTTTTTAGCAGGATGAGTTGACATTTTCATTGGCACCTTTTGGGTTGCATACGACTTTCTGATCACTTTTTATTATGTTGTTTTGGGAGGTGGGGTGCAACACAACTCGCAAGATGCCGTGAGAGCAACTTGAGAATTGCAAAAAATCCCACAGTGTCGGATTTTTTTTTTTGTGATCTTGTGGTTGCGGCAACTTGCGAGTTGTGCTGCAAACACATTCACTTGGGTCTCTTTTGCCCCAGCCATAAAGAGGTTTGGTCACCTCTCTTGACATGTCCGGTTTAGTAACTACTCGCGTTCCCCTTCTAATATCAATTCTGGAGCGTCTATTCTCATGACTCCATGATGTGCCATTCCTCTATTTCTCCTGCTAGAAGTTATGAATGCGTTGCAAGCAGTTTGCGATGATGGTCAAGCTGGGTGTTACCAGTTGGGGTGTGTCCCTGCACAGTCTGACAGCGACAACACTGATTGGATAGTGTCATACTGTGCAGGGACACACCTCCGACTGGTAACACCCAGCTGGACCTTCATTGCAAACTGCTAGTGTAGTACCTCAGACCTGGGGGTACTACACTGTGTATATTGTTATGTATTGTATTTTATTGTTTGCTTCTGGCCGTAGTTCCCAGAAAGGAATGGATGGTAAAGGTTGGCAGGAACAGGGTTAACTACCCTGTTCCTCCCTGATTGGGAGGAGTGGACTAGTCCTGCTTCCTGCCGGGAGGGGGGGGGGGGGGGGGATCATATTCAGAGACAGAAGGGAGAGGAAGCACATTGCAGAGCTCCTGCACCTGATACTGATTTCTCCAGAGAGAACTACTTCAGTAAAGTTGTCCTCAAGTAAAGCCTTGAGACTCCAGATTGTAGCAGAGTGAACTGCTACCATCGGCATAGAGACATTGCTGCGAGGTTAGGGACTACAGCCAAGACGCCCATCGCCAAACAACCACTAGGCCATTATCACCTAAGTGTAGAATTCGCACTAACTGAGGCTACTTTCACACTTGCAGTATCAATTCTCTGGATCCGCCACTGCCAGAAGGAATGAAATGCCCGCTGGCCCTATCAACTATATTGGGGTCCTGCGGAGATCCGGTAAAAATGCTGAGAATTAGCCGGACCGATACCGATGCACGTTGCGGTTTGTGCCTGTCCGATTCCCAGCATTCTGTGCCGCAACTGGCGGCCTCATCAACCTGCTGCAGATGTGAAAGTAGCCTAACCTGACTTCATATCCTTACTAGTGCCAGAGAAGAATTGCACTTAAAGCCTGCTGCTACTCTATGTATTTCAAGTCACGTGGCCAGTTGTTTTCTGTTGGGTGGGATGAGGACGTGTCATGGGCATTGTCGCCAGGCACACAGACTGCCTTGGATTAACCTAATTTATGACGAGGCGCATCTTGCAGTAGGGGGAATCAAAGACCGCCGTAAAAAGCCAGTCTTAGTAAATGCCGCTGCAAGGTTTGCCTTGTCTCCCAGCACTGTCTCAAGAGCATGGAGACAATACCAGGACTCGGGGAAAGCTGGACAGGGCCGTAGAAGGACATCACCCCAGCAACCCAAGACAGGTATCTTCTCTTGTGCAAGGAGGAACTGGAGGAGCACTGCCAGAACTCTACAAAATGACCTCTAGCAGGCTACAGATCTGCATGTTTCTGATCATGAGGGCCGACAGTAGTGGGACCTGTGCTCGGAGCACTGGGCAATTCCATTCACGTCTGCCAGGGAACACCAGAATTGGCAGGCCACTATTGCTGCCCCATTGTCTTCAGAGATGAGAGCAGATGTGAAAGTCTGGAGACTCTGTGGTGAACATCATCTAGCATGATCGGTTACTAATGGTCTGGGGAGGCATACCCTTGGAGGGTTGCACAAACCCCCACATGAGGCACAAGTACCTATCGATATCTTGATGTTGGGTACCAGGATGAAATCTTCAGAGCCATTGTCAGACTTTATGCTGGTGCAGTGGGCCCTGCGTTCCTCTTGGTACATGTCAGTGCCCAGCCTCATGTGGCCAGAGGCAGTTTCTGGATGATGAAGGTATAGATACCATTGACTGGTCTTCATGTTCCTTAGATCTGAATCCAGTTGCAAACCTCAGGGACATTCTGTATCAGTGCACACAAAGCCACCAACTTAGCTCCACAGACTGTCCAGGAGCTGACTGATGCCCCAATCCAGGTCTGGGAGGAGATCCACCAGGACACCATCTACTGTCTCGTCAGGATCATGCCCAGATGTTGTCTGGAGGGCACATTAGGAGTTGCTGTGATGAATTTCATTCATATTGAATTCGCTTGTGATTATTTTATTTTTTTACATTGATGTTCGGGTGAGTTGGAATCCAGCCCTCAATCAGTTGATGATTTTGGTTTCCATTGACCATTTGTTTTTGCACAATTTATATCAGGGAAGATCTTCAACTTGAATCTTTCTTTCATCAAGATCCAATGTGTAATTTTTGCGATTCCCTTAATTTTTATATATTTTTTTAAATAGTGCATAAGACGTTTACTGTTTACATGGATGTAGTGTGAACCACTGCGAGGACTCCACCACTGGACGCTGCACGCGCAAACCCTGCGGTGATATTCGTATGCACCCAAATGACAAAAATCACCCAAACACGGGGAGAACATACAAACTCCATGCAGATGTTGTCCTTCATTGGATTTGAACCTAGGACACCACTAATCATTGAGCTTATCTAGGGCAGTGCTGTCATAGCTGTTGTCATGATTGTCTGCCTTTCCACTGTGCTTTACACTGCAACTCTACTTGTTCTAATTGACTGCTGTGTATAAGCACAGCCTCACCACAAGCTGAGCGCATGGTGACCTGACCTTTGTATATAATATGGATAGAATGGTTTTAGATGCCAGTCTTAATAACCCTGCACTCCTGAGGAACCCTGCACTCCTGAGGAAGCCAGCAAGTCTGGCGATACGCGTTGGGCTTCTGTTCTGACCGCCACAGACACCCCCCATCATGCCATTTTTATGATAAGTACTTTTATTCTTATTCATTGTTGATGGATTTCATGCACTTTATATCCTTATATGCTGATGGATGTGGGGGTTCATACATGAATTTGTGGTGACTCAGATGGGCATGCGCCGATACACGGCTTACATGGCCCAGACCTGTTGTATACAACGATTTAAATTATTTTTATGTTGTGTCTGTTTCCTAAATAAATTGTAATTTTGTAGATGTGCGGCTCTAGTTGCGGTATTCTTTTTCTTCTTTGATAACCTGCACTGGTGCTTGATGTGCCAACGTTGTGTAGAGGCGCCAGCCTCTACATATCTAGGGTGCATCCTCCGCTGACGCCTAACAGACAGATAATTTTCTACACCTAAAACGGGCATAGAAAATAATAAATGAGACGGGTTGGCCCGCCCACGCTAAGCTCCCTTTTATTTTATAGAACTCTGCGGTAGATATACGCCAAAAATTGGCATATCAATTCCTAAATGCCCCCCCCCCCCCCCCCCCAAGTGTAATAAAGCCCCAAAAAAGGAAATGCATTTTCTGTGAGTCTCCTGGAGATTACAGGAAATACAATTTTTATATGTAATACAGATATGTACACATTCATACATCAGGCTAGGCTCATAGCATGTTTGAGATACCTAAAGGGCATCTGTCAGCAGTTTTGTACCTATGACACTGGCTGACCTGTTACATGTGCACTTGGCAGCTGAAGGCATCTGTGTTGGTCCCATGTTCATATGTGCCTGCATGGCTGCAAAAAATGATGTTTTATTATATGCAAATGAGCGTCTAGGAGCAACGAGGGCGTTACCGTTACACCTAGAGGCTCTGCTCTCTCTGCAACTGCCGCGCCCTCTACACTTTGAAAGGACCAGGCAGTGTAAATGTAGTCACACCTGGTCCTGGCAATTAAACTGCAGAGGGTGCAGCAGTTGCAGAGCGAGCAGAGCCTCTAGGTGCAATGGTAACGCCCCTGTTGCTCCTAGAGTCTAATTTGCATATATTAAAACCTCATTTTACCCAGCAATACAGGCACATATGGACATGGGACCAACACAGATGTCTTCAGCTGCCAAGCGCATATGTAGCAGGTCAGCCAGTGTCATGGGGACAAATTGGATGTTTTTTTTATTAAACTGTATAAATTTAAGAGGAAGCAAGCTTGCATCTTTGGATTAGGATTAGGCAAAATGGCGGTATTGTGCCTCCTAGCTTGGAAATGGAGATGTGGCAGCATGCAAAGGCCAACCCCGCTGCTGATGACTGTAAGGTCTCGCTGCAGGCAAAGGGTAATGATGGCATGATAAACCAGCTCCATTAAAGATGAGGATACCCCTTTAAATCCATATACGGTTCTGTGGTAGTCTACGTTTAATTTCAGTAGGGCCGCATGGGTACAAAATAAAAACCTTGCATGTGTGTATATGTACGCGTTATTTATTGTATGTTTTGTGTCCTCTAACATCAGGCTATGTGTCAGTATGCTGCTCCACCTCTGAAATGCAATTTAATTTTTACCTGCAGTTACCAGAATATTCCACTGGAGGGCAGTGTTGCTCCACGCTTGTTCCTAGTTTGGATGCGCTATTATGTGTGATGTGTGAAGCTATGGATGGTCCATCACCGACTCCAGCTATTCCTAATGCCCCCTGTAAGTGAAGGCGGAGCACGTGAGGATAATAACTCTCACTTCCTATACCACTAATTTACTTTTCTTCAGTTTTACAGAAGTTTATTTTATGGACCTTCAGAGTCAAATAATATAAAAAAATTTAATAAAAAATGTACAAATTCAGGAACGTGAATATTTGGTTGCCCCGTCCCATCAGAGTTGTCATAGGGATCCTAGCTCTTGCAGCGCGTGAGGCTTCGGAGGGTTGCGGTAACTTGCATTACCTAGCATTGCGACACCCTCCTCTCTGGGTCACAGTCTGCACTGACCTTGGCACCAGGCCCTTATCTGTGCTCACCTGCCAGCCATAAAAATAAGCAGGTGCAGGAAAAACGCACTAATTACGCCCTGCTGCCCCAGCTAGCGGCCTCGCTTCATCTCTTTAACCCCTTCCTTGCAGCTGTGAGGTGAGCCAAGATCCACAGATCCATGTCATCTACGCAGCCTGCAGAATGACATCCGAGGACAACAGCGGCCCACGTCTGAATGTATCTCATACCCTGTGTGTATACGTTACGCCAAAGAAGAGGTTCTGCATCAGCTGAGGTGTTTATTATAAGTAATTGTATATCCTGTGCTATTAACGAAGCCATTTTAGAAATCCCTTAGTTCCTCGTACTGTGAAAATGCACTTGGCCTGCAACCTCACAACATCTGGGGGGCTTCTAATAGTCGGGGATTATTCGTTCAGGTGATGTGTTGCTCCTGTTCTTTACACTGCAGCTCTGCGTCTTCAGATTGGTATGTATATAGGCACTAAAAGTGACATACTTTTAAGAGGGACTCTCCACTTTGGATAATCTGGGAGAGTGTAAGTGGTAAAGCCGACCCGACATCTACGGAGCGCACTGCCACTTAATCATTGTATTACATCAGACATAAGAATTACTTTTATATGGTGTGTGTTTCTTTAAAGGGAACCGGTCACCCCAAAATGCAATTCATCCTGCAGGCAGCGTGCTATAGAGCAGGAGGAGCTGAGCAGACTGGTATATAGTGTTGTGGGAAAAGATTCAGTAATTTGTGCATTTAAATCTCCGCTTTTTCTGAGCTCAGTCGTACATGGGGGGCCTCATATTAGTATCTGCATACACACACAGAATGCTATCAATCACCAATAAGACTGTCCCTGTGTACAACTGTTTGCAAATGACAGATATCTCTGTGCATGCGCACAAACGGATGATCATTGATAAAGATGGCCCCCATGTACAGCAGAGCTCAGAAAGAGTAGAGATTTAAATTATATAAATTACAGGTTTTACTGAATCTTTTCCGACACAACTATATATATGAAACTGCTCAGCTCCTCCTGCTCTATAACATGCTGCCCGCTGGTGTCGGGTCCTCGTTAGAATTCCCTTTTTTTTTCACCTAGAAGTGTTCTGTCCATGATCTAGAACTTTAGGGGTCATACGGAATTATGAAATCATGGCTGCTTTCTTCCAGAAACCTCGCCGCACCTGTCCACGGATTGTGCCTTGTATTAGAAGCTCATTCTCATATGAGAGGGTTAGATTTGCTAGAGAGCGAGCGAGATATGCTAGAAAGAGAGATTAGATCTATTTCCTATCTATCTCATATCTATCTATCTATCTATCTATCTATCTATCTCATATCTATTATCTATCTCATATCTATTATCTATCTCATATCTATTATCTATCTCATATCTATCTATCTCTTCTATCTCTTCTATCTATCTCTTCTATCTATCTATCTATCTATCTATCTTATATCTATCTATCTCTCTGTCTATGTCTCATATCTATTAGTTTCTAGTGGATTTTTATCCCGTCTGCACTAATTCCTCAAGCCCACTACCCAATCTTTTCTTTTCCTTTTTGGCACTGTGTGACCCCCCCCCCCCCCCAGTATAACGACCTGTGATATGCCACTACTTCTTCTTTCCGTTGTTCGCCCTCCGCCGGTCCCAGTAGCGCCTTCTTGTATGGGGCAGAGGCATCGAGGAGGTTAATGTATATAATATGTAGGGGGGGGGGGGTGTATCCTGCTGAAGACCGGAGCCCCAGCGTGAAGCCAGGAGTCGGCGGCAGCAGTGCTTGTGATTCAGGCCTAACCAAGATTAATGTCCTGGCTAAGTAGCAGTGACAGGACAGCAAACACTCCGCCGGCAGCATGGCCGCTCACACAGGCCTTCCTTTCAGACCCAGCTTCTCCTGAAAACTAAACTGATACCGTGGAGTTTGAGAGAAGGATAAATAACACCCTCACACCCCTGCCCGGCCGCCCTGTCTCCTCTTTAACCCTTCTGCATCCCTCCGGGGGTCCTGCTGCGTTCAGTATGGGGGTATGGACCGGTGACTGAACCTGCGGGACGTTTAGCAGTTGTCGGGTTCGATTTTGACAGTAAAGAGATTGGATTTCCTGTGTATTTGTGCTGGCGACGTCCTGCGGATGGTGACCTGGTTACACAGCGATGGTACATCAGCATCTGGTGATCTGTTTCTGTCTCCGAACGTGGCCAACGCTGGCTCCTGCCCCCCTCACCTCTCAAAGGAGCCTTTATCTGCTGCGAGCAGTAGCTCTGGCGAGGCCCCGCTCACGGGGGGATATCGGGTAACCCTCACAGCCTTCATTTACATGCATGACACAGGTAGGCCGAGGGGTGAGGGGGGGCAGAGGAGAGGTGCCCCCCTTTCGGTAGGGCCAGAAAGGCCTCGCTGACGCCTCTGCGGTGGAAAAAAAAAAAACTGTGGCGGAATTATTTTGACTCCATGTGTTTGAAGGCAGATTCTGCGGCCAGAGTTTTCGCAGCTCTGGATGTTCAGCTGCTTGTTCAGTTGGAAACGTGGCCACTGCGGAGAGCTAGGGAGGGAGGCCGTGTAACCCTATGGAATATATACCATTGTACAACTGCAAAATAGAAAGACCTTTGAAATGTCTCAGCGCTGCCGATCCGTCGATGACATGGCATACATAGTTTACATGGCTACAGCAGCCAATCGGTGGCCTCAGTGCTCACAAAATATATGGATTATAGATTGTAAGAATGCCACATATATTCCCTGTATATAGGAGCGTGTCCAGGTGACTGCACAGCAAGGCTAAGTCACAATTTAATTCAGTTTCTTAATCGGATCTAGATATTTTCTTTGCCGTCTTCTGTTGTTTTGCATGTTCCAAATTGTGTTATTAAATGCTGGATTATCCGAATTTCTGGACTACTGGATATAGAAATCATCTGAATAAGTAACCGACCACTGGATATCGACATAATCTATACGTGATTGACCACTGGAAATGACCATAATACAATTTTGTTATCCTCCCATATATAGAACACTACAACCCCCAACGTGACCCGACCACTGGACATCACCATAATGCAATTCTATTATACTCTATACCAGGGGTAGGCAACCTCTGGCACTCCAGCTGTTGTGAAACTACAACTCCCAGCATGCATACTTGCTCTTCTCAGAACTCCCATATAAATGAATGGAGCATGCTGGGAATTGTAGTTTCACAACAGCTGGAGTGCCGAAGGTTGCTGATCTCTGCTCTATACATAGAACACTACGACCCCCAACATGACTATAATGCAATTCTATTATACTTTGTAAATGGAACACTACAACCCCCAACATGACTATAATGCAATTCTATCATACTTTGTAATTAAAACACTACAACCTCCAACAGGACCCGACCACTGGACATAACATATTAGAGCACTACAACCCCCAACATGACCATGACAACTCTATAATCCTTCCCCCCCCCTTCCCCCTGTCACTTTCTAAATATAATGTACACTACAACCCCCAACATGACCCAACCACTGGGCATAATACAGTTCCAGTTTACGCTATACATAGAACACTACAACCCCCTGCATGTCCTGAGCACTGGACATGACCATAATACAGTTCTAGTTTACGCTATACATAGAACACTACAACCCCCTGCATGTCCTGAGCACTGGACATGACCATAATACAATTCTATTATAGAGCACTAACTCCTCATCCAAGCTGCTGTTCTCCATGTCTCTGGTGGCTCTTGGGCCCTCCTGGTGCAGGGGCCCAGTTGTGACTACTAGTTTCACTGTGTAGAACTATGGGTTCCCCTGGTGGCCTCCAGATCATTCTTGGGACCTCAGTGTCCACTGAATGGTAACTTTGTTTTACATGTCAGATAAGAAATGGTATCATCCATGGTTGGAATCATAATCCATCCACATGTTGGGTGATTAATGTCTGATCAGTGGTGGTCCGACCACTGGGACCTCCACCAATTAGGAGGACAGGGGTCTGGTCCCCCACTTGACCGATCTGATCATCAGAAACTAGGATGCAAAAGAGGCATCAATGGTGAGACTCTGTCCTGTCTGTGGTCGGCTCTCGGATCCAAAAAGTTTTGTTAGGTAACTTGTGACATTTTATAAAAATGCAATGAAGAAAACGTCTGAGATCAGGGAAGAAGTAGAGCTGAAGCTCTGGAGACATGATCCGCGGCCAATCTGGAGTAAAGAGAGCCCCTGTGTACTCGGTGACCTGCGCGGAAAGACAAGTATGTTTTTATTTGATCAGTGGAAGCGCCTCGGTTTAGAAGGATTTTACCCAGATCAGTCCTAGAACAAACCTACAAAGTACAGGTCTGTGATTAATTTAGGGGATTTAAAAAAAAAAATTTTGGGTCCAACCTGGGGCGGGCGGCCGGGAGCCACATCAGATGTGCAGAGGTTGCAGCGTCCTCCAGCACGGTCTGAATGCAGGCCCCCTGGGAATCCTTTTAATCACCGGCAGAATGGCATCTGATGCTGGAAATACACGGTAATGCTGAGGTACGTGTTTAGCCCTCGGAAAAATAAACTCTGCTGAGCTGCGGTGGTGAGTGCTGCAGGATTTAGAGGGGGTGGGACACACCTGGGTGGTATTTTAAGATACCACTTAATTATCAGCTGCGCTCCATAAACAAGAAACTGGATAAGCGGCGGCTACTGTCAGCCTGGTGGGCAACTACGATAAAGTGGCAGTGCCCTGCCGTGGGAGGGGAGCAAAGGCTCGTCCGTAGTATATCATCTATGAAAATAAAATCAACACGTGTGTGTGTGTGTGTGTGTGTGTGTGTGTGTGTGTATATATAAAAAAATTATGAAAATAATATATTAACTCTAATAAAATCTAAATATGTATTTATATTATTAGATTTAATATATATTTATTTATATTTTATCTGATTTAATATATTTATATTTTACTAGATTTAATAATATATATTTTATTATTTATTATTATTTCACTTTTTTTAAAAGGGGTTATTCGCCCCCAACCCAGGGACCATTCAGGCAGACCCTCATCATGGTCGGACCTGTGGAGGGAATCCTACTTAGGCCTCATGCACACGGCCATTCAGTTTTATTGCTGTCCGCAAATTGTGGATCCGCAAAACACGGAAGCCGCCCATGTGCCTTCCGCAATTTACGGAACAGGCGGCCCATTGTAGAAATGCTTATTCTTGTCCGAAAAACTGACAAGAATAGGACATGTTCTATATTTTTTGCGGGGCAACGGATGCGGACAGCTGTCAGCATCTTTTGAGGCCCCATTGAATTGAACGGGTCCGCACCCGAGCCGCAAAAACTGCGGCTCGGATGCGGACCAGAACAACGGTAGTGTGCATGAGGCCTTACCTGATTCCCCCCCGCAGCCACCTCCACTCTCCTTGTATCAACGGGTGACATGGTGGCTACAGCCAGTGTATGGCTGCAGTGGTGACATGCGTCATGTCACTGGGGTACATGTTATCCCTGCAGTCAATCACTGGCGTGACCCCCGTGAAACCCAATGTTGCTGCAGGGCAGCAAAGAAGCGGGAGCCCAGCAGCAGGGATCAGGTAAGTGTGATTCCCTAGGCAGGTGCTGCCATGCTGGGGAATCTGCCAGAAACGCCCTCTGGGAATTTGTCACCCGCATGTCTTTATGCTGCTGGGCTCTAGGGTTCATAACTTGCCTATATCCAATCCATCCGTCCCCACAAAAGGTAAATAAAATCCAAACTGGCTGGAAGAGGAGTCCAGGACTCTTCAGCAGCATCGGGCACATGCGCACTTGGCCAACGTAGCAGAGGATGTTGCATCTTGCTGCACATCAAGCACCTGCACAGTGAAGCAGTGCACATGTGCCCGATGCTGCTGGAGAAGAGTCCATTCAACCACCTTAAGGGTAAGTCCATATGGTCCGGTGCCATATGTGGCTGAAACTCCTTGTGACCAACTACCTCACAATTTTACCGCAAAATTGTGCGACTATTGGCTGCTGTGGGTTGGCAGCATGATGCAACCAGTCTCACTGATAGAAGGAAGTGGGTTGTGTATTAAGATAATACATTCTGAAACTACTTCTGATCCAATACAACTAAATTAGAAACAAAGTTGCACTACAGTGGTTGCCGCCGTATTGGCAAAGTTGCAGAAAGGTGCAATATCTTTGTATCTCCCTTTCACATCACTCCATTTATTCCTATGGATGTCTGTGCTGCTCAACTAAAGTTGCAGTGTATCCCAGGATTTGCTAGAACCTAGTGCAAATAAACTGGAACAAAAGTTGCACTACCGTTCTGCGACATTATCATCAAAGTTGCACAAAAAGGCGCCCGTCTGTGTCTCCCCGTTGCAAAAATTCATTTATTCCTAAGCATCTCTGTGGTACTCGGCCATAGTGGTTGTCTGTCCCAGGATTTATTAGAACCTAGTAGAAATAAATTGGAAAACAGAGTTGCGCTACTGCATCATCAAAGTTGTACGAAGGTGCATCCATCTGTTACATAACTCCATTTATTCTTATGAATATCTGAGCTGTTTGCCTAAAGTCGTACTGTAGGATTTATAGGAACCTAGTACAAATAAATTGGAGCCAAAGTTGCACTACGGTCGTGCGACTGTATCGTCAAAGTTGCAGAAAGGTGCAATATCTTTTATATCTCCCTTTTGCACAACTCCTTTTATTCCTATGGTTGTTGGTCCTGGTCTATCCCAGGATGTATTAGGAGCGGTTTATTTCAATGCGCCGGTTGCTGTCGGCGGTGTGGCGGTGTACAGTGTCCTGGTTCAGGTTTTTCCAGTCTGTGTTCAGAGTCATCCATCAGTCGTCTATCGTCGTCTTGTACTGTCACAACCGCTACGGCTGACACCTACATATCCCCCCCCAGCTCCTTCAGTGCAGAGGCAGGGGTGGGGGGCGGCCTGCGCTCCTGCTGTCACACTGCATAATAATCTGTCAGCACTTGCTGCCTCGGATTTATTTGTGCACTAAAACCAGCCTGAGGCGAGCGGATGCAGACTGCACCGCGTGGTTCTGGAAAATGTGTTCGAAGGGGCTAAAAAGCTGTTTTTAGAAATATTTCACCCTCCTAATAAACGCATTTAATTAAAGTCATATAACTTGCTTTTCATTAAAAATGTCTGCTCAGGGCGAGCGCTGAAATCCACATTACTGGGAGGGTGAGACGGCAGACAGGCAAGAAAAAAGCCCTGGTGGTCAGTGGTGCATGGCGCGGGGGCAGTTACACTATCCTGTCTATGGTCAGTTATGTAGCGGTTAGACAGAGACCAGGCGGTATCGGTATTCATTTCGTGCCTAATGCCACCAGACGCTCCGCAGGTCAGTGGCACCTTCTTTTCTCACTTCTGTGACACCTGAAGGACTATGGAGTAAGTAAAATGTCGTGCAGCGGAAGCTGGCACCATACCTGGCATTAATGGGGCATTGCCTCTGCGGGCACGGACATAAGCTTCTGATGGCACTTTTTGGGAAACCTGCGGCATGCACTTATGGTGGCGCTACTGCTGGTCTTTGTGAGAGCGCTGTGGTTAGTACTTATGGGGGCACTCCAGCTGAGACTTTTGGCTAGCGATTATGGGGACACTGTGGGAGTGCCGTGGCACTTAAAGCATGACTACTGCTTATTTTTGTGGGAGCGCTGTGGATGGCACTGGCTGGGAGATCTGGAGGATACTTAGTGGGGTACTGAGCTAACGCTTATGGGGTCAGTAATGCCGGTATTGTGGAAGCAGTATGGTTAGCGCTTATGGGGGCCCTGGACGCACGTGTGAGGATAGGATACTAGTGTTATTGCAGGAGCACTGTGGCTGGCACTTATGGGGGCACTGGCTGAAGCTTATGGGGGACCCTTCTTTCACATATGTGGATGTCAGATTATTTTTTCAGATTTCCAGATGTCGGAGGGGGGTGTATCTCCATTTTACTTTTTCATCTGCTTCTCTCTAGTAATTCAGGCCTCGGGCACATAACCGTATTTTGCATTAGTGTCCATTCTGCATTTTTTGCGGTTGCATTCATTTCTATGGGGCTGACGGAAAAAGCTGAGCCAGCGCTCGGTTCTGTTTGGTGCTCCCATAGGAATAAATGAATGGAGCATGGACGCGCGTGCGCTGTGTGCCCTCCTTCACTTTGCGGGCTCCATTCTAAATATGGGACTGGCAACTATCAGTGCCCGCAGTGTTGGAGGTGAGGTGACCACTTTAAAGGGCTTAAAAGGGTGTACGTGACGTTCTGATGCCTACATCATGATATATTTCCCTGGGCACAATGATTGCCTCATATGCAGAAAGAAAATGCTGGCCACATGCCGGACACAGCAGGACGCCATCAGCCAGAGCTGCCGACTACAGGCCAAAGAGTTAAAAGCTGCCTCAGGGCACAAGCGTCCGGACCTATAGGTAGATGGCATATTATAACATGGCGTGTTCCCACAGTTTGCGCCCATCCCCCAGTATGACCCCACAGTCACCCCTTGTCCTGACCCATCGGGCCAGCTTTTCCTGTAGGTGAATAGGCTGATACCCCATAGTTCAAAGTGAATTATGTGTCCGGATTGTGTCCCGGAGACCACCAGTGATCTTCCCACTATGCTGGGAGCCCTCCATCAATCTCCCCCCTCTCCCTATTATATCATGCAGGGAGGCCTGGCCGCTGCTTATATGTACATGTGCTCCTCACTGGCTGGAGAGAGAGAAAGAGATGGATAGATATGAGGGATAGATATGAGGGATAGATATGAGGGATAGATATGAGGGATAGATATGAGGGATAGATATGAGGGATAGATATGAGGGATAGATATATAAGATAGATATGAGGGATAGATATATAAGATAGATATGAGGGATAGATATATAAGATAGATATGAGGGATAGATATATAAGATAGATATGAGGGATAGATATATAAGATAGATATGAGGGATAGATATATAAGATAGATATGAGGGATAGATATGAGGGATAGATATATAAGATAGATATGAGGGATAGATATATAAGATAGATATGAGGGATAGATATGAGGGATAGATATATAAGATAGATATGAGGGATAGATATGTTCTCATCTTTGGAGACCTCAATGAAAGAACAGGGAGGGAGAGAGACTACTTGACCACTGTTGGCAATGTCGATATATTCGGAGCAGACCCTGACTGTGACAGCTCAGTGCACACCGAGAGGAACAGCTATGACAGCACAGTAAATAAAAGTGGCAGAACTTTGCTGAACTTATGTCGAAGCCTCAGACTTCATATTCTCAATGGCCGCACAAAGGGAGACTCTCTTGGTGGACATACCCTAAACTTCCATGTAGGCAGCGGTGTGGTAGACTATGCCATCATAGATATGGACCCTACAAATGTTGGTGGCTTCATAGTCACCCCACAGACACATCTGTCAGACCACAACCCACTGCTCCTATAAATTAAATCCACAAGTAAACCACAAACATCGCAGCAGACCAGCCTCTTTAGCCTACCTCCATCTTTTAAATGGTCCAAGATGTCAGCCCCAAAGTATATGGAGACCATAAACAGCGCAGACATCCATGAGATGCTCCATAACTTCCATAGTAAAGTGTATGAGCTGAACCCAGAAGGAGTAAATCTTGCAGTAAGGGACTTTAATAATATACTTTACACCATGGCGGAAATGTCTGACCTCAAAAGATGCAACAAAAGGCCAAAAAAGAAACAACCCAACAATTGGTTCGACCGGAAGTGTAAAGATATAAGGAAGGCACTAAGAATGGCCTTAAATAGGAAAGACCAAGATCCGAATAACACCAGTCTGAGGGAAGCCTACAACAACATACAAAGGCAATACAACAACATCCTCAGAAAGAAAAAGCAAGGCAACATCTCAACCAAGCTTCTCCAACTCCAAGACGCTCTCCAGGACAACTCCTCCTGGGAACTATGGAAGCACATGGACAAAACCAGCAAGAATGCCAACCTCCACATCCAAAACGGCAACATCTGGCTCCAGTACTTCAAGGATATTTACAAGGAGATCTCGAGGGAGGGCCAAAGCCCAGAACAAAAAGAAATCTTGAAAAAGGATTTCCAAAACCCTCTAGACACACCGATCACACTGCAGGAGATAACCGAGAGGATCTCGGTAATAAAGAGTAAAAAAAAGGCAGTAGCCCAGATGGGATCCTTCCAGAAATGATCAGATACAGCCCACCAGGTATCTAGGCCGGATTAGTAAAACTCTACAATGTTGTGCTGAGTGCTGGCTACTTTCCCCAGAGCTGGAAATAGGGCATCATAAACCCCATACACAAGAGCGGAGACAGGTACGACCCAGCCAACTATAGAGGGATATGTGTCAGCAGCAACCTGGGAAAACTCCTCAGCAGTATCCTGATTAAGAGGATCCTCAGCTTCCTCACCCAGCACAACGTCCTCAGCAGAAGCCAAGCAGGCTTCATGCCAAACCACCGCACCACGGACCACATCTACACCCTGCAGAGCCTCATCAAGAGCCATGTCCACAATACAAAGCATGGAAAGATCTATGCCTGCTTTGTGGACTTTAAGAAGGCCTTTGGCTCAGTGTGGTACCCGGGCCTATTCCTGAAAGTTCTTGAAAGCGGAATAGGAGGAAAAGCATATGATGTCATCAGAAGTTCCTACACTGAGAACAGATGCAGTGTGAAGGTAAATGGGAGGAGAACGGCTTATTTCCGGCAGCGCTGAGGAGTCAGACAGAGCTGCAGCCTCAGTCTAACCCTCTTTAACATCTATATCAATGAGCTGGCAGCGGCTCTGGAGTCCTCAGCACCCTCCATGACACCAAGGTGAAATTTCTCCTTTATGCAGATGATCTACTACTATCACCAACTGAGAAAGGTCTCCAAGATAACCTGAAAATCCTGGAGAAGTTCAGTAACACCTCGGCACTGCCCTTCAATCCAAAGAAAACCAACAGAAAAGAAAAGAAAGCAGCCGGGCGTCCTCCCTTCCTGCTAAACAACTGTCCACTTTTAGAAACTGACAGCTACACCTACCTGGGCCTAGAAATCAGCCAATCAGGGAGTTTTAAGAAAGTGGAAACACTGAAAAACAAGGCGAGCCAAGCCTTCTATGCCATCAGAAGACGTCTGTATTATCTTAAGGCACCAGTGACCGTCTGGCTTAAAATCCTTGACACCACCATCTCCCCAATCCTCCTGTGGGACTCTGGGCCAACAGAACTATTCCACCTAGAACTCTGCAAACACCTTCTCCAGGTCCACAGGAGCACCTTAAACAGGCCTGTCGAGCAGAACTGGGCAGATCTGTATAATAGCAGTCCCAGTGCCTAGCATCACAAAGCTTTGCTACACCAAGAAACCCCCAAAAGACAAAGCACCCTGCAATAAGTCACCCAAACCCAGCCTGCCTAAGCCACCATCCAGTACAGCCTGGCAAAGGGGGAAATCCAGAGGATGATACACAAGTCAAAGAGGAGTATATCAGCGTCTGGAGGAATGACATATGAACATTGCAGAAGTTGACAGTATACCAGAGCCTGCAGAGGGAGTACAAACTGGCCCCATATCTGGAGAAACTCTCCAATCCAAGAGACCGACAGATCCTGAGCCGGTACAGACTGAGCACCCACAGCCTGCTCATCGAATCCGGGGGCATCACAGACAAGGGTACATGCCCAGGGAGAGCAGACTGTGCCAGCAGTGCGACCAGGAGCCCGTCGATGAGGCTCATTTCCTGCTGCGGTGCCCCAAATACTCAGCAGTGAGGGATTCTCACTTCAGGAGACTGTCTGATCTCTGCCCAGACTTCAGCTCCATGGAGGAGGAAGAGAGACTCTCCATATTGCTGGGGGAAGAGGGGAACACAGCGGCCACAGCAGCACAATATATTACTGCCTGCTATAGACTAAGAGGAGCCTGATATACCGTGGACTCCTATACCCCCAACCCTACCCAATTATTTCCCACTTGCTTTGGCAAGGCTAAAATGTATTTAGTCCTGCCAATACAGCTGATTTGATATTAGATAGATCCTTCAATGAACTTGAATACTGAAATATGAGACAAATCACTTGGACATTGATACTGTTTAGTCCTGGAAACCTCCGTAGGGGTACAGTACTCCACGTAGGACGTGTATGTGGCAGATCCCGCAAAGTGGACGAGTTTCTAAGAAACCTCATCCATACCCAGAATATGCTTTGTGACACAACGCTTCTGGGCCCCATTTAATGTGCGGCATTGACACCTCCTTGCGGTCCACCAGCACCTCTCACTTGATGTTCCTCTTCCCCAGATTAAGGCCTCACGCACACGACCACATTTTTTTGCGGCTCGGGTGCGGACCCATTCACTTCAATGGGGCCGCAAAAGATGCGGACAGCACTCCATGTGCTGTCCGCGTCTGTTGCTCCGTTCCGTGGCCCCGCAAAAAAAATATAACCTGTCCTATTCTTTATCCGTTTTGCGGACAGGAATAGGCATTTATACAATGGAGACCTATTGAGAATGCAACGAAAGATTGTAAAGAAATACGGGTAAATTTAGATTCACATTATAGTTTTTTTACACAAAAAAATTACGTCATGGGGGAGATTTATCCGGACTGGCGCTTTCTGCACTGGTCTTTCTATCCCCTGCGCTGCTGTAGGATGCACCTAATTCATGACAAGGCGTACTCGTCATCCCCCTGCAGTCCGTGCACCTAAACAGAAATCTAGAATACTGGCGTAAGTGAAGATAAATTTGTCGCTGCAGCTGGTCACGCCCCCTTCCCCGCCCTTGTCACACCCTCTTTTACAAAAGCGACAAGGACATCAATATCTTCAGTCCGGAGAACCCCTTTAAGACTAAGCTTACTAGCCAGAAACTAAAAGAAATGCAGCAGATTGTAACTTTTTTTTAATTTTTTTTTCTTAACCCTTTTTTTTATTTTTTATATACTTCACTATTATTAACAATGTTTACATAATGTTTTTAACGTATTTATTTATTTTTTATTCTCTTTTACCCTATTACTACTCATGCATACGGATACTGCCAGCCGCATTTTATTTGCGAACCTGTTGTTTTTAATATATCCGTGGTCCGCATACTGCGTACATAGGGGCACGTTTATTAAAGGGTTTCTATCACTTCGTATGACATAATTAGCTCTCAGACACTAGCGATCCGCTAGTGTCTGCTCTGGCCAACCATCCTAATATAAGAGCTTTTGGGGCAGCCGTTTTGCAAAAAAAATAACTTTTATAAATATGCTAATGAGCCTCTAGGTGCTATGGGGGCGTCATTAGCACCTAGAGGCTCGGTCTACCTTCATACACAGCCACCGCCCAGCGCGTCCCTCCAGCCCGCCCATCTCCTGATGAATGCGATCCTCCGTGTGACCCAACGGACAAATTCTCACGCATGCGCCGTGCGCGGCTGTATTCGGCGCATGCGCAGTGAATGTCTGACCGCTTCCCTGCTCAGACATCTCCACTGCGCCTGCGCCGATGACGTCATAGTGCTCCAAGGAACAGGCGCAGTGGAGATGTCTGAGCAGGGAAGCGGTCAGACATTCACTGCGCATGTGCCGAATACAGCCGCGCACGGCGCATGCGTGAGAATTCGTCCGTTGGGTCACACGGAGGATCGCATTCAGCAGGAGATGGGCGGGCTGGAGGGACGCGCTGGGCGGCGGCTGTGTATGAAGGTAGACGGAGCCTCTAGGTGCTAATGACGCCCACATAGCACCTAGAGGCTCATTAGCATATTTATAAAAGTTATTTTTTTTTCCAAAACGTCTGCCCCAAAAGCTCTTATAGTAGGATGGTTGGCCAGAGCAGACACTGGCGGATCGCTAGTGTCTGACAGCTAATTATGTCATGCGAAGTGATAGAAACCCTTTAAGACCGGTCTTAATAAACCCCTGCGCTGGCGGTGGATTCGGCAAAGTTATGAAGAGGCGCAAGCTTCTCCATAACTTTGGCGTATCCTCTGCCAGTTCTGGATGTAGGATGGCTTCCATAACTGTCTTACGTTTCAACCTTTTTTTCAATGCTTAAAAACAGACCTGGCGTGTATGGGGAGAAGTCGCGAAACATTGCACCACCATCTGCGCCTGAAGTACGCCTAATATATAGGCGTATTTCAGATTAATTGCGCTACATTCGCCTATGTACTGTATGCCCTGTGAGTCTTTCAGGTATCAGCAGGTCGAGCCCGTTCCTGCTTTTCTCTTTTTGGGTCACATTTTCGGGCTGCCCCGGCCCCGCTCAGTGCGATAGATTTCCTCTTTTCCCACCATGGAATTAATCTGTCCGATCGATATATTGCTCTCTGACACGGCGCTGAATGCTGCTCTATTAAACTTTCAGCGCTCGCCCTCTCTGGAGCTTTCCCTTGTTGTTCCACTGTTCCCATCAATTTTCAGGACCTGCCGTCGCTCCTGTATGGAAGAGCAGAGAGGGCGGCGGATGAGGGGGACCCGGCAGAACGACTTCTGGGGGATCGGCCGTTAATACCAAGGATTTCCAGCTCCAGAATCCACGTTAATAGGAGTATTTTATACGAAATTACACAATAGACGAGAAACGGCTCTTCCATAAACGAAGCTTTGTCATTGTAGCATAAAGTTCTGCAGCTTTCTCCTATACTTTTAGCTTTGAAATTTTTTTTTTTCAAGATCTCAGCTTGCTGACTGTGAATGGAGACATTTCTCTTCTCTTTTATTCCTGTGGAACATAATGCCGGAATATTTCTTCCAATCAACAGGAATCTGCTCCAATAATACCCGGGGTGGGAGAGGTTTAAGAACGCGCCTCCCCTGCCCATCCTTAGGCCTTCTGCACGCGACCGTATCCGTTTTGCAATCCGCCAGTCGCAGATCCTTTAAAATATGGATGCGGTCCTTGTGCATCCCGCAATTTTCTCAGCCACACGGATGTGGACAGCATGCAGATGTCATCCGTCGTACGATTTCTGCCCCAGCCCCCCCCCGTAGAAATAAATGGGTTCATGTGCGATCCGCTAAAAATGCGTTACGGACCAAAAATCCGGTTGTGTGCACAAGACCTTATTCCTATATTTTTCACCACCCCTCATTCGCTCTACATACACTCAGCTTCCAGTGCAAGGCCACTTACCTCCTCACTAAAACATTATCCGCAGTCGCATGCAATGTACTGTACACTTGGTTGGTTGTGCAAGGAAATGTAAAGGGGTTTTCCTAAAAACCCCATAGCCCTTCTGTATCAAACCATGTGGGCCCGACCCCTGGCACCCTGTCTGATCAGCTACGTGTGCCTTTCATTTAGTACTTTTAGTAGTGGTCAAGCTTGGTACTGAGAATGGGACTAAGCTGCAATACCAGGTACATCCACTACCAGCAATATGGCGCTAGAGCCACGGCTGTCAGCTGATTGGTGAGTGCTGGGATTCCGATTCCTGTTAATCTGATATTGATGGCCTATCCTATAGGAACATGGTCCAGACAACCCCTATAAATGCACCCCCCCGGGGTGGCTGTAACATCAGTCTACTCCACCTACTCTCCGCTAGTCGTCTGTGACCATCAGTGATTTATCAATATAGAGCAGGGATCAGCAGCCTTCGGCACTCCGGCTGCTGTAAAACTACAACTCCCAGCGTGCACACTTACTCAGCTGTTCTTGTAACTCCCACAGAAGTGAAAGGAGGATTCTGGGAGTTGTAGTTTCAGAACAGCTGGAGAGCCGGAGGTTGCTGATCCCTGATATAGAGGTAACCGTAGTAGGTACAGAGGTCTCCAGTTCATGCGCCCTGTCAGCAGGTCGTACCCTGGCAGCGTCCTATAGCTGACATATGCAGAAACCGGATACAGGATGTATAAGAGGGATCCCTGCCAGGCACCGAGAGGTCAGAAGACCTGGGCATACCTGATGATGGAAATGTAGTACTTCCTATAGTAAGGGTGACGCATACAGAGGACACGTCGCATATTGG
Organism: Bufo bufo; assembly: GCF_905171765.1. Taxonomy (NCBI): domain Eukaryota; kingdom Metazoa; phylum Chordata; class Amphibia; order Anura; family Bufonidae; genus Bufo; species Bufo bufo. Next base: position 418,583,989 of record NC_053394.1, read on the forward strand.
GCATAATATAAGACTTTTACACAGGGGAATAATATGTGCACACTGTAGAGGATTTATATTTTATATAGCTCTGGATAATCCGGCAACCAGTAGTCCAGAATCAGAAGGGTGGGTTCACACATACAGTACAGACCAAAAGTTTGGACACACCTTCTCATTCAAAGAGTTTTCTTTATTTTCATGACTATGAAAATTGTAGATTCACACTGAAGGCATCAAAACTATGAATTAACACATGTGGAATTATATACATAACAAACAAGTGTGAAACAACTGAAAATATGTCATATTCTAGGTTCTTCAAAGTAGCCACCTTTTGCTTTGATTACTGCTTTGCACACTCTTGGCATTCTCTTGATGAGCTTCAAGAGGTAGTCCCCTGAAATGGTCTTCACTTCACAGGTGTGCCCGGTCAGGTTTAATAAGTGGGATTTCTTGCCTTATAAATGGGGTTGGGACCATCAGTTGCGTTGAGGAGAAGTCAGGTGGATACACAGCTGATAGTCCTACTGAATAGACTGTTAGCTGCTTTTTTCTTGCCATAATACAAATTCTAAGTAAAGAAAAACGAGTGGCCATCATTACTTTAAGAAATAAAGGTCAGTCAGTCAGCCGAAAAATTGGGTAAACTTTGAAAGTAAGGGCTATTTGACCATTAAGGAGAGTGATGGGGTGCTGCGCCAGATGACCTGGCCTCCACAGTCACCGGACCTGAACCCAATCGAGATGGTTTGGGGTGAGCTGGACCGCAGAGTGAAGGCAAAAGGGCCAACAAGTGCTAAGCATCTCTGGGAACTCCTTCAAGACTGTTGGAAGACCATTTCAGGGGACTACCTCTTGAAGCTCATCAAGAGAATGCCAAGAGTGCGCAAAGCAGTAATCAAAGCAAAAGGTGGCTACTTTGAAGAACCTAGAATATGACATATTTTCAGTTGTTTCACACTTGTTTGTTATGTATATAATTCCACATGTGTTAATTCATAGTTTTGATGCCTTCATAGTCATGAAAATAAAGAAAACTCTTTGAATGAGAAGGTGTGTCTAAACTTTTGGTCTGTACTGTAGGTTTTGAGAGGCGTTTTCTGTACTTTTTATTTTTTTTGTAGCAGGTGTGTTTATTATGTCCAAAACACCATCTCCAGTTATGAGACGCAGGACACGTTTTTTGTTGGTTTAGGTGGCTTTTTTGGGGTTTCTGGTGTTTTTTGTTTTTGTGTTGTTTTTTTCAGCATGCTGAAACTTTTTTTTTTTTTTTTTTCTGGTGTTTTGACATCTCGGTAGGGGGTGGGGGAGCCAGCAAAAATATAGAAACTTTAGAAGAAAAAAAAAAAAGCCAAAACGTCATGTGATATGGAAAAAAAAGCGGGCATTTTCTCTACTTTCTCTGGCGGATACAGCTGCTGTGTTTTTGAAAAGAAGTTAAAAAGACGTAAAACTCTGTATAATGAACGATAAGGGCAGTTCTGTGCCCTGCGGTTAATATCTCCTATAGTCCTAAAAAAAAAAAAAAAAATGTATAATTTTGTGTAAGGGTACGTTTTTAATTAAAATTTTAAAATTTTTTTTTTAGAGGCGTTTTTAAAGCACATTTTCCTGCAGGTTTTTTTTGGGCTGAAAACCTCCAAACCTGTGTGAACCAAAACATCGATCATCTGCCACAAATCGAGTTTCAACAGTACGGAATTAAAGGGATTTTTTACATTAAAAAAGACGTTAAATGCGCCTATTGAGGACAATCCTGCTCATGATGGGAATGTAGTACTTCCTAGAGAAGGGATTCGGGAACCTTCGGCACTCCAGCTGTTCAGAAACTACAACTCCCAGGATGCTTCATTCACTTCTATGGGAGTTACAATAACAGCCGGGCATGTTTGCATGCTGGGAGTTGTAGTTTCACAGCAGCCAGAGTGCCGAAGGTTGCTGAACCCTGTCCTAGAGTAAGGGCTCATGCACACGACTGTTGGCTGTTTTTGCGGATCCGCAAAATGCTGATACCGGCCGCGTGCATTCTGCATTTTGCGGAACGGCTGGCCCCTAATACAACAGTCCTATCCTTGTCTGTAATGCGGACAATAGGACATTTTTCTATTTTTGCGGAACGGACATCTTTTGCGGCCCCATTGAAGTGAATGGGTCTGCATCCGACCCGCAAAAAATGCGGATCGGATGCGGACTAAAAAATACGTTCTCCATGAGTCCTAAGGGTTATATATACTACCAGTCAGTGTACAGGTAAGACGTCCAACAGGTCTTTAACACAGTCATGGCACGGAACAACAACTCCCAGCATGCCCTGATAGCATAGCGTGCGTTATACTGCTATCAGGGGCTTGCGGTCTAGATATAATGGCTAGAAAATGTATGAGTGCCCCTTTAAATCAGCGCCTGGCCTCATAAGCTCACAATCTAGTCCCGGGATATCTGGGGACACGTTTCTGGTGGAGGGCACAGCACGCGATGTGGTAGGAGCTGGCAGTGCCAGGTGCGGCTGCTCTGGGAGTTAATCCCCTGCGTGTTTATCGGTCCTGGGGTCCTTGTGGACATTCACATGCCAAATATTTCAGCAGATCAGGGCTGCAGCTTGAGCAGTCTGCTAATTTTGCGGCCCGCTGTACACTAGGATTCAATGCCCCCAGTAATCCGGGCTTAGCTGGGAGCTGACCCCCTACAGAACGGAGTCACAAATTAAAGAGGCAGGCCGGGTTCTCAGCGCAGGATGCCGTGACCTCGGCTTTGTGTTTTTCCACCTCGTTATGCGGAAAGATCCAGCATTCGCATCACACCTTGAGCAGACGGCTGACAAATATGAGATCTGACAGGGGACAGAGACCACTCGGCCCACCCATGCTGCCGATGCCCCCCGTAGGTAACGATCTATACCGCTCTATACTGAACCTTCTGCCAGTCCGCAGCCTTTACTTCCGCCTTGTAGCTCTCCATCCGTAGGCGACATTCACGCGAACGTATTTAGTTTACGTGTCCTTGGCGGATTGGATGCGGACCCTTTCATTTCAATTCGTTTTCAAAAACTGCGGATAGCTCACCGTGTGCTGTTCGCATCCGTACGTTCATTCCGTAGCCCCGCCAAAAATATAGAGCACGTCCTATTCTTGTCCATTTTGCGGACCAGGATAGACATGGTTACAATAGGTCAACAAAAAAAACGGATGCAATACGGAGGCCAAAAGGACATCATCCGTATTTTTTTGCGCAAAACATATATATACGGTTGTGTGAATGCAGCCTTAGGATTTCTTCTGCGGTCTGTGCCCCAATGCAAAATCTCGAATCCGCCACTAAGGCTACAGTCACGAGAAACCCCCCCCCAAAAAAAAGTCAGTTTTTCATGGCCATATTCCATCTATGTGTACATCCATTTTCTGGCCCTTTTGCATCAGTTTTTAACGTCCATTAAGCACTGGGGATTTCATAGTATTTTTTTATTTTTTTATTTTATTTTTTCTTCCAACCCCTGCAGTACACTTGGTATTCATGATGCCCACAAAATGCCCCCCATTATGAATATGGGTATCCCTTTGTAACCCCCCCCTCAATGAACAATTACCCCCCCTTTGTGTCCTCAGTATGAATAATACCCCCCTTTATGAGTAATGGCCCCACTTTGTGCTTTTCCAGTAGGAATAATGGCTCCTTAGCCACTTGCACGCATGGGAGCACTCCCTCCTCACTGTAGGAAGCAGGACCTGACGTTCCCAGCGTGACCATGTGACGTCATCACCCAGCGAATGACAGGTCCTGTGGGCAGCCCTTTTTTTTTTTTCATTTACGGGCCGTTTTTTGCGTTCTGTATGCGGAACCATTCATTTCAATGGTTCCGCAAAAAAAAAAAATGAATGTACTCCGTATGGCTTCAGTTTCTGTATTTCCGTTCCGTTGAAAGATATAACATGTCCTATTGCCCGCAAATCATGTTCCGTGGCTCCATTCAAGTCGATGGGTCCGCCAAAAAAACGGAACACCTACGGAAAAGCATCCGTATGTCTACTGTATCCGTTCCGTTTTTGCAGAACGATCCATTGAAAATTTTATGCCCAGCCCAATTTTTTTTTCTATGTAATTACTGTATAGGGCATACGGAAAAAACAGAACAGAAATGGAAACGCAACGGAAACAAAAAAACAGATTTTCGTGCAAAAAGAACGCAGGGTAAGGGCTCATGCGCATAAACGTATTTTGTTTCTGTGTCCATTCTGTTTTCGTTTTTGCGGAACCATTGGCTTCAATGGGGCTGCAAAAAAACGGAAATGACTCCATGTGCATTCCATTTCCGTATGTCCGTTCCGCAAAAAACTAGAGCATGTCTTATCCTTGTCTGTAATTTGGACAATAATAGCACTTTTCTATTAGGGGCCAGCTGTTCCGTTCTGCAAAATACAGACTGTACCCGGCCGTCAGCCGTATCGTTTGTGGACCTCAAAATACATAGTCGTGTGCATGAGCCCTAATACAGGACCGGCAAAGTAAGGCCTCTTGCACACGAACGTATTTTCATTTTGTTTCCGTTCGTTGTTTTTTTGCACACCATATGCGGAACCATTCATTTCAATGGGTCCGCAAAATAAAACGGAAGTTACTCCGTGTGCATTCCATTTCCGTGTTTCCGTTCCGCAAAAAAGTAGAACATGCCCTATTATTGTCTGCATTATGGACAAGGATAGGACTGTTCCGTTCCGCAAAATACGGAATGCACACAGACGCCATCCGTATTTTTTGCGCATCCGTGTTTTGCGGACCGCAAAATACATACGGTTGTGTGCAAGAGGTCTAAATGAGATTTGTGTGACGGGGCCTTTCCTGGTGCACAGTCCATGTTGTACTTGGCAATATTTGGCTCTAAAAGCCTAGTACGAAGCATGCACAATAATCCGCCCGATCCTGCAGATGCCAGATTAAAGGAATTTTACTATATTACTCTCCTCTTCTCGTGTTTCCTTTTAACCCTTCCATAGTCTGTTTGTGAGACGTCAGGAGTCGGGAGCAGCAGAGAGATTGTGCCCTCTGTGACCAGCGCAGGTGGATCCGGGGTGGACGGCGGTGGGTTTGCAGTTCCTGCTGTCACCTGGTAGTTGCTATGGCTTTAATCCTCTCAAACAGAATGATGGAAGAACCGGTTGGGCAGAGAGTGGTGCGAGACGGGATGGGCAAGGACAAGGAGAAGCAGGAGCGTAAAATAAGAGCAAAAAAAAGAAGCCCTAAGAATTCAGAGCGCTAAAAGAATGTGAAATGAAGAAATACCGCCGCAGAAATGTAAACACCCAGAGTTTCGAGGAAGATCAGGCAGCGATCAGGTGTGATCGGCTCTAGGGACCACCCCGGAGCTCTAGTCACATCTCGGTGTATTCTAGAGGGAATTTATTATGTCACTTGTATTAGTTTTGTATCAAAACATCACGTAACGGTGTTGCACAAAAATTTCCAACTTTTGCTCCGCTAAGCAGAAGCGGCGGGTCTTCACAGCTTCGCAAATTTACTATAATTTACCCAATTAACGGGTATAAATGGTAGCGCAAATATACTTATAATTTTGCTTTTCTGGTGCACAGACTGTCCGAAGATGCGACAAATTTATTAAGTTGCCTGAGCAAATTTGCCGCATCTTGCTCCGGTGCACTTAAGACTGGCAAATGCATTGTCCGGATAACGTGCTGTAGGCCTCGTTACAGTGTAGCAGACGTCCCTCTATTCCAGGCAGGCTCAACCTGCGGCCCTCCAGCTGTTGTAAAACTGCAACTCCCACCATGTCCTGCTGTAGGCTGTCCGGGCATGATGGGAGTTGTAGTTTTGCAACATCCCCCCCTCTATTCCAATCAGCCCTACAGCTGTGGTTGTACAACTTGACCAGGATCTGTTTTCAGGCTCTGGAGGTAAACATGAATGCTTCCGTTCACTGACTGCATGCAGAGATATTAAAAAAAAGTTGTGATTCATTAAAGCACAAAGTACAGTACATTGGAAAGTCGCAGAAGGTTTCGTTGTATATTGATTAAGGATTAAAAGGATTTTCTGAGTGTTTAATGATGACCTAGAATGCAAGCTCCCTGGGCCAGCAGACAAGGGTGAGAAGGTTGTTCCGTTTTTTATATCCGTTGTGTTTCTGGTTCCGTATTTCCGCAAAAAATCTCCGTATGGTTTCCGTATGCAATCGGTTTTTGCGGATCACAAACCGAAACAGAAAATTTGTATTCATTACTGTAATGTTTGTAAACGGTAAACACATAGGGCAAAGTGGGCATGGATCTGCAAAATACGGATGGCATATGGATGTGTTCCGTATGCATTCCGTATTTTTAGCGGACCCATTGACTTAAATAGAGCGACGGAATGTTATTTGCGGACAATAGGACAAGTTCTATCTTTTAGCGGAATGGATATACGGAAATATGGAAACGGAATGCACACTGAGTACATTCCGTTTTTGTTTTTTTGCGGAACATTGAAATGAATGGTTCCGCAAACGGAAATAAAATGCGTTCGTGTGCAAGAGGCCTAAGGCAACGGCGCTGTAGTTTCACTTCTAGAATAATTTCCAGCCTAAATCTAGAAATGTATTGGTTGCTATGATGACCCAGGTAACAAACAGAGACGGAATGCGGATCAGCCGGGTAACCGTGTGCCGACTAACAAATCCCTTTAGCAAATAGTTAGACCCGGACAGGCCTTATATAACGATACTGATGTCATATCTAACCACTTGTGGGAAGGCCAGTCCCTTGCAAAAGGACTATGGGAGTTGTAGTTCCTCATCGGTTAGGTACAGATGGATGAGCTCAGCATTGTATCTAATGTAATTTAGAAGTGGGGGCGTTCCCAGACTGGGTATGTCGCATGTGCTGTATTCTAACTTGGTAATTGCTATAATTTAAGACACTGTCCCCTCTGATGCAAAAAATCCCACCGCCTCCTTGTGAGATCATGGATTTTCAAGGTAACCACCCAAAAAGGGACTGTCCAGAACGAGAAGAAAGGCTGTTCAGCTCCAATTACTTGAATACTGCAATACCAAACACAGACAGCTGAGGCGCCATTTCATAGAAAAAAAAAAGACCCTTTTCTGTAGTCCTGAACAACCCCTTTAAGGAATGACTTGCTTTCCATGCAACTCGGGGATCCTTACATGTTGATGAGTATTTACAGTAGAAGGTCCAGGAAAAGGGTTAAAGATCTCATTAGGGGCCTACCATAGAGGGAGAGTACACAGCTGCCATGTGCTGAACTACTTCTGCTGTTCCTGACCTAAATCGACACTATTTTCCATCAGCTGCCCCTAGACAGTGCCTAGACATTTTTTTACAGGTTCTATCAAGTTTAATGGCAACTGTATACATTTCTATGTACTGAGCTCCCTCTAGTGGTGGCTGCAGGCAGTCGGTTTTATCATGTGCTGTCAGAGCACTTAGATCTTAATGGGGAGAGGTTTATTAAAATGTATTTATGCCAGTTGTCTGGTGTGTAAATACATTGAGCAATGTGGTGTTAGGAAGCACCTGCTCCACTCATACTTGGTTTTGCTATGGGGCCCTATAAGATCTCTGTGCTCCCCTGGGTAATCTATATATGGCGTATTGATAGCTAAGGGTTCAGCCATGTATTGGGCCAACCCAAGGTCTACTAAGTGAAACAGAGTACCACCAGAGGACCTGAGGAGACATGGTCCACAAAATCCTTGAGGTCCTAGTGGACAGGTTCTTGGGCAGATAACTGTCGTAACTTGGCCCGATCGCCTTGAGGACACTTAGACGCAAGGGGTTGCCGGTGGATTTTTAATAAGAAACCTGGCTTCGTCCATGTCCCCTTATCAGGATCCAGCAGTCCAAACCATACAGGAACCATCACTCCAACAGGTGAGGTGTAACGTGTCTATGGGCTATGACAGGTGAGGTGTAGCGTGTTGTCTATCGGCTATGACAGGATGCGACCTCCTCAGAATTCGGCGTGAGATTAATGGGATTCATCATTATCCATTGCTCCCATCTTTTCACAGTAACTCCCTCCCCAGCCCCTTAAATTCTGCATTTCGAAAAGTTGAAAAGAATTGCAGATTATGTTAACACTTCACAAGTTACTAAGGCTAATAGCCCGTGCTTGTGGGGGTGGCTGAAATCCTACTTAAACCTATAAATCTGCAGATTTCCTACTCTGTGTTGTCCCTCCTCACCCTTTTCTGTAATTTCTATTCTTTACATGGCATTTTGATCTGCTGTAAGCCCCACCATTAGGTTCACCTGACAGTCAGCTCTTAGGACAATGTTGCTGGAAGGTTGGACCGTGAAACCGGGTATAATTGGCATCAAGGTTGGCGGATGAGTTTGGCGGGCGTGACTCATACTTTGTGCTGTACTCCTAGGGTAATTAGAAGACATAATACCCTCTAACAGAGGGTTCTCTCCTGCATCCTCTAAACATACAGTAGTAATGAAATACACCAGAGGACCAGGAAAACGTAATGTGATTGAGTTTGAGATTGGTGGTGCTTGGTCAGCGATCACACAACCAAGGTGGTGCCCCCATTGTTTTGGGTTCTGCAGTATGGTATATGAAGAGGCTGGGTCACATTAATACTGGGTGGCAGTGATACAAGTGACGGTCATACAGCTGCTGAATGTCCTTCTGTGGTCATTCCAAGCTCTTCCATCTTGGATCCATAGTTCAGCCAAGGTGGTTGTTGGCTGATATACATGGGGAAATCCGTCGCCACATCCAGTCCCAGACATTCTCCATGGGGGAGAGATCTGGAGATCGAGCTGGACATCCTAAGGTGCACATTGTGTAGTGCGGGCATTATCTTGTTGCCACCATGTCTCCTAAGTCAAAGGCAGTAGGACTGGTTCCATGCTGTCCTGGACATGCCAAAGTCTGGTCAATGTTCCCTCCACGAAGACCAGACTGGAACAGCCATGGTAGCTAATGTCGCCCCACACCATGACACCTGGTTTGGTCCTGTGTCCCGGCCCTATGTATGATGGCAGTAGACTCTCTCTAGGCCTCCTTTTGAACTTTGATGTGACCATCATCAGTACAAAGGCAGAACCTGCTCTCCTCACTCTGTTGCAGCCCTCTTGTGGCACTGGTGCAGTCACTCTTGGCGATGATGAGAGGTCATATTTGAGGTTGTATGAAATGTGATAAGAATGCTGAAATCCGGATGTGTCAACCGCAGGTTGCAGCCTTCATGGCTAAGTAAACAGTGGGCATGGCAAAAAAAAATTCATCGGTGAGTTAGGAGAACACTCCCTAGTTAGTAACTCATTACTAGTAGCTAGTTTGTGTGGGTGAAAACAGTGCCACAGAGAGCCAATTATATTCAGCCAGGTGAGGCTACAAAATGGCCACATGCCTTTATTCCAGGCCATGAGTCCATAGTCAGTGTTGGGACCTCAGGGTTCCTTGATTGCCACCAGTGGCCTTGATGGCATTTGCACCATGTCTGGTGCTCAAACCTCTGGCTGTTTTACCGGATCCAGCTATTGATCAGGCATTGTTATTTTGGCAGTTGTCCGGTGTTATGAGCGATTTATATGGTGTGATTATTTGTATACTTAGCCTTGTAATATCTGGGGCGCTAGGTGGGACAAATTCACTATTTCCATGACGTCCATTCTCGTAAGTGAAGACGCCGGCCCCATCCGCAGGACAGTCCCCTCTTTGGTTAGTTTTTCTCTGGCACGCACAGAGTTATAGCAGCAGAAATGGCGTAGTTTGTCACTAGCTGGAACATACCTGGGAGCACGTCAGCTGTGACCGGGAGTTTACACAGCTCCATAAGGGAAAAACATGATTGTGTTTCTTCCAAGCTTCCCCTCTGCAAGTTCCAGCAATGGAATATCCATGACAGTCCATAGCAGAGACCTCGGTGAGATGGGTACATAAACCACGGACTGTCCTCCTGCATACACGTATGGCAAGGAACATGGCACAGAACTGCTCCAGGAGGGCTAACATATGGTGACGGGATGTAACCATGAAGCAATGGGCATATGTACAGGCGCTGGCTGATTACTATTGATTATAGAAGCACAATCACGGCCTTAAAGGGGTTGTCCAATGAAAAATATTCTGCAGTTTTCAAACCAGCCCCTGGATCTGAATACTTTTGTAATTGCATGTCATTAAAAATGTAGCATAGCCACAGAGTTATTCAATAAAATGTACCGTATTTTTCGCCCTATAAGACGCACCGGCCCATAAGACGCACCTAGGTTTTTGAGGAGGAAAATAAGAAAAAAAATATGTTTTAACCAAAAGGTGTGCTTTTGGGGGGTTTGAACTAATGGCGGTCTGTGCATGACACTATTATGGGGGATCTGTGGATGATGCACTGTTATGGGGTGGGGGATCTCTGGATGGCACTGTTATGTGGGGGTTCTGTGGATGGCATTATGATGGGGGGTCTGTGGATGGCATGATGGTGGGGGAATCTGTGGATGGCATGATGGTGGGGGAATCTGTGGATGGCATTATGATGGTGGGGGGGATCTGTGGATGGCATTATGATGGTGGGGGGGATCTGTGGATGGCATTATGATGGTGGGGGGGATCTGTGGATGGCATTATGATGGTGGGGGGATCTGTGGATGGCATTATGATGGTGGGGGGATCTGTGGATGGCATTATGATGGGGGGGATCTGTGGATGGCAGTGTTATGGGGTGGTGGATCTGTGGATGGCATTATTAAGGGGGGGATCTGTGGATGGCACTGTTATGGGGTGGTGGATCTGTGGATGACACTGCTATGGCACTGTACTCTGGCCCTGTCGCTCAGTATGTACTGTTTTATACATAGTGTTAATCATCATATCTAAACTGAGTAATGATGCGCTCCCCCTGTGTACCGTACTTACCGGTACACATGTCACGCTCCTGTAGAAAGGGAAGCCACGCCTCCTGAGCTGTGATAGGGGGAAGCTGAGACACGCCTCCTGAGCTGCCATAGGGAGAGCTGGGACACGCCTCCTGAGCTGCCATAGGGAGAGCTGGGACACGCCTCCTGAGCTGCCATAGGGAGAGCTGGGACACGCCTCCTGAGCTGCCATAGGGAGAGCTGGGACACGCCTCCTGAGCTGCCATAGGGAGAGCTGGGACACGCCTCCTGAGCTGCCATAGGGAGAGCTGGGACACGCCTCCTGAGCTGCCATAGGGAGAGCTGGGACACGCCTCCTGAGCTGCCATAGGGAGAGCTGGGACACGCCTCCTGAGCTGCCATAGGGAGAGCTGGGACACGCCTCCTGAGCTGCCATAGGGAGAGCTGGGACACGCCTCCTGAGCTGCCATAGGGAGAGCTGGGACACGCCTCCTGAGCTGCCATAGGGAGAGCTGGGACACGCCTCTTGAGCTGCCATAGGGAGAGCTAGGCGGCTGCCATAGGGAGAGCTGGGACATGCCTCCTGAGCTGCCATAGGGAGAGCTGGGACACGCCTCCTGAGCTGCCATAGGGAGAGCTGGGACACGCCTCCTGAGCTGCCATAGGGAGAGCTGGGACACGCCTCCTGAGCTGCCATAGGGAGAGCTGGGACACGCCTCCTGAGCTGCCATAGGGAGAGCTGGGACACGCCTCCTGAGCTGCCATAGGGAGAGCTGGGACACGCCTCCTGAGCTGCCATAGGGAGAGCTGGGACACGCCTCCTGAGCTGCCATAGGGAGAGCTGGGACACGCCTCTTGAGCTGCCATAGGGAGAGCTAGGCGGCTGCCATAGGGAGAGCTGGGACACGCCTCCTGAGCTGCCATAGGGAGAGCTGGGACACGCCTCCTGAGCTGCCATAGGGAGAGCTGGGACACGCCTCCTGAGCTGCCATAGGGAGAGCTGGGACACGCCTCTTGAGCTGCCATAGGGAGAGCTAGGCGGCTGCCATAGGGAGAGCTGGGACACGCCTCTTGAGCTGCCATAGGGAGAGCTAGGCGGCTGCCATAGGGAGAGCTGGGACACGCCTCTTGAGCTGCCATAGGGAGAGCTAGGCGGCTGCCATAGGGAGAGCTGGGACACGCCTCCTGAGCTGCCATAGGGAGAGCTAGGCGGCTGCCATAGGGAGAGCTGGGACACGCCTCCTGAGCTGCCATAGGGAGAGCTGGGGCACGCCTCCTGAGCTGCCATAGGGAGAGCTGAGACACTCCCGTTGAGCTATCAGCTTGATATGAAGCTAGCAGAGCAATGAATGTGGAGATCTCTGGATCCATGTGAGGTACAGGGCTGGTTCTAGCTTTAGTCATAGGACAACCTTTAAAGCCATCCTCTGGCTCAAGGGAAAAAAAATTGACCTTTACCTGGTGACCTTCTTTTCATCTCTTCAGCTGCAGATCCAGTCCTTTTCGGTCCTTTTTCCAAGATGGCCGCACTGCTTCTCAGACTACCTAAAGCGTACAGTGCATTTGGTAGCCCAAAACACTTCCTGCCGCCCTCGGATTGGCCAGCACTGCTCATGTGAACAGAGCCGGCCAATCCAAGAGCAGGGCTGGACCAGCAGAAAGTGTCTTGGATTCCTATATGAACAGTGTGCATCGGGTAGTCAGAGAAGCGGCAGGCTCATAGCCGTGAATGAAGAGGTAGCCATGCTTTCACGCTCACTCTGCTATTATAGGAACTCCCATAACAGTGAATGGAGAGCATGCTGCGCATGTATGGTGCATTCTTCTTCACTTCGGGGGCCACATTCTCTAGTTAGGTAGGATCCAACTCTCTCAGGGGGGTGTATCCTTTCTGCTGCAGCTCATAGGGTATGTCCGTTATGCTGTGGCTCTTTCCTTATCTCTGCTCTGGAAGCAGTTGAAGGATGAAATTGAGCATGTGCAACCATCTCAGTGAGCAGGACAAAGAAATATAAAAAAAGAAAACAGCAGGTGGCGCTACACAGATACATTTTATTGAATAACTCAGTTACTCAGTTTTTTTAATGACATGTAATTAAAGTATTCAGATCCGGGTGCTGGTTTGCAAACTAGAATATTTTTAATGGAACAACCCCTTTAAGTACGAGTAGGTTCTAGTTTGAAAAGGGATAATTTCCCCGACATCTCCTTTTAAAGGTTAAATATTACAGATCTGATCTCACACAGTAGGGGGTAAATTTGGTGTCTAGCGCATTTATCATCTATGGTGCAGAAAATTTATCACCACTTGGCCTTGAATGAGTTAACCTGCGGCGCAGTGTGACACCGGAGCATTCCAGAGCTGTCACCTGAGGTTACAGCCAGAGACAGGGAGGCCAGGACGCTGTTTGTCATTCAACGCTTCATTAATATCACTTCCTCTTCCAGCTTTCTCTCTTTTTAAAAAAAAAAATAAAAAAAAAATTCCATAACACATTTAACCCTTTCTGTGCCACACCGCGGGATCATGCGGAGCTACACCGCCAGGACCAGGAAAGGTCCTCTCAAAACTCTTGTCCATCCTGTCTACCTCGTAGACCAGTTCTCTTCTGCTCTACCTCTCATTGTCCACCCTTTTATGACCAAGTCCACCAAGTGGAAGGGCAAAGACGTGAGAGGCAACGGGTAAGGAACGCCGTCGAAATTGATTTCAAATCTTAAAGGGATTGGCTCATCTCACTAGGATGTGCCATCAATGGCAGATAGGTGTAGGTCCCACCTCTGGAACCCGCTGCTATCTCCATAACTGCCCCCAAAGTGAAGGAGAGCACACCGTTGCGTGCGCAGCGTGCTTTCCATTTATCGCTATGAGAGTTCCCGTAGCGCTCAGCTAGAAGTCCCGTAGCAGTGAGAGCAAGGCGCAAGTGCAGCCACCGCTACGTGACTGCCGGAAATACCCACGGTGAACGGAGGGTAGTTGCGCATGCGCGGCTGCTCTCCGTTCACTTTTAGGTGGGACCTGCACCGATCTGACATTGATGACACATCACTACATTATGCCATCGATGTCTGACATTAGCCAACCCCTTTAACTATAAAGAGTACTTATCACCACTCCGGACACGTCTGTTTTAGTAAATACTTGTATTCCCCATGTGGTAACCATTCTGAAGCACTGTATAGGGACACACCCCCAACTGGTTACACCAGTTGTCAGTTTAGCTATACATTTCTAGAAGTAACAACGGAAGAACAAATGCAGAGTTCTAAGAAAATAAACACCAGAATTGTTATTTCATGGGGAGTGTAATAATAAAGTAGTTCAGAAATGTCAGGGGGTCCTCTTTAATACTTGGTATGGTTGTAGGAGAAGGTCCTTTTTAATACTTGGTATGGCTGTAGGAGAAGGTCCTTTTTAATACTTGGTATGGTTGCAGGAGGAGGTTATTTTTAATACTTGGTATGGTTGTAGGAGGAGGTCCTTTTTAATACTTGGTATGGTTGTAGGAGAAGGTCCTTTTTTAATACTTGGCATGGTTACAGGAGGAGGTCCTTTTCAATACTTGGTATGGTTACAGGAGGAGGTCCTTTGTAATACTTGGTATGGTTGCAGGAGGAGTTTTTTTTTAATACTTGGTATGGTTGTAGCATCGCTGAATGCGCCAAATCTCTATTTGTTCAGTGGGTGACTATGGCAGACTATCATCTTGTGTGTGCTGAGCCCTTACCATACGATCGCTATGGGGTCCATGAGAAGGAGTCCCTGGACAAAATGGGCATATCCTTCTGCCTCACAGGCTGTAGGGGTTGTGCCCCAAATCTGTTCTACCGAGGATGGGACTGGGTGGAGGATAACAGCTGGGCATCCCTAGGCTGATAGGGTCGTGTGGCATGAACCAGCACCATTCTGATTTTCTATAGAGCGCTATCCCTGTAGAGAAGCTAAGGGAGTACAATGCAATTTTTTCGTGTTTCTCCACGAAAAAATTATTCCAAATTTTTTTAAACCAGCGCCTGGATCTGAATACTTTTGTAATTGCATGTCATTAATAATTTTGTACAGCCACTGAGTTATTTAATAAAATCCATCTGTATGGCGCCACCTGCTGTTTGCTCTTTTTCTAATTCCTCTGTCCTGTTGAGATCTCTGGATCCATGTGAGGTACAGGGCTGGTTCTAGCTTTGTTAGAAAGAGATTGTCATGTCCTATATGATTTTTTTTTTTTTTACATTAATCATAGGATAACCCCTTTCATACCTGACTTGTACAGGCCAGCTCTACCAGCCGGGCCCGCCGGTGACCCCAGGCTCCATCCCAGTGTCGCCCTTGCATTGCTGGAGGCGCTGCCACTCCTTTGTTATCCAGCGGGGTGAACGCATCCGTTCCAACACGTTTCCAGTTGATATTTTTGGTGTTAATGTATCTTTTAAGCAAATAAGCTCTGCTGGTTTCCCATGTCTGCTTCTTATACCCGTGGGCTGTTTGCTCTATCGCTTGTGACTCAGGAACTGAAATTTAGACGGCAGTCTCCACCAAACCTGAAATGTTGCAGCGTGCACCACATCGCCTCCAGTCAGTCGGAGCATCGATCATTGTTATTAATGGCGATATCCACTCTTTCTCGGACCGGGGTGGCATGCCGTGCGTTGGAAGAACAATATATTTGCTCTGTCGAGTTTGAGTGATAACAGGCGCTTTCTATACGTCGCAGAACAAACTGGCCGTGTGGGTCCAAAAATACTTTATTTTTAGGCTGGAGGGGGAAAAAAATCCGAAGCTTTCTAAGAAGCAAATCTTGAAGGGCGAGATTCTCTGCCCATTAACCCTTTAGTTTGACACTCATCTGTGCCTGCAACCCTAAGGAGTAGTCATTAGTGCCCATATTAAAAATTGAAAGTGGGGTATGGCTATAGACTGGAACGGGTAGGCTATCAGAGGAGAAGGTTGTGGCTAGCCTAGGTTGATTATGACTTATTTCTTTTTGGCACACCTCTCTACTACGACTGTGCCTGGTCCTGTGTTTTGAGTGGACTGATTCTTTGGGCCAATATCCCTTAATTCATATTTAATAGGGTTTTTCCGGGTGTTTAATAATTAATATCCTTGGTGGTGGTCCGACACCTGAATAGGCTGCGGTGCTCCGGTAAGCGCAGTGGCCTCTCCCTAGGCCAGTGACATCATGTTCATCGGTCACATGACCTAGGCGCGGCTCAGTCCTATTCCAGAGAAGGGGGCTGAGCTGCAATACCAAACACAGCCACTATACGATGGACGGCGCTGTGCTTGGTAAGCTGTGAGGAGACTGCAGCACTCGCCAGGAGTCAGACCCCCACCGATCCGATACTGATGACCTACAGTCCTGATCAAAAATTTAAGACCACTTGAAAAATGGCAAAAAATCCTATTTAGCATGGCTGGATCTTAACAAGGTTCCAAGTAGAGCTTCAACATGCAACAAGAAGAAATGGGAGTGAGACAAAACATTTTTTGAGCATTCAATTTAATGAAAACAACGAATAAACTGAAACAGGCTGTTTTTCAGCTGATCAAAAGTTTAGGACCACACCTCCAAAAAAAACTAACCCCCCCCCCCCCCCCCCAAAACAGAAATCCAACTTCCAAACATGAACTCAGTAATGAGTAGCTCCGCCGTTATTGTTTATCACTTCCAAAATTCGTTTTGGCATGCTTGATGCAAGCGTTTCCATGAGGTGAGTGGGAACATTTCTCCAAGTGGTGAAGACGGCCGCACGAAGGCCATCTACTGTCTGGAACTGTTGTCCATTTTTGTAAACTTACCTTGCCATCCATCCCAAAGGTTCTCAATTGGATTTAGATCAGGGGAACACGCAGGATGGGCCAAAAGAGTGATGTTATTCTCCTGGAAGAAGTCCCTTGTCCTGCGGGCATTGTCTACTGTAGCGTTGTCCTGTTGAAAAACCCAGTCGGCCCTCAGTCATGAGGAATGCTCTCTGCAACATCTAGACATAGCTAGCGGCCGTTTGACGCCCCTGCACTTCCTGAAGCTCCATTGTTCCACTGAAGGAAAAAGCACCCGAGACCATTATGGCGCCCCCTCCACTGTGGCGCGTAGAAAGCATCTCAGGTGGGATCTGCTTGTCATGCCAGTAACGTTGGAAACCATCAGGACCATCAAGGTTACATTTTTTTCATCAGAGAATAAAACTTTCTTCCACCTTTGAATGTCCCATGTTTGGTGCTCTCTTGCAAAGTCCAAACGAGCAGTTCTGTGGCGTTCAAGGAGACGAGGTCTTTGAAGACGTTTTTTGTTTTTGAAGCCCTTCAGTCTCAGATGCCGTCTGATGGTTATGGGGCTGCAGTCAGCACCAGTAAGGGCCTTAATTCTGGTCAAGGATCGTCCAGTGTCTTGACGGACAGCCAATTGGATCCTCCGGCTCAGTGCTGATGACATTTTTTTGGGTCTTCCTCTTGACTTTTTTGTTCCATAACCCTCAGGATCATTTAAGAAATTCCAAATGACTGTCTTACTGCGTCCCACCTCAGCAGCGATGGCGCGCTGTGAGAGACCCTGCTTATGCAGTTCAACAACCTGACCACGTTCAAAAAGGGAGAGTTTTGTTGCCTTTGCCATCACAACGTGTGACTACCTGACAGAAAATGACAATGAATCCACATCTTTGCACAGATTTGGCCTTTTTAAAGGCATGTGGTCCAAAAATTTAGATCAGCTAAAAAACAGCCTGTTTCAGTTTATTCGTTGTTTTCATTAAATTGAATGCTCAAAAAATGTTGCATGTTGAAGCTCTACATGGAACCTTGTTAAGATCCAGCAATGTAAAATAAATTTTTGTGCCATTTTTCAAGTGGTCTTAAACTTTTGATCAGGACTGTATCTTGAAGGTAGATCCTTAATATTAAACACCCCTGTAACCTGATTCATATATTTGGGGGGGTGACAACGAAAACCAAAATTCCCTGGGGGCCCAGCCCACCTGCCGTCCGTACTACTCATGTCTTACATACTTATGAGGCCACCGTACACACAGCGCTTTCAACTCAAGTCCTTTCAGGACTGATGATGATCTGTGTACAAGGCGGATTAATAGGTTGGCGATATATAAGCAACAGGAAGCAAAACCCGAAAATCCCCTCTGCCACGTAACACTATGCAAATGTTATAAATGGCTCAGGTGGTGGTGGTGGGGAAGGGGGGCTGTTACAGATTTTGCATTGAGACACAGGGGCTTTAAAGGGGTATTCCCATCTTGTAAAGAGATGACCTATCCGATCCTATGTCTTTACGGGACAGGAGAACCTTTAAGTAACCCTCTGCATGCAGTTATTATAGGAGGTATTGATTCTAACGGGTTGTTTCTCTAATATTGGTCCATATACCGATAGTCTATACTACGTACTGTGTATTTCTACAGTCTGTATTGGTCGGTCTATATTCCTATACAGTCATCAGGGGCGAGCAACCTGCGGCACTCCAGCTGTTGTGAAACTACAATTGCCAGCATGCTCCATTTATTTCTATGAGAGTTCTGAGCATAGCAAAGTATGCATGCTGGGAGTTGTAGTTTCACAACAGCTGGAGAGCTGCAGGTTGCCCATCCGTGGATATTGTCGGTCTATATCCCTGTATGGTCTGTACTGGTCGGTCTATATCCCTGTATGGTCTGTACTGGTCGGTCTATATCCCTGGACGGTCTGTACTGGTTAGTCTATATCCGTGGACGGTCTGTACTGGTCGGTCTATATCCCTGTATGGTCTGTACTGGTCGGTCTATATCCCTGGACGGTCTGTACTGGTTAGTCTATATCCGTGGACGGTCTGTACTGGTTAGTCTATATCCCTGGACGGTCTGTACTGGTCGGTCCATATCCCTGGACGGTCTGTACTGGTCGGTCCATATCCCTGGACGGTCTGTACTGGTCGGTCCATATCCCTGGACGGTCTGTACTGGTCGGTCCATATCCCTGGACGGTCTGTACTGGTCGGTCTATATTCCCGGACAGTCTGTATCTGTTGATTACTATTTCGTTAGTCTGCATATCTATATCCTCCCTATTAGTTGCTCTATATGGTCTACACTGGTTAGTCCTCCTGATCCGTATGCGGTCTACACTGGTTAGTCCTCCTGATCCATATGCGGTCTACACTGGTTAGTCCTCCTGATCCGTATGCGGTCTACACTGGTTAGTCCTCCTGATCCGTATGCGGTCTACACTGGTTAGTCCTCCTGATCCGTATATGGTCTACACTGGTTAGTCCTCCTGATCCGTATGCGGTCTACACTGGTTAGTCCTCCTGATCCGTATGCGGTCTACACTGGTTAGTCCTCCTGATCCGTATGCGGTCTACACTGGTTAGTCCTCCTGATCCGTATATGGTCTACACTGGTTAGTCCTCCTGATCCGTATGCGGTCTACACTGGTTAGTCCTCCTGATCCGTATGCGGTCTACACTGGTTAGTCCTCCTGATCCGTATGCGGTCTACACTGGTTAGTCCTCCTGATCCGTATGCGGTCTACACTGGTTAGTCCTCCTGATCCGTATATGGTCTACACTGGTTAGTCCTCCTGATCCGTATATGGTCTACACTGGTTAGTCCTCCTGATCCGTATATGGTCTACACTGGTTAGCCCTGATCCGTATATGGTCTACACTGGTTAGTCCTGATCCGTATACAGGTTAGTTTTGATCTCTCTATAGTCTCCGTTGGTCGGTCTATATGGTCTATGTATACTCCACACAATCGTGGCATCTACACGGGTACAACCTTCATGACTTGGTGTATCGTCTTTGTACCTCAAGCTGTACAGATTACACTCCCTGCGCCAAGATTCTACCGTACAGGTTCTTGTGAATAATTACTCCCCAGTAAATCCGCTCCGAGAGGGGATCCTTGTCCGTCACTTGCAGAGCTGCGATCTCACATCGCGAACGTGGCAAGTTCATTAAATAGGAATTTGTTAAATAGTAAATCAGAGGACCTGCTAATGAGAGCCAGACCCGGAGCTCCTCTAAAACTGCAGACGAGTTTTCGGGATAGGATTAGTGATGCTGTCCCAGATACCTCCACAGCTTCAAGGTTGGGGCTACAAGGCGACTTTGGCTGCAGCGAGCACCATGCCACCAAAGATCCAGGTGTAGCAGTACTGAATGGGATCACAGCAGTTTCTGCACCTCCAGAATTGCAAAAAAAAAAAAAACAGCAGTGATTCCAGTTATGTGGTCGCCTTATGGTCCGTGGAAATACCTCAGTACCATGGAATATGCCTCGATTTTGGGTGCCGCTGTATGAACCTGAAGCAAACTCTGGATGCTGTATTACAAACCAAATCCATACTACAGCGATGCGCCAATTGATATCCAGAGACTCCAGCCTGGCTGCATTGTCTGTTGGTGCTGTGAGGTAGTCTAAAAGTCCATCTTATGATGCATTTCTGTCTATATAGTAAAGTGACCCTCCGAGGAACGAACAGAATACCTGGGACCCTTTTTACACGATTCAGTTTACCGCGTGGGTGCAATGCGTGACGTGAACGCATGGCACCCGCACTGAATCCGGACCTATTCATTTCAATGGGATTGTGTACAAGTTGGGATGCGATGCGTTTGCTAAGAGATGATGTTTGTAAATCTTCTTCAGTTTTTTTTTCTTTATCACACACGTGAAAAACGCATCAAAGCGCATTGCACCCGCGCGGAAAAAACTGAACGCAATCGCGGACAAACAAAACTGACGGAACTTGCTTGCAAAATGGTGCGAGTTTCACTGGACGCATCCTGAGCTAATTTGTCACGCTCAAGTGAAAGAGGCCTTACACGGGGACCTCATTCTCATTTTTTCAGTTGATTCTTTTGCTCTTCTTCTGCCGTCCAAGATGGCCGCACCACTTCTCAGACTGCCTGAGCATCGTAGCCCAAGACTCCTCCTACTTGAACATTCCTGCTATTGGATTGGCCAGCTCCGTTCACATGAGCAGTTCTGGCCAATCCAAGGGCAGCGGGAAGTATCAGGTAGTCTGAGAAGCCGTGTGTCCAGAAGAAAAGCTTGAGAATTGATGGATCTGCAGCTAAAACCATGAAAGGGAGGTCTCCAGGTAAGTGTTCTGTTCATTCCCCAGTTAATGGGAACCTTTTTACTTGAACTGGACGGTCACTTTAAGAGGTACCATATTTATACATCCTGAAGACACTTTACTGGTGGTGAACCTTCTCAGGTCTGGTCAAATTCTCCGTTTTGTATATGAAGAGGAAGGAAAACCCAGGGAGGCAGCCTATGGTTATTGGATATGCCTTAGGTCTCTTTCACACAACCTTATGTCCCCCGTGGCCATGCTGCGAACCGCAAATTGCAGTCCGCAATGCACAGGCACCGACCGTGGGGCAGCTGCATGCGGATCGCGGACCCATTCACTTGAATGGGGTCCGCGATCTGTCCTTTCCGCAAAAAGATAGAACAAGTTCTAGCTTTTTGCGGAATGGAAGCACGGAACGGAACCCCCCACGAAAGCACTCTGTATTGGTTCTGTTCCACACCGCATCTCCGGATTTGCGGACCCATTCAAGTGAATGGGTCCGCATCCGTGATGCGGAATGCACACGGCCGGTGCTCCGTGTATTGCGGACCTGCCGTATGCGGGCTGCAATACGGCCACGGGGAACACACGGCCGTGTGCAAGAGGCCTTAAACGTCTGATAGGTGTCGTTCCCACCTTGGGATTTGCACCCATCTCTCACCGCAGTGGAGAAGTGGCTGTGTGTGGGGGGGCTCTCTCCATTCACTTTTATAGGAGTTGGGAAGAAAAAGGGGAGAGCGCTGGCGGTGCCATTGTCAGAACTCCCTCAGAAGATAGAGGAGAGACCGGTGGATATGTCGTAAATGTCTAAATGGGACAGATTAAGGGCTCATGCACACGAACGTATGTCCGTTCCGTTTTTTTGCGGACCGTATACAGAGCCATTTATTTCAGTGGGTCCACAAAAAAAAACAGAAGGTACTCCGTGTGCATTCCGTTTCCGTATGTCCGTATTTCTATTCCACAAAAAAATAGAACATGTCCGTTCCGCAAAATACATACGGTCGTGTGCATGAGGACTAAGGTTGGGTTCAAATGTGACTGAAAATCCAGCAGAAAAACTGGTGTGAGAAAACAAAACAAAAAAAACAACATATGTTCTATTCAGTTTTTCCTATGTAAGAGCCAGCAGGTTGAAATCCGCTGTATAAATTGACATGCCACACCTTTTTTCCAGTTTTTTTATTTTATTTTATTTTTTTTTTACTCCGAGTGCGGATGAGATTTCAGAAATTCTTCTCCATTTTGCTAACGTTGTACAGCGCTGTGGATTTTTTAATTTTTTTTACTTTTGCGTTCCGTAGACGGACCGTATACAGAACCATTCATTTCAATGGATCCGTAAAAAAAAAAAATGGAAGGTACTCGGTATGCCTTCCGTTTCTGTATTTCCGTTTTTCAGTTCCATTCAAAGATGGAACATGTCCTATTATTGTCCGCATAACGGACAAGGATAGTACTGTTCTATTAGGGGCTAGCTGTTCCGTTCCGCAAAATACGGAATGTCATCCGTATATTTTGCGGATCCGTTTTTTGCGGACCGCAAAATACATACGGTCGTGTGCATGAGGCCTAATCCATGTGACAACCCGTGAATGGGGCTGAGCTGCAATACTAAACACAGCCACTATACAATGTACGGCGCTGTGCTTTGGTTATCTGAGAGAAGGTGGCAGAGCTCACAGGAGGGCCGGTACCTTCTTAAACCGCTGATCGGCGGGGGTCCCGGGTGTGGGACTCATACTGATGACCTATACACAGTAAAAAAAAAAAATTAAAAAAATCTACGAGAACCTCTTTAACTTCCCAGCAGTGCCACCACAGGGGAAATGACGACGTATTGCACAAAGTCCATTAATGAAAATGGTTTCTCTGTGTAATACAGGACAGGTCCTGCAGAGACTACTTGTATCCGCTGTCCACTCTGGCCAATCGATGAGGACCCCGAACAGAGGACACCCCCCACCAGGACCCTTCATAAGTTATATGACTGTATATTTTGTAAACTACTAGACAACCCCTTTAAAGGGGACCTGTCACCTCTCCTGACATGTCTGTTTTACTAACTACTTGCAACTGTTCTTTTAACTGTATGTTGTGCCATTCCTCCATTATTCCTGCAATGAATCTGTTGCCAAAAGGTCCAGCTGGGTGTTACCAGTTGGGGTGTGTCCCTGCCCAGTATGGCATTGATTAGGTGGTGTCAGACTATGCAGGGACACATCCTCAACTGGTAAAACCCACCTGGGCCTCTACTGCTGACTGCTGGCAAGTCATTCATGACTTCTAGTAGGAATAACAGAGGAATTACACAATATATAGAGATTAACGAATAGATGCTCCAGAATTTTTGTTATGGGGGAAGGATGCAAGTAATTACTAAAACAGTCCTCTTTAAGCGATAGTTCAGGCTCTTTCACACGGATCTTTGAGCCATCCCATGGATTTCTTAAGAAGTGACTTTCCTTTGATAAAAAAAATCTGTAGCAGATAAAAAATATTGGATAAAGGTGTTTATTTAGGCTGGAAAAATTTCTCCAAATTCCAGGCTCTACTACTGGCCAAACAGACCTCGTAGCCACAAAGAGAGATTGCCGTATATCAAGAGCAGAAGTGACGAGAGCGGTGCCAGTCTGCGTATCGCGGGTTCGGCAGATATGGAGAACAAATAAGTCACGCCCGTCCCAAACGGCGCTTCTGAAAGAATTCCCCCTCGATTCCGACAAGGAAAAGAAACATAAAGGAATCTGTACCACATTCCGCACAGGCTTCAAATAATCGTATCTGAAGGGCCGCCCCACCGCTCAGACCCAGAGCAAAGATAGTAATCAGATCCCGGATCTAGAAGTACTGGGGGGGCTGACACCGGTGCTCCAGAATGGGGGAAGCCGGGCGGAGAATACCGCCACACACAATACGGCAACCTCCAAAATCCTGAACACTCTCTATGGGTAAAGGGGATAGAAATGAGAAAAAAAGATTCCTGTGTATGGGCTGTGCCTGGTATCACAGTTCATCCAAATGTGCAACAGAAAAGGTTAGTACATAACATGAGAATGCTCGGACTGGGAGAAGACGTCTGTATGTGGTAAGTGGCTGAGGGATAGAAAACAGAGGGTGGGTATTAACGGTACACACTCAGATTGGGTCACTGCCACTAGTGGGGTACCTCAGGGCTCAGTATAGGAGGGTCACTGCCACTAGTGGGGTACCACAGGGGTCAGTATAGGAGGGTCACTAGTGGGGTACCACAGGAGTCAGTATAGGAGGGTCACTGCCACTAGTGGGGTACCTCAGGGCTCAGTATAGGAGGGTCACTGCCACTAGTGGGGTACCACAGGGGTCAGTATAGGAGGGTCACTGCCACTAGTGGGGTACCACAGGGGTCAGTATAGGAGGGTCACTGTCACTAGTGGGGTACCACAGGGGTCAGTATAGGAGGGTCAGTGTCACTAGTGGGGTACCATAGGGGTCACTATTGGATAGGTCACTGTTTCTAGTGGGGTACAACAGGGGTCAGTATTGTATAGGTCACTGTCACTAGTGGGGTACCACCACAGGTGGGTCAGTATTGGAGGGGTCACTGTCACTAGTGGGGTACCACAGGGGTCAGTATTGGAGGGGTCACTGTCACTAGTGGGGTACCACAGGGGTCAGTATTGGAGGGGTCACTGTCACTAGTGGGGTACCACAGGGGTCAGTATTGTATAGGTCACTGTCACTAGTGGGGTACCACCACAGGTGGGTCAGTATTGGAGGGGTCACTGTCACTAGTGGGGTACCACAGGGGTCAGTATTGGAGGGGTCACTGTCACTAGTGGGGTACCACAGGGGTCAGTATTGGAGGGGTCACTGTCACTAGTGGGGTACCACAGGGGTCAGTATTGTATAGGTCACTGTCACTAGTGGGGTACCACAGGGGTCAGTATTGGAAGGGTCACCATCACTAGTGGTTCAAGAGGGGTCTGGATGTATATATAATATTACAGGCTATGGCTACTAGAGAGGGGTCGTTGATCCAGGGAGTTATTCTGATTGCCTGATTGGAATTTTTCCCCCCCCTGAAATTTGGAAAGCTGGCTTCTACCTCACAGGGGTTCTTCCTCTGGATGAATTTTGCAGGATAAAGGCTGAACTGGATGGGCGGTTGTCTTTTCTTTTCTTTTTTTAGACTGTTACTATCTCTCCATTTACTTGTATACTGAATTACCAGAAGCAGCCTATGGACAGGAGTGGCGCTGTATAAGAAGGCATTTTGTAATCCCATAGAACCATTTCATGTGGAACTACTCTAGAGGCAAACCATGGTGGACAACTGCAGTGCAAGTGTCACTTATGTGTTGGATCCAGGTCATTGAAGTCTCAGCTCCATGGGCTTAAGGCCCCTGTCAGACGAGCAAGTTCCACACTCCGGACTCACTTGCAGCGTGAGTATGCGGCTGCTCCCGTCCTGACCTCCCAGCATTATATTGATTTATGATGCTATGTAACCCTTAGAGTTCTGGAATGTACTGGATAACACTGACCTAATGCTGTCAGTGTTATACAATACATTCCAGAACTGTAAAGGTAACTCGTCTGAAAGGGGCCTAAGAGTGGATAGCCCTGGAAACATCTACTCTCAGTTTTTATACCAGGATCTTCTAGCTGCTCAGTTTTACGTCACATGTGACATCATCAGTTATTTTTTTCTGGACGGACACCGCAGTGATGTCATGCGCCTCGACCTGTAGATTGAAATATTGAGCATCGTGGTTAAGAGGAACATGCCACGAGCTTAGGGCTCATGCCCACAAACGTAAAGGCTCCGTGCCCGTGCTGCAGACCGCATAGAGCCATGTGCCCTCCGTGCTGCACATGATGACCCGTTGACTTGAATGGGTCTGCGATCCGCAAGATAGGACATGTCTTATCTTTTGCGGAGAGGAAGCACGGACCCGAAAGCTCAAAGAAAGCTCTTCCGAGAGTTTCCGTGTGCTTTCAATCTGCCTCCGCTCCGCAAAAGATAAGACATGTCCTATCTTGTGGATCGCGGAGCCCTTGCGTTGATGGGCATGAGCCCTTAGGCTACTGCCCATTGCACCGGTGTTATGTTGTACTGGGCTATTGTCATTGAAACTCAGGGTAGAAATGTAGCAGAGCTGGATTGAACAGCAAATTAACCTGCAGTCCCAGGGCCGGCGCCTGGTTTATGCGGGGGTCATACATGCAGATTCACAGTGGTCTCCCTGTATACCACCCCACCCCCAATGCAGTAAGGAATAATTGACTGGTACAGACACTGGCCTGCGGGAGGCCAATGCAAAACCACAGCAAATTTGTGATAATATGCTGAGCTGTGTTAAATCTAAGTCTCAGCTCTGCTATACGGCCATATTTAAAGGGGTTTTCTGGGAGTAGGACACTGATGACCTCAGATATCCTCAGGTTAGGTCATCAATATCAGACTCTCAAACACCCCCACCGATCAGCTATTTGAAGACGCCTCCTCGCATAATACCAAGCACAGCGCCATACATTGTATAGTGGCTGTGCTCGGTATCGCAGCCATGTGATCGTGATGTCACAAACCCCTTCAGAGGGCCACATGGTGGGGTTCATACTTGTCTGGTCCCAGCTGCAGGATCCATGCTACGTGGCTTCACGGCCACCTCTGCAGGTCCCAGATCTCTGGGAATCGACATCTTGTTGACGGGCGTTGCATGACCACTGCAGCCAATCAGTGGGCACAGAGATGACCTGTCAGTCTTGCGGCATGTGACCCAGTGACCTATCGCATGGTTCACAGGTCACTGTTGTGGCTAGTGATTGGCTGCAGTGGTCACATAATGCCCGTCAACAGGATCTTGAGACCCAGGAACCGCAGAGGCGACCAGGACCAGTTAAGTATGAACCCCACCGCGGGTCCAGCCACTCTGACGGCGTCTGTCCAAAAAATTTAGTGTTGGATAGCCATTTTAAAGAAGTTCACCGGGCTTTTAATATTGTTGACCTATCCATCAGTATCAGATTGGCGGGGGTCCGACACCCAGCACCCACGCCGATCAGCCAGGTGTTGGACCCACACAGATGTGATATTGATGACTTATCCTGAAGATAGCAGGAAAGGTAGAGGGCCACAGCAGCATATCCAACTAAACTTCTTTATTGTGCGAAACTCCAAAGCACAGTGTACAAAAATAGCCACGTTTCGGCTGGGTTTAGCCTTTATCAAGGACCTGAGGATAGGTCATCAATAGTAAAAGCCCTGACTACTCCTTTAAGGAATTGTGGGTTAGTAGAGATGGATCTATCATCTCGGCTGGAACGGGGAGGAGGACCCAACGCTTCCATGCAGGACGGGACGGCACACAGATTTTAATGGGCACCTTGTAATTCTTCTTTTCACCTGTGGTGGCGCTGTAGAGGAGTTGAACACTTGCTGCCAGCGTCTCTGACAGATTGCCGCTGATCGCTCCACTTCTTGTAGGCGAGGCCGTTCGAAGGCTACTTTTACACACTGTGCAGTGTACGTTTGCCATATGGACCGCCACACCTCCTGGTGAACACGTCAGTCCTTTCCATAGGCCCCATTGACCTAACCAGAGACAAAAGAGCCTCCAACATGCAGATATATATTACCAGGCCTTTATTTTTTTTCTCTATTGAATATCCCCCAACAGACCCTGCAAAAAGCAGTGTGAATAGAGCCTTACAAGGGGATTATCAATCTGCATATTTTAAAGGACTTCTCCTGAGTACAGCACTAATGGCACAGACTTGCAGCGGAGTGCTAGTGGACGACCCAGTGACCCTCGGCCATTTCCCTAGAAACGCCTCCCCACTGATATTTTTAATAAATCACAATGGACTTTCTTGCCACCTCATGCTTTCTCCTTCTACATTCCTGAACGCCGTTCCGGAGCTTTTCGGCGTGTCTACCAGTCCTTACTACCAACACGTGACTACGGTTCTGCAGGGACAGTCCAGATGCGGAGCTCTGGACGGGTGGCCGGCCCAGACTGTGTTGAGGGTCACCTGCTCCACGAAGGGTCTCCGCTTCTATAATGACCATTCTTTGTGCCACGCAGGATGAGTTCGGCAGCTTTTGGGTACAAAAATCCCAGTTCCCAGAGAGGTCAGAGATCGCCATGGATGACTGAGTTGCAATTATGCATCCAAAGACAAAAAGCAGAAAAGGGGCAGCAGCGGATCTGTGGACGTCTGGGTGTTGGCGCGTCCCATCAGCCTTAATGTTTGTTGGAGAAAGTTCTACAGACGTGTTCAGATTTGTAATGTGACATTACTCAGCATTGCAGGAGGGGCACCGTGGGGTGCTATCACATGCAGACTAGATGGGACATAAATGGATGGGTCCTGCCTATTGTTGCAGACTTTCCCATTGATGCCACCGCCCATGGCTGACAACCTGCAGTAAATGGGTCGTCTCGTTATGTTAATAGAGAGGGGGGACGCCCATTCAACATCCAGTGGATAAAGGAGGCTGCAAAGAGTTTTTCTCTGGAGGGCCCGACATGTCCTGACATTATACGGATGGCCTGTTGATTTCAGTGAGATATGTAATACTTCATCTTGCCTGTGGCGGTGCTGCCAGTAGAGAACACTTTTTAAAAGGGTTTTCCGAGACTTTGCTACTAATGACATGGATAGGGCATCAGTATCTGATTGGTGGGGGTCTGACACCCGGGACCCCCCGCCAATCGACTGTTTGAGAAGGTACCGGTGCTCACAGTAGCGCTATGGACTTTTCTCTTCTCTGCTCACCAAGCAGCAGCGCCGTACATTGTATAGTGGCTGTGCTTGGTATTGCAGCTCATCTCTATTCACTTATGAGGCTGAACTGCGCCTAAGGCTTCTTGCACACAAACTTATTTTCTTTCCGTGTCCGTTCCGTTTTTTTGTTTTTTTATGCGGAACCATTCACTTCAATGGGTCCGCAAAAAAGTCTGCCGAAATATCCCAGAAGAGGAGCAATGCCTTTAAGAGGATAACGGATAAAATAGCACAAAAAGCATAGCAGTAACCTAAGAAAATGTAACGCAACCAGAAATAAGTTGGTAAAGCAGACTTGGCATTTCTAACTTTGAACGTGACTTGTTGGGCCGATGAATTTGAATTGATGACATTGTGGTCCGTGTTCCTTTAAGAAAACAATATAATAATTAATAGTGCGGTCAGGTGACACCTAATAAACTCATTATGTTTATTCCTTTCCATTACAGCCATGTTTCTGCATCTCCCCCCACCGGCACATCATGTATTGGGAGGTCATTAAGGCGCGTCGGACGGAGCCGCTCTGACACATGTAAGTACCACTTATGAAATGGATACCTTTGAAACCTTTCCCTAAATAAAACGTGTTTGGTAAAATTGACATTTGGTAGAAAAGTGTGTGCTGGGGGGGGTTCGGTTATATGTAAAAAAAATAAAAATAATTCCTTGTAAGTGGATTTTGTGAAAGGACACTGATGGAGAAATGCAGGCTGTTCTGCTCCTTGGATCGTTCCGTGCTGGGTTGTTGTTTTCGCTTACGGGATTTTGCCCTCTTTCATCTTGCGGCCAAATGTTCCTCTCATTCATGTCTTCTAACATCACATTGAACAGAAGCCAAGACAACACACCGCTCCATCTCCAGTCCCATAGCGCAGTTCGGGGCTTGGTCAGCAAAGAGTTAATGGTCTATTTGTGAACCCCTGCGCTTATAATCTATTATGAAACTGCATCTTAGGGGGGGTACTGGGCTCTACTTAAGGAGACCAGCCATGTATGGAGCCTTATGGTCAATTCCTCATTGAAAAATATTATGCAGAGAGAGAGAACAGTCTCACTAGCGCCACCTTTTGGAAGCCTACTTTTTAGCAAGCCATGGTACATGATGAGGGAACATGGTCAAGCCAAATATCCATCTGTTTGAGGGTGTTTT